>NC_048595.1:117796567-118396567 GCF_003668045.3 Cricetulus griseus
TCAAAAATTGTTTCTTCAAATTGCTTCTTTTCGTTTTAAATTAAATTAGTTTCATTAGAATACATAATTTACTAAAACCTCAGTTCATGGAAAACTTTTTGGGGAAAATTAGTTTCAGAAATTCATATTGGCAGTGCTATAGGATTTGATTGTTTCTGAGTGACAAGAAGCAAATAGTACAACCTACTAACTGTGTACTGCATTCAGGTTTAAGATACTTGTATCCTACTCAAGACAGTGTATTAAGTTAAGCCAAATTGCCTTTTTTCCAAGCAGGTTTTGGAGCACTGTTGGATTTTGGATCCATGCTATGCTATTAATGCTTACCCAACACACTTTTGTAGTATGGTTCTGTAGTATGTATATATAAAACATGGTTTTACGATAGGGTCTTCCATAAGGTGCATCTTGTTTACACTACAGGTGCTAGTGTTGATATTGTTTTCCATGTGAAGTGAAGAAAATGTCACTTTCTATTCTGAAATGAGATCTTGGTAGAATAGGACAATTTCTAGTGTATTTTTGGAATCAAGCCATGCTAGGGACACATAGATTTTTGGAATATTTTTAGTTTAAAAGATATTTGATTTTCAATGGCAAAATTTTAATATAAAGCAAAAATGCATATAATTTGGGGGTTTTATTCATAATATTTTACAGTTTTGACTAAAGGAATTTCTGTGTAGTAAAACAACATATCTATCATACATTAGGTATAGCCCTTCCAGAATCTTATAATTTCTTATCACATATGTATAGATATAGATACACGTTTCTTAGAATGTACTCATATACACTCACAAATATATTAGTTAAATAAAAAAAATAAGCACACCTATACATGTGTTTGTTTTCTAAACTCAAGCTTTGAAGTATTATTTACAGACATAGTATTTGCAGGTTAAGATATACTGGCAAATGCTTGTTCATCATAATTATAAAAATATTGTTATATTCCTCAGAAACTGCAATTATAAGAAATTAAAATTTGTATGGAAATAAAATATTTTAACGTGGTATCATCAAAGTGGCTTGTTCCCATCCTAGATGCACAAACCAAATGTGATTCCTCTTTGATGTAGTAAGGGAGAGATTACTATTCAAAGGAACTTTTCAATTGGCTTTCTGAAAAGTCAAAAATTAATCTGGACTACAAACTTTTACTTATATTTAGTACTCCTTACTGTAATTTGAATATTTTTATTATGGATAACAGAAGTAAAATTCTATTTGTACTATTTGACCTTAAGGTAATAATTATTTATTCCCTGTCCCTCTTCACTTACCAATGAAATATAACAAAAACTGAAATACACAACACAACAGTGTGTTTGCATGATACATTGGCATTTTTGAAAATTTTAGGTGCTTAAAATTGATTCTCAGCAGAGCTGTGGTATTGCATGCCTTTAATTCCAGCACTCGGGAGGCAGAGGCAGGTGGATCTTTGTGAGTTCAAGGCCAGCCTGGTCTTCTGAGCGAGTTCCAGGACAGCCTCCAAAGCTACAGAGAAACCCTGTCTCAAAAAAAAAAAATTGATTCTTAAAGAAGCAGGAGCTCTATATATAGTATTGGCGTGGAGTGATTGACTAAATTTTTATCAATCATTAGAGGTTAAATTAGGTGTGTGACAACTGGTAAGGTTTTATTAACAGGGACTGGAAATTTTTATATAAATAATGCTTCTGGTTATTATTTTATGCCACTTTTAGTTAATCATATACATTATACCTGATGATAAACTTCTAAGAAGTCACATTAATTTTGCTACTTTGTTTTTCTTAAATTGGTTTGAAATCCAAGTTATGAATTCTTTACCAGCCCCGATGATTTCTCCCACTGCATTATTATAACTATTAGAAGATCAACAGAAACATCAGAAAGAGCCTTTTAGGGACCCTAGACAGATGAGTCTCATTAACATGCCTTCCTCCACTTGTCTTTTTTTCCCTTTCTGCTCATGTTATTTTGAGATTATAGATCCAGAATTTCCACCATGTTCCCAGCATATGGTTCTATTGTTAGAACAGAAAAATGCTGCATACAATGAGATGTTACATGAGTGTAACTGTGTATGTGCATGCATTGGTGTGTGCTTGTCTACATGCAGCTGCGTGTTTCTGTGCATGTGTGCATATATGTGCTTGTGTACATGTGTGCACGTATGTGTTGGGGGTGTCAGAATGATGCTTAGGGCCGTGTTCATCACCGTAGGCTAAAGCTCTATTACTGAGCTATATGTCCAGGACTCAGTGCATCTTTTAGTGGAGGCTAGAGCCTGAGGACCACAAGCTTATAGGGGAAATCAGATTCTTAAAGGGATAAAAAGAGAAATGTCCTGGTGCTTTGGGACAAAATAATCATAATAATTACTTACTGTCATAGCAATAGAAAGTAACAACTATCAAACTAGCATCTAAAGAATAACTAGCACTTATGTAGAAGAGGCAATGTAAGAAGACCAAAGATGAAAAATTAAATAAATTTAATATACATGATTTGAGAGAACAAATGAAGAGGGGGCATATGAAACAGAAAATATTCCACTGGGAAAAATACTTTAGTTAGTAATACTGATTTGTTACGGAAGTACCAAGGGCCATACAGTGATGTAAGAAGTGGGAGATACAAAACATGTAATTCAACAAACATAACAATACAGTGTATTATTACCAATATTTAAAATCACGAAGTGTCAACGAACTGTATCTTTTTAAAGAATTTGTGGTGGGATAGATTTCCCTCCATCTGGCATGATCTGGGGACACTGCTGCTAAAAACTCTAGACTGCACTGAACTTGAAATTTGAAACATTAACACTTAGCTTCACAATTCATTTACTACTGTAAACTGATGGTACAGCATCTTTTCATCTAAATCAACAACATACTAGAATTGAGCATATTACAGGGTATCAGATGCAGGGATCCTCTTAGAACAGCATAATGGGAATATTTTCAACATTAAAATTTACTTCTAGCATCAGTGCTTGTGGAATAAGATAATGAATATAGTTGGATCTTTTAAAATCCAAACATTCCAATGCATTTGTTTGCAAATGTTTTTTTGATACATAGAATGTGACATTTCTGTCATATAATCAGGCTGGTACCAGGTATTTTAAAACATTCAGTTACACGATATGATTGCAAAATTCATCTGTATATAATTTCAGTAATTTGAATTCAATTGAAGAACTTTGCTACTTGTTTCAGCTTTCTGAAGTACATGTGATTACGACCTGAAAGGCAGATTAATAGCAAGATTATGATTTTATAGATCATACAATTCATTATGTTCATAGTGATCAATATCTGGCATCAGATAGCACAACTGCACTGATAATACATTTCATTCATTTAGACCAGTACATCTATATTTCTGTTACTTTTCTATGCTGCATATTTCATGGGGCAAAAGGGTTTTATTTTTTATTTTTTGAGATCTTTGAAGCTATTAGCTTCTAATTGCTTTAAAACTTAAGGATCCAGTATTTGAAAGGTTTTAGACAAAGTCAATGACTTTTAGACCACACTCAAAAGACCATTAAAGATGATATTTTCATATATTCAGCTATTTTTAGTCTTTATCAAAGTCCTCTTGTCATAGAAATTATAATGAACACATCTTTTCTTAATTATGAAGACACTTTGTAGAAACCCTAAGATTTAGCTTCTTGATGTTTTTGTGTAATGAGAATAACTAAAGAACATTGGAATAAGCTTGTATATACTCTGTATACCAAACATAAAAATCTTTAAGGTGACACCAAGACTAATACTAGTGCAACCCCATAGATTATGACAAGATGGGCTTTATTTTGTGCCAGTGTCTAAACCGATTGACCCATGCCAATTTTAGTATGCAGCTGCTCTTTCAGAGGACCAGTATTCAATTCCTAGCACCCACATGGCAGCTGACCTGTAGCTCCAGTCTGAGGGGATACAGTGCCCTCTTCTGGCCGCAGCAGGCACTACATGCATATCGTGCAGAGACAGAAATATATAGAGGCACAACACCCACGTTCTTAAAATAAAATTACAAAATATGCAAGAACAGAATTAAAATCCACTGTGCACAGAGCTGTTTAGGAATCCAATTTAATAGGAAATGGCTCAGTCTAGCAGTGATTATAGCTACACTCAGATGTGTTGACTACATATCTGGTAAATCATTACATTTGAAATAAGGCACACAACCTCCATGTTATTTTCTTGCTGCACAGTGTTTCTACTCAGCTATTAAATCTTCTCAGTGAAACCATGCTTTTTGTACTCTCTGAGAGCACCTTGCCACATTCCTTCTATATCTTTTCAACCCAGGAAACAAGACTCTCGGACATTGTATGCTTGCTTTCATTAGCTCTTGGCTACAGATATCATACCAAGAATAGTCGTATCACTGTTACTGTTTATTATGGATAATTTAATTTCAAATATCTTTCTGAAATATTTATTGCTATTTCCCTTTGTTTGAGAAAATTATAATTATTTGCTGGTCTATTAGAATTGCAAAATACTTATAGTAAATAGTAAAATTAAATCTCTGATATATTAAATTTTCAATAAAAATGAATGCTATGTGTTATTTATTATAAAGTATCTTTGATCTTGCATAATTTCAAATTTATTATGACTTGTGTGTTGCATTCTTTGAAAACACAGTAAATAATTATGAAATTAGATCATGTCTATCAATCTCTTATTGTGTATGATATAAACCTACATCATTTACTTAATGAGGAAAGTATAATCACCCTACATTTAGCTTTAATATACTGACCGCAGAGGCCACATCACTAAGCACAATAGTCACTAGTCACACTACAAGATACCTACATTCCTAAAATGGTATTTTGCTTCCTGGCATATTTTAATGGTGTTCCATCATTAAATTGTATTTACAGCACCCATTATATATTAAATACTTAAGTTGTGCCTTGGACATAATAACGAACAAAACAAATAATTCAGAAGAAGTAAATCATCCAATATAAAAATTCATTCCAAAGTTTGAATGCTACTTAAAATATACTTATTTGGATTTGCTCTGTGGTGACAGCAATAAAATCCAGGGCCTCACACACAAGAGTCCCACTCAGACAAAGATTCATGGATTTAGACAAACCATTTGAATTAGCCATGATTATGTTTTTTTAATTGGAAGACATCTGTAGCTTTTGTTTATATGTTCTTTTCATGGATGGCTTTTCTGTGGTTTGGAATTTTACAAATTTCTAATTTGTTTATTATTTTATGTTCTATCGAAGACCTTTTGCATCATACAACCTGTTAATCCAAGGCCAGAGTCTATTTCCAGGGTTCTTTTTATCTTGACATCATGCCTTTAATTTTTCAGAGCAATGACAAGCCCTCCAAAGTAAAGGCATTTTGGCTTGATGTTCCATACGAGTTCAAAAAGATGGCAGGATAACCTTCATATTTTTTTTGAGAAGTTGAACCTTTGCAGAACAACAGGTTCATGGCCCACCTACACATATTTTTGAAGCCACCCCTTCTAAAAGACTCACAAGAATTATGAATGTCACACTATTAAGCTACTAGATGAATAAAAAATGTTAAAAAATAATCAGGCACTAGGGTGTCACCATTTTAAGCATTTATTGTTGAGGACTGCATTAAAATATAGGTGGGCCAGTAACACTGTAATATAGGTCCATTATAATTACACTTTGGGCAATTGTGTTCCAGCAATGAAAGAAATCAAAGTCCATAAGGATAAGCTCAGATTCATTAAATGACTTGAGTAAAATTAGAAAAGTGATTAGAAACACGCAAATCAAGTCATGACAAATCATAGTTAAGTCATAAAATTGTGAAAAGTAGTATCCTACAAGCCAATCTAAACAGGTTGATTTTATCATTGTCCAAAGAAATCCAAGTATCTTGTTTTATTGCTTTCTAATTTACTTTTAAATACATCTTCCAGCAACACTGATGATTGGTGTATGCAAGGAATTTTATTGATTTTCATAAAAGCTGTAGATGGGAAGAGTGGGAATGTGTAAACTTTTGAATAAGAGAACAGAATGTGAGAAATGGCTTTGATTTCTTTTTTTAAAATGAAATTACACATTAATCTTAGCTTGATCTTTCTAGTTCTAGCGAAGTAACTCTAAACAGTGTTTCTCATAACTATGAACTTGTTATGTGAATTTTAGACCGACGGTGAACTAGGTCTGCTTACTCAAGTCTCTCTCTTGAGTATGCTTTATTCTTGTCTTTGTGGGGTGTCTCCCCTCCATCTCTGCCCCCCTCTCTTCTTCATTCTCTCCCTCTCCTCTGTTCCCTCTTCCCCTCCACATTTCTCTGCATTTGCATGCATTATCAATGTTATCTTTACATTTGGAATTATTTGTGTAATTTCCAGAGCTCCAAACAAGATGCACACACTAAGCTGCTCTAGTAATGGATATTGATAATGTGTGTGCCTAGACTATTCCAAAATGAACTGTTGCTTTTCAATATGGATTCCAAACCATAAAAATTTTGGAAGGCCCTTTATTCTGTAGACAGGAAGTTTATGGTATCTGATACTTTGAATAATCCACACACATTTAATAGTTCAATCCCAAAACCGTTAATTTCAAATTATAAATTTCTTTCTGTATATTGGATTTTAAAACGTAAAATAGAGAATACAAAATATGACTTTTATTTCATTTATATTCTCTAGCTTTTTTTGGGATTTGTGTAGACATAGCCTCAAACAACTCAGTAATTTTCCTTCTGTAAATCACATTGAGGAAACATAAAATGGATTTTTATAAGTGGTTAGGTTGAGTTTATTAATAATTTGCTTCAAAGAAAATATCCCCAGAATAACTTTTCACACCTTGAAAAACAAAATCTATATATGACTAGTTCACACCACATTTGATCCACCTTCATTTTCTTAGAAGATATGAAGCCATTTCATTCTTACAATTTCAAAATATCATTGATGTAACAGCACTTTTATCCTAACTCCCAAGCTATAGCATCCAAGATTTACTAAACTCCATGTAAGTAGCAGAATGCTGAAGGCTTTCCATTCATACTTCCCTATGACTTGAAAACTAAACAAAGCAACAAAATATCTTCCCAGGCATTATCATGGTTTCTGAGGAGGAATTTCATCAAAGAAGCAGCTGCTTCTACTCCAGCTGTTTACATCAGGACAAAAGTTGCTGCTTCAGTAGAAAATAAAACAGAGGTCTCCCAGGATTTAAGGTCTGTAAGGTTTCCATGCTATAGAAAATTGGCAATTGCATACATAACCTTTGGATGCATGTCATGTCTGCTGTATACCTATTTTCAAGATTTAAATTTCCTAAACTAAAATTTGAAAAGAAATAATGAAGGCAAACTTCAAGTTTGATTTATACATTTTACAATTCTCTTCAACTTCTTTCACACATAAATTTTTAGAATTTATTTAGAGAAAAGACTTAGGATAAATCTACTTGTTAAACCAATTATAACAAAGGTTCCTGTTGCTATTTTGTAATAGTATAAAGTTATATCTTTCTAAAAGATGTACATATAGTTGAAATGCTCAAGAAACAGTTATGGATTTTAAAAGGTGACATAATTGGATTCAAGTAATTCATATAATTTTAGTTTTAGTAATTGTATGAAATACATGTGCAGTCATCAAAGAAAATAATTCTTATACATTTCTTTCATGATTTTTTCAAATAATGACTAAAGATGTTAAACTCAAATACTGTTAAAATTGGCTTGTTAATGTCTTATTTAAACTTGTTTTAGAAAATTATTATCTAGATAAAGTCTACTCAGGCAAAGAATCCTCTAGAAGAAACAGAATGGCCTGTTTTCTGTTTAAAACATAGGATTGGTAATGTATTTTAAAACAAATGATTTCAGTGATTCATCTTGGTAATAATTCCTTTTGAAATTTTGATAGTTGAGAATTCATTTTGTTGCTGGAAGCTATTTTAGAGTCTTTCCCCAATAATATTTACATCCAGTCTCTCAATAGCTTGTACTTACTGTTACATATTTCTGAATTTGGGCTAGAAAAAAGTTACAGAAGTGTTTTAATATCTTCAATTGACCAAAGAATAAGAGATTTTTACAGATATTAAAGAATGAGATGCTTGTGTTTTATTTTAGATTCAGCTTCAAAAACATACTAGATGTTTTGGGACTGTCCGTATTCACTACAGAGATGAGAAAAAATACCAATGCTTTCACTCTCCAATGAGGTAGATTTATTTCTGGTAGAACCTGAAGATTTTTCAAGTTTTGATTTTAGGTTACTTCTTTATCAAGACTTTGTTGAAAAAGGGAACACTTTAAGTCAGCTATTTAACAATAACTTTCAATTCAAAAATAGGTAAAAACCATAGTTTTAAGTTCTTAAATTAGTAACACACCAAAGTCGTCATGTCTGCAACTTCACTGTGAGGAACATGCTGACAGATTCTGTGCTGTGTTTGCCTATGAGACGATTTCCTTAAGTCCCATAATGAGTTGTTTTTGGCAGGATTAATGAGTATTATAATCGTAAATGGATGTTTGCCGTTCAGTTGTGTTCCATCATGGAGTAACATGGGGTTTCTGGTCCCTCGGAGGCCATAATTGGTGGCATTAATGCACTTTTTAATTACACTTCTTGGAAAAAAATGAATTGGAACCAAAACAAAAGCTAAGTGATCATCTCTCTGCTATTTCACATGGTGTAAACAGACGACCGTCGCTGCTGCTGATGGCAGTGATTTGAGTTATTCTCTTTAGATGGAACATATGCAGTATATTTTAGTAATACTTGCTTAGATAAGGCTTTCACTGCCTTTATTTTTCCTTATCCTATCCACTAAAATAAACTCATCAAACCTCTACATTGTACATTAGTAGATATATTATAAAATTTTACATGCTACAGATGCATCTGAAGGTAAACATAAAATAATAGGCTCATCTCTTACATTTATATCCCCTTATTTGTTTCTGCTCCTCAGTGTTAGTTTGTTGAGCAGTAGAAGAACAATTAATTCCCAGAGCTCAGTGAATGAACCGAAACGCACTGAGCCACTTTTATTTTTTTCTTTTCACACATATATGTGAGAAATTACTAGTAACTGCTGCTTCAGCAATTCTACCTTTGTGATATTATGCATGCTTGTGTTATGCAGTGGCAGTCTCCACATTGATCTATAGGACAGCATCTTAAGGTCTATCACAGAGGGGGAAAGAATAATTTTTTAGGGTCACATAACATAAACATGCAATAATATAATTTTAAAACACATAGCTATTTATTCACAATTTAATTATAGATTGTATCGACTGTATATTTTATGGCAATAATAGTTAGTATTTCACTTTTCTATGCTTTTTTTCTGGGTTTTTCAAGACAGGGTTTCTCTGTGGCTTTGGAGGCTGTCCTGCAACTTGCTCTTGTAGACCAGGCTGGTCTCGAACTCACAGACATCCACCTGCCTCTGCCTCCCAAGTGCTGGGATTAAAGGCATGGGCCACAACTGCCTGGCTTCCCTTTTCTATGCTTTTAAATAGAACAAAGATTAAAATATTAAAATTCTTGTCTAGAGGAATGCTTGAATCTAACCATGTGTTCACTTCCATGTTCTTGCTGACCCAAGTCATAATGGTGAGTATTCCTTGTTCCTTAGAGTCTTATATGAAGATATTTAGTGAGTGGGTTATCCATAAGTAACACAGTACATGATACAGACAGTCAGTTGATTCAGTGGCATCTACAGAAGGGTACAAGGAAAGGGTGCTGTGGAATTGCTACCACATGTGTCTGAAATGTCTATCTCAGGAAAGTTTATCACTTAGAATCGACAGCATTTATGAAAAGAAAGCTTTCTTTCTCAACTCCATCTTTGGCACTAATGGGTCACTTTGAGTCTAGCTCTTAGGTAAAATTCTTCACTGGTAGACTTAAATGTCTAGCTCCAGGATTTCCTCAACTTTTATAAAGAAAAGTTACATTTAAAAGAAATTATTTTAAGGAATCAAAACTATAAGGAAAAAAAACAGACAAGCAGTCAAACTAAGCCCCCTTCTTAGCAATTCAGACTTGGGGAGTGTTGAGAGTTCTCAGTGTGTAATTTTCTAACCACATTACCTACTGGGACTAGGACCCGGCCCTCGTTTTATGCGGCTCCATTCTCTTGGCGTTCATGATGATTGAGTGTGCTGAAGTTGCTTTGTTTTTCCTTTAGAAGAGTGATGATGGTGATTAATTCAGTTGATGCATCATTGTCCCGGCCTCACTACTTTAGTAGTTTCCACAAAATGTCTTAAAATAACTAGACAGCATTTATATGTGAGAAGTCTGTATGCTTTTGCATATTATTGTTCTATCTATATCTTATGCTGTCTTGTCATCCATGTCATCTATAAATACCAGAAAAAAGACCAAAATGCATACAAAAATTGAATTTTAAATTGATCTTCATTGCCATATATACATATATATGTCTATATACCTATACACATATGCAAATTCATACATATATAATTTAAAAATACATCCAGAGTACATTAGCTGTAAACAGTTTGCCCTCTTTAATGTCTTTCTGACTTTTTCAAATGTTTTCATGTAAATTGTATAGCACAACCTTAGTCACATAATGTTCACAGTACAAAATATTAACTGCAAATATTTCTTGAGCCATATTTTTTCTCAGAAAGTCTTTGTGGCAGGAAATGTTATTCATATTTACAGATTTAAAAGATCCCTAAGTCACACATGGCACACGCAAAACAGTTCAACTCTCCATGACTCTGGTTTGATCATATGTGGAGATATATATATATCTCCATATATATATATATACATATCAAAGTAAAAATAATCATATATATATCATTAACTGACTTTTTGGATACATTTTAACAACAGTAGTCGATACATATATGAAATACATGAGTAGGGTCTTAAAACATTTAAGTAGATCTCGGCTATTGTGTAACACACATGGCTCACTTTCAAGGGGTAGATGTCAAATATCACTGAACTTAAATGAATTTGAAGCCTCCCAGCTATCCACCTGCATGCTCAGTTTACTGGAACAGGTCTGGCTGATGCAGAATCAACTCTGTGTAGAGCTGTGTATGAGGTGACGTTCGAAATCCTTGATGTGTGGGTAGCTGGAACAGTGATGAGTGCCAGAGGGTGAGCTGGCTAAATTTAGAATCCATGCTTAGTCCTCCTACTCATTAGTACCCAGAGGCAAATAAAGCCATTAATGTGGTATTGTGATAACACTCCTTCTCCAAAAGTTGTTGTAAATGATAAATATTCATTTGAAGCACTCAGTCACCTGCACTGAGCATTCATAAATGTGTCTACTATCATCATTAAGGAATAAGTACCTCTTTTATGGTGCTGAATATTATGTAATAGTAATCATAATACAGCTATCCTTTTTTAGGGCACTCTCATACAGAAGCCTGGAAGTAAAATTGAAGTTATGCTAGGGTTATACTAGAAACAATTAATTTCAAAATTCCAGTTTTTTTCTGTCTTCATAATAGTGACATGATGCCAAAATGTCAAAATATCTTAATGAAGCACTTAACTGTTTTGTTTTCGGGAAACTATTTCATTGATACTAAATTTTGGGGAAAAAAGTAGTATGTATATTGGAACATAATTTATCATAGATGAAAAAAGTATATTGCCTCTAAACATAAATGGCAGAGATTTGAGTTTGGCAGCCTGCTTTTTGGATTGGATTCAGCTGAGTGCTTCCCCAGTCTGAGCCATAGAGGCATCTTCTGTAAAAATGAAGAAAATGACCTGGACTCATAATAGTGACTCATAATAGTGGTTTATACAAGGTGTTGAGGATGAGCTCTTTGACTTGGTGCCACATAATGAATTGGTAGTTGCTAGGGATTTTCAGATTTCTTTTCTAGGATATGTGTAAATCTTTAGTAACAATGCTAATCTATAACTCATAATGTTATTTGTGCAAATTATACACCTATACATATATATTGCCATATATGACAATTTCATACATACATATAGTGAATTCTGTTCACTGTATCTCTCACCCTCACTTATCACCATATTCATGCCTCTCTGTTGTCTGGTGATCCACTAATATCAACCAGGACTACAGCCTTGGCAATGTGTATTGGAGCCCAACAGATTTACCACTGGACACACAACTCAAGATAAAACCCTACACCTCCCTGATCAGTTATTAGACTAATAGATATTGGGGCTATATTCTCAATTTCATATTTTATTATATTATTAACTAGCATTCATAGTTATTTGTGTCAATTTAGAAAGAAGGGAAAATAATTTTCAAGAAACTCAAGTATTTTTACTTAAAAATACTGCTTTTCCAGTGTACCATTAGGCTATAGGTAAATGTCTAGAAAAGTGAACCTGACACTTTTTTAAAATAAAAAATTAACTTTGATCATCTAATCAGTGTTTCTTGTGTTTAAGTTTTTTTTTGTTTTGTTTTTAAAACTCACATGTTTGTGTGTTTTGCCTACAGTGCCAGGAGTTGATGTTAGATTTCTCCAGGAACTAGATCAGCAGCTGATTTTGAACTGTGTGACATAGGCATTGTAACCAAATTCAGGTCTTCTGCAAGAGCAGTAATTGCTTGTAAATGATAAGGCATCTCTCCAGTGCCTCACACCAATACTTTTTTAATTTAAAACTAATTTTAATACATAGAATTACATAAGAAAAGGTAATTAAGAGTAAAATTCTAAGATTTTGGGAGGTTTTGTTTGGGGCTTTTTAAAAATTAACATTAAGCTTTTAAGTTTTTGATAGTTTCATTCCTGTATATAAAGTATTTTGATCATATTCAGGCCCTATGTAATATTATTCTCATCATACTTGTGACATCCTCCCTTTTCCTATCCCCTCCTATTCCATGCCCTTACCTTCTCAGATCTTACATAGTTAGCCACAGCTTCTCTCTATTCATGTATTTATTAAGTGCCATTAAAAAGATGGCAATTACTAGTACTATTCACCACCTTCCAGCTCTTGTAGATTTTCCACACTATGTTCGATGGCGTTCTCTTGACCTTAGAGTGGATGATCTAGAGTACATATCTCAGCAATCAGTTATTCTCTGTACTTTAACCTGTTATGAGTCTTTGACACCCACTACAAAAAGAAAATTCTTCTCTGAACAAAACCTGGGGTTGCTCTAATCTAGATATTTACAAAGTGGTTGAATTCAATGTCTATTTAATAAATACCAATATTATACTGGAAGAACATTATTATTCTAATAATATCCTTAGCCCTGGATTTGGGGGCAGTTTTACAGAGCCAGGCATATTGCCCTTCCATGATTTAGACCTCAGATCAAATCAGGAAGCAGTAGGTTACCCCTAAAATTATCATGCCAACTATTACACCAATGGGCATTCTTGTCTGGCAAAATCAGTATTGTAGCACACAGATTGTACAGCTGGGTGAGATTGGTTTTCTCCTCAAACACCCTACATAGCACCTGCTTGCTTGGTGCATGCTAGCCAGTGGAGAGGGAGCTTCCAGCTTAGTTCTAGTTGGTTCTCGGTGATAAAGGGATGCACCTTTAGCAATAACACATTGCCATTTACTTCAAGCCAGCAACACAGAGAGAGGCGACAGTGGCCTGTATATTTTGAGGAGTTTTTGGCTCCTGGGCTAACAACTCATAGGGTTATATCCCACATATGAAAACTGGGATTTTGGCTTAAAAACTTATGACCTCTGGGACCAGTATTCTCCATCTATGCAGGGTTATTCCATGCAAATTCCACTGTTTCTTTTTAGATGCATATTATTTAGTTAGCTTTTAAAGTAGCAGGTTCCTAAACTACTTTTGAACTGTATCCTTAGTTTTGTTTCTCAACTTCCTTCCAATTCCATGGCCTTATTCCCACTTAAACCTTTCTACCCCGATACCTTTCTATTTTCATATTATATGTGTTTTCTACCCCTTCAGTCCCCATGTCCCACCCCATCTCTGGACTCTTTTGCTTCCTGAACACTACAAACACTCATTTCAAATTAAACACAGAAATCTATAGATTTGAATCGAAGAAAAAATAGGGTGTTTGCCTTTCTGGGTTTGGGTTACTTCATGCAATGTAGTGTTTTCAAGTTATATCCCATTTCCCTGAAATTATTATACTTTTACTTTTCTTCAGTGCTGGACAGAGTTCCGCTCTACAAAGGCACTTCTTTGGTTCTGTTCTGAGACAATCTGCATACCTCAATCTCTCAGTGATTGGGTTTGCAGGCATGTGGAATCAAGTCTTCCAACTCCTAAGGTTTTATTTGTATTTATTCATGATTTGGAAATCATAAGATATTCTTACTGTAATATACAGTTAATTTATACTAAGTTGTGTAAGGCCAAGTTTTAGCACATTCTTTTCATACAGGAGTGGCTTCTTTGTGATTTATAACCAATAAGTACTTCAGCTTTGATGAGCTCATACACTTTATTGCACATTTATAGTAAGCAACTAAAATTTTAAGTGCAATGACTTTTGATATTACACAACAAATTTTAAAATAAAATTTGGATGATAAAATATCAGTTTCCTTAAGTCATTTATCACATCAGATTTTTTTTGAGATTATGATTATGACATTTCCCTCTTCCCTTTCTGGTTTAGAGAAATCCTCCCATATACCCTTCCCTACTGTCCTTTCAATTTCAAGACATCTTTTTTCACTAATTGTTATTGCATGCATACATATTCCTAAATAAAACATGCTCAGTCTGCAGAATGTTACTAGTGTGTATGTTTTCAGTGATGACCATTTGGCACTGGACAACAGTTGGTGAGCTCTTCCTTAGTTAGGACTTCGTCCCTTGGGGTCTAGCTTTTCTAGGTCCTCTGTGTAGAGTTGAGCCCTTGTGGGATTTTTCCCTTCCTACTTTGAGATGTTCATTGGTATCATTCTTGTTCATCTCATGTTTGGGCAGTCATGTTGCTAAGATTTTATGGGTGTATCTACTAACTGATTCCTATTCAATAAGAGGGAAACCAAGTATGGTACTGGAAACCTGGTTAAATGAAGTTATAGTTGTTGGAGGAGAATCTATAACCATTGATTAATTAAACCAGAAAAATCCCTAAGAACAATCTATAAAAATATGTGCACATACCTACAGATAAGTGGAGTCTTCACACCTCAATAAGGAATTTGTCTTTGCCACAAGCAGAGACCACTATAGAAAACCAAAATCAATTAAAATAGAGAGTTGTATAGCTACATCCCAAAGCACATATCTACAAAACACTTCTGCACCCAAGGCTTATGGGAGCGTTGATGAAGAAGAGGCAAAAAGACTGTAAGGGCCAGAGAATGATGGGATTTGTTGTAAGATTATGTCTCCTATTAATATCACATCCTATTTTTAAAGCATGAGAACTTAAAATAGTATTTACATCAGATTATCAGAATATTTAGAAAAGTATAGTAGAAATTTTCAAGGTTTTATGCATTATTTTTATTTACTGCATCTATTTGCCTATTTGGTGCTGTCGTGTGTGTGTGTGTGTGTGTGTGTGTGTGTGTGTGTGTGTGTGTGTGTGTGTGTGTGTGTGTGTTTGTGTGTGTGTGTATGGTACATGCCACAGCACAATATGGAGGCTGGACAACTTGTGAGAGTTTTCCGTTTCTCTCATGTGGGTTCTAGGGATTACATTCAGATAATTAGGTTTGTGAGCAAGTGCCTCTGCTCACTGAAACATCTTGCTTCCATGGCATTTCATAGTTTAGCACAAAGGTCACATGTTATTTGTATCAATTACTTTATACTTTTAAATATTTTTAATTAAAATATAATTACATGTTTTCCCCATCCATTTCCTGCCTTCAATGATTCCCATGTGCCTCCTTCCTCTCTATTTCCTCAATTATTATATATATATATATATACTCTATATATTCTCCTTATACACATATAACCTACTCAGTCCATACAATCTTACATTTATGTATTGATTTCAGGGCTGACCACTGGATAATCAGTTTAGAGGCTCATCCCTCTGGAAGATTATTTCTCTCTCTCTCTCTCAGTATTTTTTTTTTTTTTTAGTTTTCCTACAGTTCTTTGGCTTGAGTTGAAGCCCAGGAAATTTTTCCCTTTGTGTTAACATGCCTGTTGTTGTAGCCCATACTCAGGTTTTATTTAGGTGCCTGCACTGATGAGATGTTACAACTACGGCTTCTCAGTATCAGTCATTTTTTTGTTACGGTGACAAATCCCTGAGACAACCAGTTTAAAGGATGAGAGGTTTGTTGTTATTTTCAGGGGTAGTAGCCTATGCTTTCTAGCTCTATTGCTTTGGGCCTGTAGCAATCAATACATCAAGGCCAGAGAGCATAGTGGAAAGATTCATTTACTTCAGGTAGACAAGGAAGCAGAAAGAGATATCAAGAAGATTCCTAGCAGGGCCTTGGTGGCACACACCTTTAATCCCAGCACTGGGGAGACAGAGGCAGACGGATCTCTATGAGTTCGAGGCCAGCCTGGTCTCCAGAGCGAGTTCCAGGATAGGCTCCAAAGCTACACAGAGAAACCCTGTCTCGAAAAACCAAAATAAAAAAAAAGAAGATTCCTAAGATGAGGTGTTGCCTCAATTGTGTTTATGATTTTAGAATCACTAAGTCGTAATCTGAATATCATCAATCAAACACACTAATATTAGTAGCATTTCAATTAAATCTATTTGATGTTAATAAAGACTTTACATTTTATACATAATATATTAATAAAGTAAAGCCTGGGTGTTTTGGAGGAATAAGCTGAGATCAAACTGTCTTCCTGTCTTGGGGCATTATATCCATGTTGGGAATATAAATGTTATGCTGCAATTCATGGAATACAAGATGAGAAAATTATTTATTTATTTATTTATTTATTTATTTATTTATTTATTTATCTATTTATTTGCCTTCCAAGGAATAATGGCCCTAATCATGGAACCACACCTCTTGCATAAAGGAAGCTTTCAATAAATGCCTCTTGAGTGAATATTGAATACATTTACGTAATTGATTGTGAGTTAGTGTGATTTCACTACCATGAAATTTAAAATGAAATAATGTAGAAACTTTAGAAGATGATTGTATAAGTGAAAAAAGATGTGTACTTTTGTTCAGTTCATGTTAACGAATTCAAAGATCAAATCCTGCAATTCTATTGGCAGTTAGACTTGCATCCATCTGACATCTCATGATTTTCCATCACATAGATAAATAGTGAATTGGATGCAATTGATTGATGCATTTTAAGCCCTTGAAACATCTAAAAAGGCAGTTTTCTGAAGAATAAAATAAGAATATATTTGCCAAAGAATTTGTTTGAAAGATACTCTTACAAACTATTCTGAGTCTTAGTTCACACTGTGCATGTCTAGACCATGTGAACATGTTGATGGCTGTATATTCTTATGGCTGTCACTATTGTATCATGATTGAACAATATTTTCCATTACTTCTTCTGTATTCCACATATCTATTTCCTCTTTCATCATAAATGCTCAAAACTTAGAGAACTATTTACCAGTGTCCTGCAGACCTGACTTACTTTTTACTCATGAGTAAAACCATTTCAAAAGAAAACTCATTTTGGGGAGAATGATTCCTGTTGGTCTCATCTCAATGAACAAAACAGTTTTCAAGATCATGGGCTTTTAAGTTTTGTTTTCATTTGTTCACTTAGTCTTGTGTCCATTCACTATTGACTTCATTTAGGTTTGTTGTTGTTGTTGTTGTTCATCTACTCTTCGAAGAAACTGGGATAGATGGTCAGAAATAATCTCCCCCTTTCCTGTTGAAATGGATGGGAAAGCCCTGTTAACATGGCAACAGCCAATTATCTGATAAGGTTTATAAAGCAAAGCTTCCATTTAGTTTGTATGATAGACAAACATATCTGACACCACCTATAAACTAATAGTCATATTTACAAATCAGTTAAGTTAAACACTGAGTAATAACATGCATTCTTGGAGCTGAGTTTAAATTTCTATGTACAGTTTTTGAACTAGCCCTCTCCCAGCTCACTTTCATATGAGGATTGTATTTCCCAGTTCAAACAACTGAAAGTCCTCACTACTTTCATTACTAGCTCTCTTACCTTCAGCTGCTGTTTCCTGCACAGTTTCTTCCTATAGAAATGACACACTAAGTGGATGGTTCTCAAAGCTCTTTATATCACTCCCTTTTTGTGAAGACACAGCTTCTGGCTCTCTGTGTCTACCTTAATGACTCTTTTGCATTGCTGCCATGAGTATACTGGTTTTTCACTGCAGGCTTTGTGCTCTGGGCTGCCTGAGCTGAGGAGTCGCTTTCACTTAAAGATTGTACTATAAACAATGAGCTAGTAACCTAGATCATTGACTGCTGATTTCCTTTTTTATACCTTCTGAGTAATCAAATCATTTTACTTCTTTTGAATGTATTAATTACTATTTTGAAAAGGAGAGAAATACAGACTATCACAGTAATGCCACCCCTAATTTAGAAGAAAACTTTTGTAAAAAGTATTTCACTTTTTCCTTTTAATAAGAATTGGTGACATCCTAAGGCCCTGAGGAATAATCTAATAGAATATTTATTTTGAGGATTTCAAGACTCTGCCACACAGTTATTGTTTAACCCTTGTTGATTATAGTGTACTTATATAACTTGCTATGTAACTCTAGGTAGTGTCCTGTAATATAAAATCAAGATATTCCAGGCACTAAACAATCCCAGCTGTAAGTCGCTGCTATAAACAAGATAAATGGAGGGCAGACAGCAGTGTGATGCCTGTTTTGTGCTTTGTGTTCTTCCTCAGGAAGATAGCTCATCCAGCAACATTCCTAACCTTCCAATTACTTAAATAAACAATGTAGGAACTCCAAGTCTATTATAAATTTAGTAACCAAATTCAGTGTTCTTTTCCTGTCCTTCCCAGTTTCTTCCTCAGTTTTTTAATTTTTTTCCCTTACAGGTAAATTAAAATTTAAAATATCCTCCCAAAAGTGATATGAAAGTTAAAATTATCTTTAGAGTTCACACAAATTTATCAACAAAGCAAATTTATTCATGCAATAAATTCAATAAATATTAGTTTATTGACCCATGCTTTGCCAAGAATTGTTTGGGACCCAGCAGATATAAGATGAACATTATTTTAAAGATTTCAATAATTTCTTTGTATTGACAGCATCCTATAGGAAGTCAGGCAGATAACACAAAAGCACACAGGATAATAAAACCCCTAGTAAGGTGCTATTTGATGTAAGTATAGAGGAATAGAAACTGACTCAGTGTTGAAGGGAAATTCACTAGAGTCATGATATTTGAAATTATAGAATTGTGTGAGAAAGAGGTGTGGGTATCGGGTACGGTGCAAAAGCCAAAGATGAAATGAACTTTGGTGTTAAAAGAAGAGAAAGAAGACAAGGTGGTCAGAAGAGGTGATGTTCAGTGAGCCTGGCAGAGCTGGATACTATATGGCTCAGACTATGTAAGAGTTTGGATCTCATTCAAAATAGGAGAGAAGAAAAGTAATAAAATTGGTTTAGGTTTCAAATTATTTCCTAGAGGAAGTGGCGACGTGTCACTTCCGGCCACCCTCTAGCTGCCATCTTGCGTCCCTGCATGTGTGCGCCTTATTTCAGCTGCTCAGCCCGAGACACCTGAGGTGAACCCTAGTTCCCCGCATGGCCCCGTTTCCACTCAGACAAGATGAAAGAAACGATCATGAACCAGGAGAAAATGGCCAAGCTGCAGGCACAAGTGCACATTGGTGGGAAAGGAACTGCTCGCAGAAAGAAGAAAGTGGTTCACAGAACAGCCACAGCAGAAAATACAAAACTGCAGTTCTCCTTAAAGAAGTTAGGGGTGAACAATATCTCTGGTATTGAAGAGGTGAACATGTTTACAAACCAAGGAACAGTGATCCATGTTAACAACTCGAAAGTTCAGGCGTCTCTGGAAGCAAACACTTTCACTATTACAGGCCACTCTGAGACAAAGCAGCTGACAGAAATGCTTCCCAGCATCCTAAACCAGCTTGGGGCAGACAGTCTGACTAGTTTAAGGAGACTGGCTGAAGCTTTGCCCAAACAATCTGTGGATGGAAAAGCACCACTTGCTGCTGGAGAGGATGATGGAGATGATCTCCCAGATCTGGTGGAGAATTTTGATGAGGCTTCCAAGAACAAGGCAAACTGAATTGAGGCAACTTCTGAAGAAGGTGACACAGAAGTCACAGGAGCTGCTATTTTATATCATGACTGCTTTTTAAAAATTCTTTTGTTTATGGATCTGATAAAATCTAGATCTCTTAATATTTTTAAGCCCAAGCCCCCTGGACACTGCAGCTCTTTTCAGTTTTTGCTTAAACACAATTCACTCTTTGCAGCAAATTAAGCTGAAGAAACCTGGGAATAACATTTGGAAAGGAGTTAATAAAATTCTTTACCTAGTTAAAAAATATTTTCTAAATACTGTAGGAAAATGGTGGTTGAAATTTCAAAGGAAATAAATATACAAAGAGCTGTGACGGGGATTTATTTTATATTTATGTTTCTCTTATTGGTTGATGAATAAAACACTCATTGGCCAGGAGAGGCAGGAAGATAGTTAGGGCTAGGAGATGTGGAGAATTCTGAGGAGAGAGGTAGAGAGACAGGAAAGGAGAGATGCCATGCTGCCTAGGGACTTACATGCTAGATTATGGGTAAGCCACAGCCTTGTGGCAATACACAGATTAGTAGAAATGGGTTGATAATTAAGACAGAGTTAGCCAATAAGAAGCCCAAGTCATCGTCCAATAGTTTAATAATTAATATTAAACTATTGTGTGTGCTTATTTGGGGCTGAAGGCAGGGCTGTAACCTCCATCTTCAGTGCTACTGGGAATTCACTGTGGCAATTTAATACATGATGGTGTAATTTCATGCTAAAGTAGTAATGTGAATGAAGAAAATTATGGGCAGATTCTAAACACATTATGGGCATTCTTGACTGACTTTATATATGTGTTGGGGAGGGAGCAGCAGAAAGCAGTGATGGACAGAAAGACACTAGGTGCTCCAGGGCTTAGGAAGACAGTGATGCTCAATTCTTGAGGCTGGAATAACTTTGTAAGACCTGCTTTAGAGTTAAATAAGCATTGGATATTAGCTTGTTTGGTGAAGAAGCCTGTGATATGGACCTAAAGATGGACATCAACATCTGCGTTGTCATAGGGAGAGAAAATGAGAATTAAGATGACAAGTAATGATAATGTAAATTTATAAAACAGGTGATTTCTGAATCATTGATATGCATATAACTTGTAAAGAAATTGTGTTTGCTGTTTGCTAAAGTGGCTGAGTCATCTTCATTCCTAATATTAATTATATAATTCTAAATTTTCTATAGCCTTCCTGATTATTGGCATGCTAATTCATACTAGGTTTAGCAATTGTGGTAAGGGACATGGGACTGTGCTTCAGTCATGTTTTCCTAATGAGCCTGAGTGTGATCATCTCTGTGTATTCTGACTTGCATTTGTTTACCTTTTAGGAAATTGTGGTGGTATACTTTGTCTACTGGACACAATCTAATGTCACCTGAGAAGAATATCAATGACATTATACTGGCTTGGGACATTTCTTTGAGGGGATGTCCTGTGGACATCTCTGTGGGGGATGTCTTGTGGGGAATGTTTATGGTGGGATGTCCATGGGCATGTCTGTGGTGGAAATTCCTGTGGGCATGTTTCTGGTGGAAATTCCTATGAGCTTGTCTGTGGGGAATGTCCTGTGGACATGTCTGTGGGAGGCCTGTCTGTGGGGGAATGTTCTGTGGGGATGTCTGTGACAGGATTTTATAATTACACTAATGCATGTGGGAAGACACACCATGTGTGGACAGCAGAGTTTCATAGACAAAAGTCTCTGAGTGATATGAGTGGAGAAACCCAGCTGAGGATGAGTAAGCAATCAACTGAGCATACATATGTTCACTTCTCTCTTCTCTTGATGTGAATACAAGTGTGGTCAGCACTTTACCTACTTCAGCCTTGTCTTCCAAGATGTAACACCCTCAAATTGTGAGCTGAAATAAATCTTTTTCTAACATAAGTACATTCTTTGTTTTTTTTCCACTGTATTTTATCACAGCGACTAAAAAATCATGACAAATATATTTTAAATATTTAGCTATTTATAATGTTTGTTTATTTTCTTACTACTATTTTCGGAGACTTCTTAAAATCCTGGTTACAAATTAACAGTTAAATACTTAGCAATATTTTTCTTTCAGTTTGTCATCTTTCATCCCCTTTTATATCTTCAAAATAAAGGGGGAAATTTTACAGCAGGATTATTTGTGTTGGACAACACTGGAAACAAACCAAATGTTCACCAATAGGTATAGTTTTCTTAAGTGGTGTATCCATAAAATTGAATACTACACAGCACTGATTAGGAATATAAAACCATGGAGGAATTCTACAATAGTTTTGCTGGCTCAAAGGAAGAAGTAATAACAATTTGTAGTGTCAGAATTCATATTAATAAGGCAAGAACAGTTGCGAGATGAGGGTAGTTGGTTGTGATGAATAGTCACAACATTTTTATTTTAATGAAAGCTTCCCAGTTGTATGAATTTTCCAGATATTAACAAATTATACATTTAAAATGTGTTTGATATGTAATCTGAGTAATGTCCTAACAAAAAGCAAACTATGTATTTTATTTTAGTAGATACTGACATTGACTGCATGAAACAATGTGAAGCTCCCAGGATAATGTATGCATGTATTTTTCTTACTTCTATAAACATAATCATGTGGGTGGTTGATTTTTTATTAAGATTTTATTTATTTATTATGTATACAGTCTTCTGCCTGCATGCCAGCAGTGGGCACCAGATCTCATTCAAGGTGGTTTTGAGCCACCATGTGGTTGCCGGGAATTGAACTCAGGACCTCTGGAAGAACAGTCAGTACTCTTAAACACTGAGCCATCTCTCTGGCCCCCGGGTGGTTGATTTTTTAAGGGCAATCTTGACCTTTATTCAATACTCTATAGTGTTGTGAGGGCATTACCCATTACCCTACATACACTATTGTATGGAGTAGTGAGAGTCCTCTAAAATGCAGCTCTCTGCACTGACCTCTTTACTTGTCACCTTAATATTTTAATTGCAAGAAAACTGAAACTGAATGTTGCTACTGTACCAAACCAGTATATGTAAAGCCATGCTGATTGTGATACTTGACCATTTTTGCTTTCAAAAAAACCACAAAACAAAAATCTCCAAAGATTTGATGTAGCTTCATCTAATATTATTAATGAGCTGAAATATTCTGCTCCCCAAATTTGTGATATTCCATCAAACCATACTATTATTTCTAATGTTTATCCTAAGTGAATATTATACACTCCACTAATGAAGTCTTCCCAGGGACCCTGAAGTTTTTACACAGAATATAAAAGCTATTGGGAAAACATTTTAGGGGGAATTTGAGAAGCTAGAGTCAAATGATGATTTAAAGTATTTGTAAAGCTTTCTCAAATGTCAGAAATCAATATTAGAATTGGAATTCTTTACTGTCTTGTAAAGTCCTGTTTTAAGGAACTATTTACAACACCCCAACATATGAAATAGATGTATATGCATTTATGGAAAGAATGTAAAAGAATTCACTGTGCCATTAGCCTTAAAACAAAGCTTCAGCAATACAAAACAAAACAATTGCATACATATTTCTTTCCCTGGAGGTGACCTCTCCTTAGCAAGTGAAACCCACATAATTTCTCTACAGCTTCTGATAATAGGAATTATCTTTTCTTCATATTAGCTATATTGTTTATTTTATTTTATTCAGTACAAGCTGCAAATTTAGCATCTTCAGCATGTATCTACCAACCACAATAAAATACTCCCTGGCATTCAAGTCTGACTCTTTTGTATGGAGGAACCCTACTGAGTTTCGAATACCCATTAAAAATGTCCCTCTAAATGACTATAATGACAGAGGAGTTGAGTAGTCAGTGAAATTTTCTATTATTTTATTTTGTGTGTATTTTCATTAATAATTTATTGATATAAAGGATAAAAATGTTTTACCTACACAAATTTGTGTCTGTAATTTGTACTGAGCACAGACATATTGAGGATGCCACTCGGCAGTACTGATTGAATATTTATTTAAACAAATATCAGTATAACCCAACTAGCTGGAAAATCCGTGAGTTTGGCTTTGATGGCAGAGCATTTCTTAACAATTTATGTGTGCATGCAAATGTTTAGTGCTTTGGATATAGGCTAAAGTATTTGCTTTATATGTATTATTTTGTTTGAATACAAGAAAGCTGCTTTGATTTGTATGTTTCCCCCTTATAGAATTGTTCCAAGGCTCTGTCAGAGATCACGTAGAGTAATTTTTCCCATCAATCTTTGCTGTGCAGCCATGCACGAATGCAGTAGGAAAAAGGGGGCAGAAATCAAATCACTTAATTGCAGCATTTTTCATCTACATCTTTTGTTTTATGGTGGTAAAGGCCCCGGAGTAGCCTACCATGATTCATGGCTGTCACTGCTGCCGTTAGCAGTTCAATCCTTCATTCTAGGCATTTTGGTACTGAAAGTACCTACACAATTACTTTGATGAATATGACTTGTTTGTTTTTTCCCCATTTTTAGCAGAGAGTGGTTGTGCTTAATACAGACATTTAAATAAGATAGTATTCCATGCTCACTGCATCTGTACTGTATTTCAAAAGTTGTGTGTTGAGCTTAACTCACAGTACCATTGTCTCCCAGGTATTTAAGTTTGCTGAGCTCATGGGCTTTTGCCTCCTTTTTTATGTTGGTATAATGTGAAGGCCTTAAAATAACCCCCACTCTATATAAAAGGAATAACTCACCTTTAAAGATCTACGGGGCTATGACAGATTCCTACCAAACCTCATTTTTTAAAAGTCATTTCATGAGTGTGACATTACAAAGCCAGCAAACTAGTATGCCTCTGCATTTATGCCTAGTTGATCATAAAATAATAACAATTTTGGAAATATATGCATGCATCTAAGAAAGTGACTTACAGTATTTGCATATTTGGAGAAAATGTCCGTGATGTCAGCAGGGGCTCTGAGAGTAGCTAAATGAGCTAGCTTTTCAGAAATTGCTGTTTTATCAGCTATGCACTGTCAGCACAAAATGCAACCTCTTTAAGAAAGAGACAGGGAAAAGGCAAATGATTTAATTTCTTCATTAGCTTACTGCAACTGAATAACTGATATATCTAGCAGCCAAGAACCACATTCTATAAGCATATGGAAAATTCTTCAAAACTCCTTTTTCACTCTCATGATGAAATGTATTACAGGTATTGAGACCCACCAAGAAACCCAAATGTAAGGAAATTAATGTTCTATGAACAAAGGAAAAATGGAAGATTATCAGCACGTTTATTGGTTTCTTGGCTGAAACTCACAATTCTACTTCGATCGTCTTCTCATTCATTCTTTCCTTTGCTTATTGTGGCTATAAAAGCTCTAAATATATGTTCTGTGTAATGGTTCATGTATAATAAGTGTCTATTTTATTCACCAAAAGTTACTAGCCTCTTTGTGTATGTCAAAAGATTTTAATTAAATTATTTACTCCAGATATTTAAAAAAGATGCATCTCACAGATGAGTAAGTGAAACTTGAAACTTTAAAGTACAAAAATATGACCTTAAAACAATGATCACTAACCTAAAATTAACCCCTGAATCCAACCACATTTTAAATATACTAGAAGTATATTTGCGTCTTCCTAACTTGGTTCCATCACAAAATTATATGGCTAATGCCTCCAATCAAGAAAAAATGAAGAATTTCTACTCTTTCTTTAAGTTTGTATAGGAAACTAGGAGAGAATGCAACAATTTTAATTTGTCTTACTTGGGAAGTTTTGTTGAACTCTTTAGTATCTATTAAAATGATTCAACTTTAGGTCAAATATTCCATTTTATGATGGAAATTTATCTCTGAAAGCATTACTTTTAGAATTTGTACTTGTCTGAATTCAAATAAACACATTTTAGCCTAAAATGAGAACATAGCTAAAGAATTAATCAAAGCAGCAAATGCTTGCTCTATTCCTACAGTACATATGAGAGACATAAAATGTGATTCTAATTACTCTCAGCAATGCAAGCATGCAAAATAGTTTCAGTGAAGAGGAATATATTTTAATAGTATTTTTGGTCAATGTTGTTCTTTCTCTGGTGAACACCAGGGATGATAAGAGTAAATGTTAGAAATACATGTCACACATCTACTAAGAAGAAATCATCCTATCTTATGTTATGTACTCTAAAAGTAACTAAGAACATTGTATTCTTAGAAAAGTCTTTTCTTATACTATACAAAGATTTTCTCATGCCGTAAGTGCAAATTTCACTCTAGAGAAAAGAAATTCCTGATGATACATTCAGTAAAATAAAGCCTGGATTAGAGGGCAAAGAGTAAAAGATTCATGGATCATTCTAACAGATTAATCATTGGTGTAGAGGAGAGTGGTAAAATTTTTCTCAAGTTAGAATCAGTGTGTGTATGTCATGTTTACTACTGAAAAAGAGGCTTATGCTTCCAAATTCTTTTTCAGCTTTCTTCAAAGCTGGTTTTGTGGACAAAATCATGGATGGTAGTTATGTAAGGTCCACTGCTGTACAATCAGAACCAGAAGCAGCATATGGTTCATCAGCTCTTTTGAAGGGATTCAAGGACTATGGCCATTGTCAGCTCAAGATGTTGAATTGCTTGAGTGATACTAAGTGCTTGGGACAAGTGTCAACAAACCTGGTGCTACACAAGGGAGTCAGGATTGCTTATTGTTTCTGTGGATTGGGTCAGGATGGTAAGGCACCTGACTTAGACTTCCAATAACAGCTGTCACATAGCTAAAGTCTAGAGTCCAGTGTTGAGCACAGTTTCTGTAGATAGAATATATACACTTTCTTGAAATGGGATCTCCTTTTGTACACAGAAGTTTCCAAAATTAAGCATGTTTATTTCATAGGAAACTTCAAACAATTTTTAAGCATGCATTAGCATGCTAGTCTAGTGTATCCTTCCAGGAGAGAGTGTAGTGTGCAGCACTGAAAACAGGCTTTGACCTCTGTTTTTCAATGTCTCTGAGTATTTCCACAGAGCCAATATTATTGGATCTTATTTTGTATCATTTGCACTGACCTGTGACTTCTGATTGCTGCATTCTCCAAATTCTTCTTTGTCTTTCCTTCCTCTTCCATCTCATATTTGGCTGTATGCCCTGACTTATGATGTAATCTCACCGATAATGCTTATTACTCTATAAGCAAATATTTAACTTATGTAGATACTTTAGGAAGTCTGGGTGATCACATTTATTGATCCAGAAATTATATGAATATATTTTGAAGTTCTAAAAAGAAATTTGGAATTAGTTAAAACTAATGATAAAGTAATCATGTTGTCTAAAAAGTCATTTCTTATGGCAACATAATCTAAAAAGTGGGTCATCCTACGTAATAAAACTTGAAATTTAACCAAATATTTTTATCATATGATGAAGTGCTTTGTTATCACAAAATATAACTCAGATGGTCTTTATAATAAAAGACAGTCTTTTCATTTAAATCATTGAATGAAGCCTAAATTAGCTATTGAATAATTGACTAAACATTTATAAGAAAATCATTTCATGTAATTATCTGTATATATATATATATATATATGTGTGTGTGTGTGTGTGTGTGTGTGTGTGTGTGTGTGTGTGAATTAAGTACACTCTAGAGGAATGAGTGTGAATTCTGTGCTGCTTAAAGCAGGCCATGAACTTTGTTGTTATTTTGAAAGACAAGTTTTTCTATTTTAGTCATGAAATAAGTCAGGAAAGGGTAATGAGTAGGGCTGATATGTAATATAAATTAGTTCTATTCTGTATGCTTCTTCTAACAATAAAATGGCTTTATAATAATTAAAACCTATTAGAGTCTTAAAGATAGTTCCTCTTGTTGAGACAATTCCTTTAAAGATTTTTTGTTGTTTCTCATTTACTTTGGTGTGTCTATGTGGGCAGGGCAGGTACAGGTAGGTGATGAGCTAGAAACTCATGGAAATCTAATTCTTTATTTGAATTACACAAAACTCCAGCTTCAGTCATCTAAATCTTGGCTGTGCCATATGTAGCATCAAGTGTAATATCTGTGCACACCCTGTATAACATGGAGGAGCAATGTTACAGGTCTTAAAGAAGTGTCATCCTTTACAAAACACAAGTTCCCAGGTAGCAAAGCACCATGTTTAATTTTGTGAAAGAATAAGATTAATTTAGCACCAGCCTAAAGCATTTGGTATTACTTTCTTCTAGTAATTTTTACCCTGTTTTATCCTGACCTTTCCATCTGCAAGGAACTTTAGGTGCTTTGCTTAAAGTTTTTTTTTTTTTTTTTTCAGAGTAGTATCTGAGTTTTGCCATTTCTCCTATCACAAAACTGCCCTGTACTCTAAGGCTTTTGATTAGCCTTTCCTAGAGATGGGGAGATGGTCTTACCATCTTACCTTAAGAAGGCTCCGTCAGAGAACCGATGTCCTTTAAGTGAAGGCTGGCCACCATCACTTCCTTAGAATTGCATGAAGCTGTTAAAATTGATATTTTTTCCTAAACCATGTTCAGGCAGATTTTGCAGAACTTGAAATGGACACTGCATATTTGTATATAAAATGGAACTTGGATACTTCTGCTTGTCCCAGTTTGCTAGTGCCAGAAGCAGTGACATTGCACACACAATTTTAGTCTCTAGTTATGAGGATGAAATGCACACAGATTTAACAAAACTGCACTGCATTTGATAAAGTTTAACATATCATACAAGATGCTTATATTGGATGAGATGGTCATTCACACTTTACATTCTAATTAAGTAGGACAGTAAATCAAAGCATGCTGGATATTTTGTGAGGAACAGCTGGATTAAAGTGTGCTTGAGAATAGGGGCTGGTGTCTTGAATGTGTTTTGGCAGGCTGCCTGCATTCGTACAGGGCACTGGAATGCTTAATAATTTCAGGGAAAGTTAGTTTTCCATGGCTTACAACCTGCTTAATGCAGGGGAGAGAGCTTGTAACTGTTTTGCCATCTCATCGGTGTGTGATATGGAATAATCACCTTGGTTACCTAATACTGATGGAAACTCTGAGCAGCCAGGGAAAAGGCAACTGCAAATCTGACTCAATGCAGGCATTTCACATTGGGAAATATGTGTGACCCACTAAAATGAGGTATCGACTAATTCAGGAAGAAATGTTATATGGGCTTAATGTTCATCTTCATCCACACCATAATGAGAAGGATTAGACTGCCTTGCATATGTGGAATATTTATTTCAGCAATACAAGAAAATGTATTCCCCTAATATTTTTTTCTGTATGCACAAGGCCCTAAATTTTACACATGTGATTAATGTTTTAATTTGCTGTTCTAGTTGGATACAAGTTTACCATACAGTATAAATTACTTACAAAGAAATTTGCTTATATAGGGCTTAATTCATATGCTGTTTAACCACCTTGTGTGGTATCACTGCTATTTCTCCATGAGAGTTTGCAGCTGCACAGCTTTGGTTAATATAAAAGCTATCACCTCATAGAAAAATAATTATGAATGATTTAAATTGAAAAATTAAAAGCAACATATACTTTAATGATTAATCATGCTCTTGTCTAATCATGTCTATTATCATCTTGAATTTAAGAAAATAAACAGAATTTTTTAAATGAAAAAAAAAGAACATCAAAACCCTGACAATTAACTTATGGCTACTTTTAAAAATTCAAAACAAGCAAGAGGGTTTTAATTATCACAAGATTGATATGTTTAGCTTGAACTTTTCAATTTCCTTATTATTTAGTCATCTAGTATTTTTGGCATACATTCAATATTGTGTAGGTTAATTAAAATATTGGCATATGTGATACAGAATCTAGTTTCAACCTAAATGATTCTGATATGTTTTTCACAGAAAATGAGTAAATATTTTAGAAATGGAAAATCATGTCAAATATCACAATTTACCTAAAGAGTTTGAGAGGAAGTCTCTATCAATTAATGCCTTCGATTTTGTTTTTGTAGTTATGATGAGTGTGTAACACTAATGTACTCCATAACTGCATTTTATAGTTGTAAGAGAAGGGTAATGCTAATATATGCCTTATCTACAGTTATTTTAAGAATCTGTCACATAGTAAATGTGAAATGCTTTGAAAGGTTTAAAATATCTTAGAGATCCTGTTGTTTGGTATTCCTAGAAGCATAAATAAGCTTTTACCTAAATGTTAAAAAGGACCATAGCAGGAAGCTAAGCAGCCAGCATGGGAGAAAAGCTCAGATCCAGCTTCAGTTAAAGTTTTGATGTATATGTGATATCTGGAGAAGTCCTCTTAAAAAACAGGACAAAATATTGTTTCCTAATGCATATTCCTTTAAAAGTGACACAATAGATCAACAAATTACAAGGAACATTTGACTACATGCTGGAAAGCTTGGCTGTATAATGCTTAGAATAGTATCTAACAGGTTGTACTTATCTGGAACATTTTCTAGTGTCTAGGCATATATCTTTTCAGAGTTATCTTGAAGACAAGACATTCATTTTTTATAGTCAGCTTCTCATAGGAGCTCAATTTGCTCTGGAAGTAGAAATATTTGCTAGTTTTGCCATTTATGTTTCATAATTTCTTTGGTACACGCTAGGTTGTACAATAAGGAAATGTTGCTTTTTAAAAAAGGGGGGTGGGGAATGCTGCCTCAAAGGAAGAGCAAATATGTAAAGAACCAGAGGAGAGTAGCACATGACCAAGTAGTCTGAAGCAAGGCAACCATGTTTTTCACAGCAGTGTAAGAGTTAATTAGGAAGAGGAATTGCAAGCACTGGGCAACAGAGATTCCTACCCACTGACTCTAGGCTTTTACTGACCAGGTTTTGTGGAAATGACACCACACAAGCAGGCATGACTTATTTTCATTCTCAGTGGTGTAACCTGAGTGTTATATTTGCTACATAGTATGGGGAGTACATTTCTAATGAAAATCTATGCCATCAGACACTGGGATCCAGAATACAATACATATTCTTTAATTTGCACTGAGAGGTGTTTTATTAGATTGATATTATTTTCCTGCCTTTCTTACATCAAATGCTACTTCCTTTGAAAAAGGGTCATTTGGAAAGTACTCTTTATTATATAATGAAACAGGTAGAAAAATAATAGGGAGAACTGTAGCACATATATTCTTAACCTGTTGGCCATTTAATTAACAATACATTTTCAAAAATGAAAGTGCCAGGCACCACTGGCTCACAAATCACAAACCTATATTTATTAATTTAATTGAATATTTGTAACATGAATAGCATAAACTCAGAGACAGATATTGGGGGTCAAGCTGAAGATCAGGGAAGCAAAGCAGACTCTATGACTGTGGCTAGCTTTGCATTCTGATCTCCAAGCATGCTCTTTTAGATCATAAAAAATATACCACCACAAATATTTATGGGAAAAACCTTTTTCAAAAGTTGCAATGGAATTTAAGAAGCCAGGAAACTTCTGTTGTTAATAAACAATATAATACTTAAATTTTAGCTTTTTAGAGCGGTAACCATATCATAAATCTGAGTGAGATTTCATGTGCTGATAGACTCAGAAGTCGAGTGTTCTTTGCATAAGCATATGTAATATCTGTACATTTACTACTTGGGTTTTAACTTTAGAAGACACAGAAATTCAGTGTTTCTGACGAGGAAGGGGAAGAGCTGCTGTAGTCTATCACTGAAGGAAGTCAGATCAGCAACTCAAGGCAGGAACTTGAAGTCATTGATGACTGCAAATTAGCATCTTATTCCTCCCAGACTGCTCATTTTGTTTTCTTATCCGCTCCAGGACCCAGGGGTGGCACCACTCACAGAGAGCTGGCCCTTCTGTATCAATTTATCAAGAAAATATTCAACAGGCTTTCCTGATTTTCCTCTTCCTAGAAATTCTAGCTTATGTCAAGTTGGAAAAAAAATAGCAACAACCACAAACAACTGGGATAGGAAGGATTTTAGTAAAGAAGACCTAAATAGATAGGGAAGAGATGGGGAAGGGGAGAAAAACAGGATAATGAAATACATGTGACATGATGGAAGTATTGGGAAGAGGAGTCTGTAACACGAATAAGAAAAGGGGGAATGTTGGAGCAGGGGTCAAATAAGAACAATGTATGTAATGAGACTCATTGTTTTATATGCTGTCTTAAAATATTTTAATAAAGGATAACTTGGAATGATTCTGGAGAGAAAAAGAGCGTAATACAGAAAGGGGTGCATATGGGATGTTTTCTTGAGCACTTCGGTTTTTCAATCACATATAGGATGTTGCTGAATCCTTTTATGTAACACACCTGAGCTTATGATATAATATAAACATAACATGAATAATTTCTTCCCTTCAACGAATACAGTGGCCTTGTTGAGTGGCACCGCTGCAATCAACACAGTCAAAGAAATAGATGACACAAGGTGAAGCCCACCATAGGGTTCACACGAACACTGAAAATTACTTAAAAATCTGGCCTAGTGCTAGGGTATTTTATTACGAGAAACTTAAATACAAGAGCTTAATAGAGTTGGAGGAATCTGGTTTGATATTCTAGTGGATTATAGAAGGATTTAATGATGAGTGACTGATTTCTGTTTCCATTTCATTGCTGACAATGAAGCAATGAAATAGCTGCTAGTGCTGTTTTCTGGAATTTTGTCAAGAATCATTATATAAAAAGAAGAAATAAAAGGACAAATGGAATAAGGATTATCTGTTTGAATACATGAGCTCAGCCTTAATCTGTTTAGAGTCACTGTAGGGACCTGAAAGGTTTTGTTTCAAAGTTATGTCATTTGAAATCCTTGGCATCATAAACATTCCATTGTGTGCACATTTTCATTATATGGAAAAAATTCCATTGCATTGAAAAACAGAATGCATCCAGACTTATCTTAGAAGAAATATTTGTCTGCAGCCCACAGACAATTCACAGTGAGTCCTGACTAAAAGAGTTGGAGTTCTGATGCCCGACTTCCATAAGACTGCTTTCTAAAGACAACAATGAAAACATTTTCCCATAGAAATCAAGTAAAAAGGAGGTTAAGGTATTGGGCAAGAAGACACTATTCTCTCTATAGATACGTTTAATAATTGTTTACTGTATGTATTTATCGAGAAGCTACCAAAAGAAAATAAGTACTTCTTTTGCATTTCTAAAATTGTGCTCAGTGAGACAAAGGGAGGGTGTTAACTCCCAGTTGTCCATTCAGACAACCTGATTGCCCAGCATCCTCTCTCTCCATGATAACTTTGTCCTACCCAAGGCTGCTTCTTGGCCTGGAAAGATCAGAAGTAATTTTGGCCAGCATACTAAGAAAACATGAATTCCACACAAGCAGATGCCATGTATCATATCGAGAGGAGGCAATGTAAGACACTAGAAGACAATTTATTAATTTACAAGGAAAAATACAGCAATTCATCAGCCCCAAATTCTCAAGTTATTCTTATTTTACCAAAGACTCTACATAGGAAGGTGAATTGTTAAAAGCTCTCTGAGTTTTCTCCTGTAAGTGACTGGTGAAATCTGATGTGACAGACTTCACAATTTAAAAGTTAATCTAGGCTACTGGTTTTTACATGGCTATTGTTATATATTGCCGGAATATCTAGAATAGGCTATACTTTATGCATTTGCTGGATATCTTCAAAAGACACTTCTCAAAATTATTACTTTTGTGAAATAAGCAGATATTAGGGGAACTTAGGAATAGAAAGTATCTTCTAATACAGGTTTGTTAATGCAATGTAGATTTAAGATTGTATAAGAAAGGTGATCTGATCAGGGAAATAAGAAAAAGGAACTCTAAGTAGGGTGGAAGAAGATACATACAGAAGAAAGAGAGGAGTTTAAAATAATACTAAGGATATCTGAAAATGTCTTAAGAAATCATACTATTATGCATCTGCTAAAAATCAATATGATAAGTATTTCTGTATATAAATATACATACATAATATAAAAGAAATTTTCTCCTTGTGGCTAACAATGCTCCCTTGAAGAGCCAAAGACCATGTAACAGAAACCCCAACACCACATGTGAAACGACCCTTTTTTTTTTGAACTTTATGCCTGGGTTTTCCAAAGGACTCACAAAACATACAGACCGTTACTATTGACTTTTGTTGCCTCCTGCGTGAAACATTAAGCTATTGCTGAAGACACCATTCATTTCCAACACAGGTCTAAGGGACCCCTGAGCTGAAACTGACCTGGACTACTACTTCCTGAGGAAGCCATGCAATCTTTGAGGGAGTAATCAACCCCTATCTTTCTATGACATTTATGACAAGTATGACCAGCATAGCATAATAATTCTAATCACAACTGGCAGTAACAAGCTCCTCTCTAGTTGAATTTAAAAACATCTTACTATGAGAGAAATCATACCTGGTACTGGAAACCTAACCAACTGCTCAGAACAAGAGAAGTTATGCATCTCAAAGGAAAACCTGTATCTGCCACAGTTTACTAAACCAGCATATTTTTCTACATTTTTATTTAAATTAGAAACAAGATTGTTTTACATGTCAATCGCAGTTACCTCTCCTTCCCTTTCTCCCCTGCTCCCCACTAACACCCTACCTATCCCATAACATTTCTGTTCCACTGGGAGAGTGAGGCCTTCCATGGGGTGGTCTTCAGAGTCTGTCATATACTTTGCAATAGGGCCTAGCCCCCCCCCCCGCCCCCGTGTGTCTAGGCTGAGGGAGTGTTCCTCTATGGGAAATGGGTTCCCAAAGTCCATTCCTATACTATGAATAAGTACTGATCTACTACAAGAAGCCCCACAGATTGCCAAGGCCTCCTTACTGACACCCACATTCATGGGGTCTGGATCACTGGTTTCTCACTGATCAGTCTGGGGACCAAGAGCACCCCCTTATTCAGGTCAGCTGTTTTTGTGGATTTCACCAGCTTGATCTTGACCCCTTTGCTCATCAGTCCTCCTTTTCTGCAATTGGATTCCAGTTCAGTTCAGGGTTTAGTTGTGGGTATCTGCTTCTACTTCCATCAGCTGCTAGATATAGGTTCTAGCATGCTGTATAAGTTAGTTAACAATCTCATTATCGCGGTGGTGGGCATTAAAGTACCCTCACCACTGTTGCTTAGAGTGTTAGTTGGTGGCATCCTTGTAGACCTCTGGAAATTTCCCTAGTTAAATCTATAACAGCTCCCTCTCTTATGGTATCTCTTACTTTGTTCTCCTCTATCCTTCCCCTACACAACCTTCTTGCTACATTATGTCCTCCTTACCCATCCTCTTCTCCCCTTCTCATTCTCATAGCTCTCTCTCCCCTGCCCCATGGTCCCAATTTGCTCAGGATATCTTGTCCATTTCCCCTTCTCTGGGGGACCATGCATTGTCTCTCTTAGAGTCTTCCTTGTTTCTTAGCTTCTCTACTGGTGTGGATTGTAGGCTGGTAATCCTTTGCTCTAGGTGTAAAATCCATCTATGAGTGAGTACATGCCATGTTTGTCTTTTGTGACTGGGTTACCTAGCTCAGAATGGTTTCTTCTAGTTCCATCCATTGGCTTGAGAATTTCAAATTCCATTGGTTTTTTTTTTCCATTGAGTAATACTCAATTGTGAAAATGTACCACATTTTCTGTATCCATTCTTCAGTTGAAGAGTATCTAGGTTGCTTCCAGTTCTGGCTATAAAAAATAATGCTGCTATGAACATAGTTGAACAGATGTGGCCTTGTAGTATGAATGTTCTTCTTTTGGGTATATGCCTATGAGTTTAAATACTAAATCCTGTGGTAGACTGATACCCATACTGATTTCCAAAGTGGCTGTATGAGTTGGCAGTCCCACCAGCAGTGGAGGAGTGTTTCTCTTTCTTCACATCCTCTCCAGTATAAGTTATCATTGGTGTTTTTGATTTTGGTAATTCTGATAGGAATAACATGGTATCTCAGAGTTGTTTACATTTGCATTTCCCAGATGGCAAATGTTAAGTATTTTCTTATGTGACTTTCAGCCATTTTAGATTCCTGTATTAAGAATTCTCTATGTAGTTCTATTCCCCACTTTATAATTGGATTATTTGTTGTTTTAGAAACTAGCTTCTTCCACAAAATTGGAAATTTTAAAGAAAAAGGACAATTTTCTAGACAGATCTCACTTACTAAAATTGAATCAAGAACAGATAAGCAAATTAAACAGACCTATAACACCTAAGGAATAGAGGCAGTCATCAAAAAATCTACCAAACAAAAAAAGCCCAAGGCCAGATAGCATCAGTGGAGAATTCTACCAGAAATTCAAAGAAGAGATAATACCAACACTCCTCAAATTGTTCCACACAATAGATTCAGAAGGGTCATTGCCAAACTCTTTTTATGAGGCTACAATTACCTTGATACCCAAGACACACAAAGATACAACTAAGAAAGAGAACTACAGACCAATATCTCTCATGAACTTTGATGCAAAATACTCAATAAAATACTGGCAAATTGGATCCTAGAACTTATCAGAAAAATCATTCACCATGATCCAGAAGACTTCATCTCTGGGATGCAGAGTTGGTTCGACATATGAAAATATATCAATGTAATCCATCATATAAGTAAACTGAAGAAGAAAAACCACATGATCATCTCACCAGATGATGAAAAAGCCTTTGACAAAATCCAGCACCCCTTCATGATAAAGGTCTTGGAGAAATCAGGGATAACAGGGACATGAACATAATATAAACAATATACAGTAAACCAACAGCCAACATCAAACTAAATGGAGAGAAACTAAACATGATTCCTCTAAAATCAGGAACAAGACAAGGCTGTCCACTATCTCCATATCTCTTCAATATTGTACTTGAAGTGCTAGATAGCACAATAAGACAACAAAATATGATCAAGGGGATATAAATTGGAAAGGAAGAAGTCAAACTTTCACTGTTTGCTGATGATATGATAGTTTACATATGTGACACAGAAAACTCTACCAGGGAGTTCCTACAGCTGATAAACACCTTGAGCAAAGTGGCAGGATAAAAGATTAACTCAAAAAAATCAGTAACCCTACTATATAGAGACAATTAGAGGGATGAGAAAGAAATCAGGGAAACATCACCCTTTCAACAGCCACAAACAACATAAAATATCTTGGGGTAACGCTAACCAAGTAAGTGAAAGACCTGTATAGCAATAACTTTGAGTCTTTAAAGAAATAAATCAAAGAAGATACCAGAAAATGGAAAGATCTCCCATGCTCTTGGATAGGTAGGATCAACATAGTAAAAATGGCAATCTTGCCAAAAGCAATCTACAGATTCAATGCAATCCCCATCAAAATACTGGTACAATTCTTCACAGACAATGAAAGAACAATACTCAACTTTATGTGGAGAAACAAAAGACCCAGGATAGCCAAAACAACCCTATACAATAAAGAAACTTCCAGAAGCATCACCATCCCTGACTTCAAGCTCTATTATAGAGCTATAGTTCTGAAAACAGCTTGGTATTGGCACAAAAATAGACAGATAGACCAATGGAATCAAATTGAAAACTCTGATATTAACCCATATACCTATGAGCACCTGATTTTTGACAAAGAAGCTAATAAAGAATAAATAAAGTATCTTCAACAAATGGTGTTGGCATAACTGGATGCTGGCATGTAGAAGACTCCAGATAGATCTATGTTGATTGCCATGCACAAAATTTAAATACGGGGTGGGGGGGTGATGGGGCAGGTGGGATGTTGGGAAGGAGGGGAGGGAGAGGGAGAAGGGATTGACATCTGAAGCAAGCTTGTTCCTAATTTAAACTAATAAAATAAAATAAAATTTAAAAAAATTAAATACAAGTAGATGAAAGACCTCAACATAAATCTAGCCACACTGAACCTCTTAGAAGAGAAAGTGGAAGTACTCGTGAACAAACTGGTACAGGAGACAGATTTCTGAACATTACACCTGTAGCACAGACACTGAGATAGACAATTAATAAATGGGACCTCCTGAAACTGAGAAGCTTCTGTAAGGCAAATTTCATACTCATCAAGACAGAACTGCAGCCCACAGAATGGGAAAAGATATTCACCAACCCCATGACAGAGGGCTGATCTCCAAAATTTACAATCCAACATAATTTAACTACTTTCCAAAAATCTGTCCTTAAACTCACAATTCAGTTTAGTCCTCACTCTTCATCAATGAAACTTCTCTGTGCTACAAAGACTGATACACAAAAGAAAAAAACCCACAATCAAAACACAGAGTTGTGGAGCTCAGTCACAACAGGTAAAGCAATAACTTCACCTAAAGCTCAAGCAACAAGAAGAGAAAGAAAAATTGTAAGAGCCAGAGGACCAGAGTGTTTCTTTTGAACTTCTCTCTTAGTACTGTCATAAGCCACACCTGTAAAGTTTCACTAACATGACTATTTCATATGTCCCGAACAGGACCAACAGACATATGCATGCTAAAGTGGATGTGGGAAGAAGGATCATAAGGCCTTAATCCTACATAAAGAACTAAAAGCAACAGCAATGGAGGAACACTGAGAGTGGAAGATATAGACTTTCTGAGAGAAGAGAACACCAACTGTTTATCCAGTATCAAACGGCCAGCCCTGAAAACATACAAACAATGCATTTAGGAATACATATGAATGTATATGTGCACATATGCATAAAACAGTAATTTATGACAAAAGAAGGAATGAATTCCAACTAGAACAAGAAGAGGTATAGAAGTCTAAAGTGAGGAAAGTAAAGGGGAAAATTGTGTGGATATATCATCAAAAAATTTTAAAGTTATTTTTCCTCTTTTGTTTTTCTTTTGTTTTTTTTGAGACAGAGTTTCTCTGTGTAGCTTTGCAGCCTATCCTATCATTCTCTCTGTAGACCTGGCTGGCCTTGAACTCACAGAGATTTGCCTGCCTTTGCCTCCCAAGTGCTGGGATTAAAGTTGTGCACCTCTAATGCCGGGCAATTTTCTGTGTTGAATAGAGAACACTTACTTTATTTTTATTTTTATTTTTATTTTTGATGCAAACTGCATGAGGCTTTATTATAGTTGTTTAATGAGCTAACCCCATGTTAGCTTGGGCCTTCCATCCATCCACCATGGCAGATGGCTAGAAAAGACAGCTCAAAGCAGCTGCATAGAGAACTTATAAGGCTCAGGATTGGTGTGCCTCTAGGCTTGGAGGGTTTGCCCTGTGTTGATTGGTCAACTGGTTGTTATGGCCCATAGGCCCTCCCAGGGTGGTTGCTATGCTCTGTGCGTCATTGCTGTGCACTTGTCCGTAAAGCATACCCAGAGCCGTAAAGCATAGCACCACTAGCTAACTTCTGATTGGTCCCTTGCCACGAGGCAGGCATCTGACTTCTTAGTGACCAAGGCAAGGTCAGGGCAAGCATAGAGAACACTTACTTTAATGTTAAAATAGAAATATGGAAAACATTGTTTGAAATTCACTTAGCAGTAGCTATAAATGAATAATATTTATTATTTCTAAAAAATATATTCACAAAAGACTTATTCACCTTCACTAGGTAATGTCTCTGCCAGGCACTCCTCCCTGACTCAAGCTGATCCCATCATCTGAATTCTTATAGCATCTGTGGCTGATTCCAGGGCCAGTGCTTGACTCAAATCTGTCCAATCATTGTCCATTGTCTATAAAGCTATGAATTGTTACTGATCATTGGGAAAGCATGATTCAACAAAGAAAGATTCTGCTAGTAATACACAGAAAAAGGTAATAAGTTAGTGAAATGTTTTCATATTCTTGTTTTCCATTGCCTCTTAAAGGTAGCCTAATCTGGGTTTCATGTAATAGTTTTGATTTCATTGTTAGTGTGAAATTTTTAACAAAAAGGCCCATCTTTCCTCAATTATCATTTGTGTGTACATGTGTGTGTGTGAATCTATGAGACTTCTATAAATTAGAACCAGATATTTATTAAACAAAAGAAAATTATTTTGAACTTTTCAGATTTATTTCCAGCCATATTAAATTCAAAGAGACTTAGGTGCTAAAAGCTACACATTTGTACTAGAAAAATGAATTATGAAGTTATGGTATAATTTCACCAAAATTAGTTAAAAATTAGTGCAAACCTCACAGGATTCCATATAAAAATTTATGATTCATTCCTGTTTTCCTCTGAATAGACACTTAAGTACTACTACAGATAGAAAAATTTGCATTCAGTAGCATATTGTTATTTCAGCTCATGTAAGTGAATGTGTTGCATTAGTAGAATAATTTATAATTGTTAATACAATTCTGAAGGATCTATTATTGATAATATTTTCTTAACTGGAACTGATATTTTTCAATCCTGATGTATACACTGTAACGAAACCACTACTCTAGATGTTATGGTGAGGTTCAAATGAAAAACTCTAAATAATTTGCACGATCTTGATGGCTTGATCTATTTGTACTGCTTTAACAAACTTCTCTACAGTGCATAGTTTATGAGAGACTGGACTTTATGGCCCACATTTCTGGAAGCTGAGCTATTCATAGTGAAAAAAACTGTGTCTCTACCCTCATGTGAATATGTTATCTAAGATATCTATTTCTTGATACTAACATCCTAGAAGTGTAGGTTTCAACATTTGAATTTGGCAGCCATATGCATCCAAACTATTTAAATTTAATGTGTACCAATAGATACAAAGTAATTCAGATATACAAGCAAGTCACTATTTTTTTTAACTTCTTTTTTATTTGAATTAGAAACTGGATAATTTTGCGTGACAATCCCAGTTCCCTTCTCCCTCCCATCCTGTCCTACCACCCCCCCAACTAAAACCATATCAATCACATATCCTTTTTGCTCCCCCTGATGTTAGTGGACATGTTTAACCTTTGAAACTTTTACTCATTTATTTAGAATTTCATAATATATATACATATGCATATGTATATATATATATATATATATATATATATATATATATTATTTGTATAATTTTCCCTCCCTCCAGCTCTTCCCATGTTACCTCTACTCTTCAAATTCACACTTAGTCTTCAATTGTTATTGTTACATATATGAATATAAATTTATAAATACAACCTGCTGAGCTCATTAAGTTCTGCTCGAATGTGTATGTGTATGTGTATGTGTATGTGTATGTGTATGTGTATGTGTATAAGGCTGACACTTGAGATGGCATGGCCTATCTGGGGATCACCCCTGGAGAAAAGTGATAATCCTTCTCTAAGCAGACATTAATTATCTATGTGTCTTCAGAGGCACTTAAATCCTGGGGATAACCAACAACCATCTAATAATACTTAATGCCCACTCAGTAGAAGGGTCAATCCAAGCATATGTGGCCACTTGAGGCCATGAACCCTAGAGGAGAAGACACAAGTTGGCCAGAAAAACATTGTTTTTTTGTTTGTTTGGTTGTTTGGTTGGTTGTCTTTTTCTTTTCTCTGTTCTCTGTTTGTTCTATGAACACTTCCCCTAACACTTCAGGCTTCACTTTTTTTCTCCAGCCCCACTTCCTACCTTGCTGCTACATGCCTCATCCCAAGCTCACTTAATTCTTTCTGGTCCTTGTCCCTTTTCTGTCCTTGTCCCTTTGACACCTGCCAAGATTTACAGCTTGCCTCCAAAGGGGGTGGGGGTGGAGGGATTCTTTTAAACCCTAATAAAAGTATCCTCAAACTCCAAAAAGAGAGAATAATTTCTAAATGTATTCACAATACTTAACCTTATGCTCACAGATGGATGTGGCTCCAAGTTCTCATCAAAGTTCATTTCTCATCATACAAAGGTCTTTACAGTAAATCACCACTGATCAATATAAAGATAACAACTGAATTTGGGTGCCCAGCCACAGCCAATATATCTACAACACAAGCCCTGTACCTAAGACTCAGAGAACTCCATGAAATAAATGGAAGAAACATCATGAGAGCCAGGGGACCAGAAGCCTGCTCTGAGATGGTGTCTATTATATGTGACCAGGAAGCTTCACCCATGAAATTTCAGCAACATAGTTGCCTAGAAAAGACCTGAAAAAATGACACCAGCTGACATGCTAGCCTAGGGGGATAATTTTTTCAGTATTTCTTTAAAAAATCTTTCAATCTACTTTTTCATTTTACTGTAGATTAAAATCTTATTAAATGTGAAAACACAAATCAATCTAAGATGTTTTCTTCTTTTATCTTAAAGTGACTTTGGTTCTTGTAGGGAAATAATGGAAACCCAGTCAATAGCACCCTTCCAAACCACTACCAAACCTGTACCTCTACCTTCAGTCAGCATTACCTTTATAACTTCCACAACTCAGAGAAAATATGTGTTGATTGTATTTCTCTGCCTAGATGGTTCATGTAACATTGTGGCCTCTATGATATTTTGCTGCAAATAAGTTTTTTCTATATGGATGAAAGATTTTCCATTGTAGACATATGCCATGCATCTTAATCCATTGCTTTGAGTTTAAAATGAGTCCATGCCTTAGTTATTGAGAACAGTCCTGTGGTAAACATGGAAGTTCAAATACCTCTTTAGTATCCTGACTTCATATACTGTGGCTATAGTCTAAATACAAGGAATCCAGTTTATATAATAGACTTATTTTAGGCTTTTTTTTTTTTTGAGGAACTACCTCTGTAGAGCAATCCCAAGTAGCATTAATTCAGCACAATTGGAATTTATTTTGGTGCCTACATGTTATAAATTCCATAAATTTAGTTAAATAATACTACATGAAATTGCCTCCATTGTATAATTGTGCCATGACTCTCCTACTTTAAAATATGATAAATGTTAATAAAGATTTGCTTTTAGCTCTTTCTCTTTTAAAAGCTTCTGTGCAAATGTACAACTAAAAACACCAGATGTCAAACAGTACTTATGTTCTACTGAACATAACCTTTGCAAAATAGCTGATCTAAAGACCCTGGTTTGAACCGAAATTGCTCTCTCATATTAGTGGTTCTTCACCTCTCAACCTGTTTCTAAACTTACTAATGAAATGTTCATCTTAAAGTACCAGGGGCAGGGGTGGTGATAGAGCATTTCATAGGAAGGTTTTCTGAGGAGAGAGAGTCTGTGTGTATGTGTGGAGAGAGAGAGTAAGAGAGTTAAAGCAAAAATAGAAAAATGTTTCAGAATGACATGACTTTAATGAAACTGCTCTGTGTGCACAACAGTATTATAATTCTACTTCAATGAAGTTGTTAAACAAGATCTCTGTTTCCTTGCACTGTTATGCAGTTATCAACCCAATCAAAAATCCACTCATTGTCTTTTTAATTCAGAAGTGATTAGTAAATGCTGAGAAGTCACCTTATCTCACTAAAACATGAGTACCAACTCAGAGTAAATATTTTGGTAAACAATTATTCTGTCCTTGCATATTCAGCAGTGTGCTAAATTATGCATAATCTTGCATAAGTAATAAGTGAAGGTAGCTTAAATTCAGGATTTTTTTTTAAACCTGACCTATTTCTTTCAATGATGTTAGCTGCTTAAATCATGTATGAGCTTTCTGTAAGGCTTCAATGAGTAGCTCGGGTAGAGAAACTTCAGTAATAAATTTCAGGAGAAGATACGTTTTTTGACAGGCTTAATGCAACACACACAGAGTCTGGAACTCACACTCGGGGAATTTAGAGCAATCCTTGCAAAGCAGCTTTTCCCTGTTACATTAATAGAGAAAATGAAGTATGAAAGTCCTCAGGAATTACTGCTAGGTGTAATTTAAATAATTTACCAGAAGACAGTTCAGCACATGCATAGAACAGGGGCATACAGAGTTTGCCATAAGCAGTTTATAAATAAACTATATTCTGCTGAAGTAAGTCAGGCATAAATTATAACCATTCCTTTTGTGGCTGTAACCCGTTCTTCATTGTAATAGTTATTCTGCAAAAAGTCCTGGGTGATGACCTTAGCCTGGAAATCACAGTCGCTGCTGCCTTGCACCTTGCTTATGAGCTGCCGTGTGGTTAATGGTTCGATGGCTGTGAGATCAAAGTAAAATTACTGCTGCTGGAAATGAAGAAGAATGTATTACATCTCTAAAAAGAATTCTAGAAGAATCCCTTAGCCTGGTTGGGGGCAGGGAGAGATTTGTGTCTCAAGACAGTCAAGGAGTTACAGATAGTTTTATGAAATCTTTGCACCTCAGAGAAAAGGTGAAAGGAACAATGGGTTTCATATTTCTTCCCTTGAGTCTTATGTCTTAAATTATCAAACCAAAGTAAAATACTCAAGGCAAATATGTAACAAAGACTCAAACTTATGCTGAAATTCTTTGTAAACCATAAATTTTAGGTCGAAAGGCTGCCATTCAACAGAGCTCCAGCTATCAAAGACCAAAGGTATGGCAGAAGTAAAGGATATCCTAAAGTATGTTTGGTACTTCGGAGATACTTTGCTAAGGGTAGGTGATCTAGAATGTGCTGTACCTTTTACTTCCAGTTATTCTGTCTCTGGTCAGAGACAAACTCCTTGAAAAAATAGTGTAGATTAGGGTGTGATTGATTATAATCTTGATGTTAAATAAGAATGACTGAAAGGAATGTTAATCTTCATATGTTCACTATAAAATATGTTAAAACATACTTCTTATGCCTTAAAGTACTATGCATTGTGTTTCCTCAGATCTCCAAATGTATATGTATATGTATATTCATTTTGTAGATATTATTAGCTAGATGATGGATAGATAGATAGATAGATAGATAGATAGATAGACAGATAGATAGGTGACAAATGACAGTAAATGACAATTGAGATTTATTGGATAACATAAGGGAAATGATTATTCTTTTTCATAATAACTTTTGCCTTGATGACCTCATATGAAAATGGTTTTTTTGTAGAGAAAGTATTTTCTGAGTCTTCACCTGTGCTATGAAATTAAGACAGAGATGGGGGGAGGGAGGGAAAGAGAGAGGGAAGGGGGAAGGAGGGAGGGAGGAAGGAAGAAAAAAGGAAGGAAAGGAAGGAAGAAAGGAAGGAAGGAAGGAAGGAAGGAATGAAGGAAGGAAGGAAAGAAAAGAAAACATTTCATGCCATCAACAGAGAATCAAGTTGTACCTCAGGACTCAGATTTGAGTGGTGGCATGGTTTTATGACATGTTTATCATCTTAAGAGAGTTCACTGGTTTATGTTACATGTTGTGGTGGATCTTCATGGGGCCAGGTGGCATATGCCTTTAAGCCCAGCACTTGGGAGCCACAGGCAGGTGGATCTCTGTAAGTTCAAGACCAGCCTGGTCTACAAGAACTAGTTAGAGGACATGCCCCAAAGCTACCTATCTCGAAAGGCCAAAAAAAAAAAAAAAAAAAAAAGGGAAAAGAAAAAACAAAAGAAAAGTTTAGCACAGAATCCTAAAATCCATAACTTGGTTTTTATGGATTAGAATAGTAATTTTCAAACCAGTATTGTAAGGTAAATCATCACAGTGTGTGCATAACATATAGAAAAATCTCATAAAGTTGTACAGTCCTCCCCAACATGTACTTGGGCTTACAATCATTTCACTACGTGCAAGAAATGGAGTGATTCTAACATATTTATGCCTCTGATAAACAAAGAAGATAAACAAGCCCAAAATTGCAACTGAAGATTATTGCCAAAATAATTTTAATTTGATATATGAAGATATTTAATTGTTCAGGGCTAACGAGTACGTACTTTACTTCCAGGGCATGCAAGTTCAGTTACTAGTATTGACATCAGACAACAGACATCTGACTGTAATCCAGCTACAGGGGGACCAAGTTACTTTGGCCTCTACTGGCAACGGTATTCATAGCATGCACATGAACACGCACGCTCCCACAAACACACACACACAATTAAAAATAAAATAGAACATTTTAACAACAATAATTTTAATTTGGTAGGTAACATTATTCACAAAATATGAATATATTCCTAAATAGCTATAATAGTTGCAAATCTCACAGTAAGTTTAAAGAATGTTGAAAGCCTTTCTGAATTTTGGTAAGGACACTTGAGAAATGTGAGAAATTATTACTTTAATATTCAGATGAAGTTACAAAGGAAATGTAAAATGTACATGCTATATCACTAATATTGCTGTGAGCAAAACCATTCTTTGAATGTGGTGAATATATGCAGTGTTTGTAGACAGGCTGTTAGTATCAAAGCTGGGCAGGAAGGGAGAAGTGTCTACTTTCTTGTGGTGACAGGAATCTGAGCCTACTGTTGTGGGCCACCAGAGAAATCCTAATAGTCAGAAGATAAAAGGTAGTTATGAAACTATCCAGAGGATATGAGATATGTAAGAAAAAATAGTGACAAGCAAACAAATTCACAGCTTTACTGCTTCAACTTTGACCAGTCTAACTTGTCACACACTAACTCAGCTTCCTACTACTTGTTTACACATTATAAATCCACAGCCAGAACCCATATTAATAATAGGATTCCTCTTTACTTGCTGATAGATTTGACACTTCTATAAAAGCCTAAGATTGTCATTCCTCATATAGTGTTTATCCTTTCAAAATAGCTTCCTTATTATTCGTTTGTTTTTTTTTTTTTTTTTGCTGGTTTGTGTTTTGTTTTGTTTTTTTGTATCAACACATTGAACTTGCTACTCTGATTCAAAGCCTGGCACCATCTCTCATTACTGTGTAAAAACTGTTCAATCAGAGAAGAAAATCTTCTGATTAACCCATAAGCAAAAGTCTATAGCAACTGACTCTGTGTGTGTGTGTGTGTGTGTGTGTGTGTGTGTGTGTGTGTGTGTGTGTGTGTGTGTAATTAGCATGTGTGTGGTTGTTATATGGAAATTTTAATTAATGGTCTTTTGTTTAGTCTGGTATGATGAATTTATTCATCTGATGGAGGGTTTTTGCACACATGGTGCCAGGTTTTCTCATATATTTAGTTTATCTAATATCAGATCCTAACTGTTACTACAAGGACATATAGCCAATGGTTGTATGAAACAATTTAAAATTAGGTCCTACACCTCAAAGTCTATAGCATCTAAACTAAAATAAATTGCATAGTCCTCATTTTTTATGTTGGACTATACAATGGTTCTCCATGAAAACTACCAATTTCATCAAAAGCAAGAGCTTAATAAATACTTCAAATGTAGTATAATTTTAATGTTTATTTTACTTATTGTGTGTGCATGGGTGTTGTGCTTGCATGTATGTCTATGCATTATATGTATGTAGTGCCTGTGGAGGTCAACAGAAAGAATTAGCTTCCCTGGGGCTGTACATAAAGATGGTTGTGTAGCCATGTAGGTACTGAGAATTGAACACCAGTCCTCTGGAAAAGTAACCAGTGACCTTAACCACTTAACCTCCCTCCAGCCCTGAAAGAAATCTTGCCAGGCGTTGGTGGCCCGCGCCTTTAATCCCAGCACTAGGGAGGCAGAGGCAGGCAGATCTCTGTGAGTTCGAGGCCAGCATGGTCTCCAGAGCGATTGCCAGGATAGGCTCCAAAGCAACACAGAGAAACCCTGTCTCGAAAAACGGAAAAAAAAAAAGAAAAAAGAAAAAAGAAAAAGAAAAAAGAAATTCTTTAATGTTAAGAAATACAGCTTTCATATTCATTTCTTCCCTACTTTAGACTCACAGAAATTTGCCTAATTTGGCATGGTGGTTGTATGACTCTAATACCAGCATTCAGGAGGTGTAGACAGAATGATCAGTATGAATTCAAAGCCAGTATTGGCTAAAAGGCAAAGATCAGGCCACTCTGGCTTCATAGTAGGACCTGTCTCAAGGAAATAAAGAAACACTTAAACGTTAATTTTTTGACATGATAAATGTATCTTTAAAAGAAAGGAAATCAAAATCATAAGCAACAAAAATGTAAGTGAATACTATGTAAATCAGTCTCCCAAAAGGCACATTATAGAGATTTAACAGTATAAACATTGTCTTTACTCCCAGTGTTAGTGTAGCCCACTCACACAAAAGGAGATATAGAACTACTCAGGACACCTTTCTTCAATCAAATGTTACTGTAGTTTAATTATAGGAATGCCAGTATGGCACACAATACCTTGTTTTTTTATTTATTAATTCCTCATTTTTTCAAGACAGGTTTTTTTTTGTGCAGTATTTGGCTGTCCTAGAACTAGCTCTATAGACCAGGCTTGGTTCAGACTCATACAGATCCACCTTCCTCTGTCTCCTGAGTGCTGGGAATAAGGTGTCCACCATCTGGCACTTACTGATTTCTTGTTTAAAGACTTTTTACATAGTTAACTCTGCAGAAAGTGTCTTTTTGAGAGCCTGCTGTGTGCCCAGAGAGAATATGCTTCTTGCTTAGACCTAGAGAGAAACATAAATAGACATAATAAGGTGCAATTTAAATTCATATGAACACTAGCCCTGGATAGACTTTGAAAAAAAATCAAAAAATCTTATTAAGTTCTTCACATGCAGGCTTCAAATGTAGGTATATCTCCAATCACTTCCATGGCCAAATGCAACTTTTGGTTTTTGCCAATTATTAATAAAGGAGTTATTTTTCCATCTGTACTGAGAGCTCATATAGATATTATTATATTTTTCTTTGTTTCAAATTCTGCTTGTAATAACTATACACTAGAACACAGTAAATAAAATATTGTATCATTTGAACTCCCTTCAATAATAATGTTCTTCATAAAAGCATATTTTGTTATTGAATTGAACCTCTGGTGGATTAAGTAATGCTGACAGCAGATTACTTCTTACTATGCAATTATTAGATTGTAGACCTGATTAAACAGTTTGGTTAAAAGAATTCCATTAACATCATTACAATGATATAGAAAATAATGTGCACAATAGAGTCACAGGCATGATCCTGACCTCAGGACTCAAATTAAAATAAAAGTGTCATATTTCTCCATGGTTCACATTGGCATCACCTAATAGAACTCTGACAAAAGAAAGTGTTTTGTTACTTTGTCTGTTGCCAAGAACACCTTAGAATGTAATTAATGCAATACACTTCTTAATGTGCATGTATGAATGGATACAAGTCATTTCATGTGCTGTAAAAACAGTTATCATTTCCAGTGTGATGATAGCAACAATTTCTACTAAAAACAATCAGCTTAATAAAGATAATGGAAAATCTCAGAGCACAGTGAACATAACTTGAGTGGCTGAGCATAAAGAAGAGTATTTAACACCATCGCAATTTATTCTTAGAGAAGAAATGTAAGTCCCTGAAGAATTTTCACGACTCTTTCTGCCATGCTATTTGTCAATGTCATGTAATAAGTGGTCCATAGCTTAGCTGGCAGCTCTGTCTTCTGTGCTGACCTTTTCTCTGCATGACCAGTGAGATTTGGTGTTCTTTATGGCAACAGTTACTACTCACTGCATATATAAATCAGTTGAAGAATGTGAACATGTAGGTTCTAACTCAACAGATGAGTGTTTATGCTTCATATAATTGTGTTTTCCTAACATGTGTGCAAGTCTGGTTATCACAGAAGAGGGGGAACAGATGGAGGGATGGGGCAGGAAGTTTATTTAAAAAAACAAGCATCCATTTATTGAACATAATGGTTGTAAATTACGCCATTTTCATTTTCATAACTAACTTATGATCTTTGGAAGTATTTTGGATGTTTTAGGTTTTTTTTCCTTTTTTCTCTGCAATGCCTTTTGTAATTAGTTGATTTCTTTTATTTTGGTATATTATGCTTGTGCTTAAAGATTTTCAGAAGTTTATCACATACTTAAGATAGTAATCCATTCATATTTGCAAGTTTACTTAAATATTTTACATAATATTTTAAGTACCCATGTTTACCCACAAGGCCAAGGTTACCTAATATGGCTGCAAGGAATTAAATCATGTCAGTTAGAGGGGCCAAAGCAAAACTGAGGCTGTGATGATTTTATTGAGAATAATCATACTTTTTATACCTTTATTAAAACATAATATAATGACAATTGTCTGGGCCAATATAGTTGTAGTTGCCAGAATGCAATGAAGTTTGCAAGTCATACAGCGTTCAGAAAGTTAATGTCGAAAACCAATTTTCTTGTTAAGTTCACATGTTTTCTTGACTACTATGGAAACATACAAAGAAACACAAAGTGGCCTGAATGTTTCACTGTCTGAGGGAGTGCATCGGTCTCTCAGGAACAGGAAGGCACATTGTGGCCCACGAGCTATGGGCTCTCCTCTGGAAACTTATGACAACTGCCTCTCAAAGCATGCAGACCAGGCCAACTCGATGGTTCCGGTAATAATATGTTTTTATTTTTTGAAGTACATATTTTCTGCTTCCTACTGCCTAATATGCTTTAGTGTTGTTATTTATGTCTACTTAATTTTCTCTTGTTCTAGGTTGCTTGCCATACCTATTTTATAACTTCACATATAGAAATATTCACTATTTTTAAGTATATACTTAGACTTTGATGAGTCGGTTAGTCCTTACCAGAGTGAAGATAAAGACAGTTTTTGCAACTGCAAAAGAGACCAATTTGTTTTCCCACAGGTGACTACCACATTTCCAATATTTCAGCCTCTCCATTTCCTGTTCCTGACTGTGCCACAAAGGAGATCACTTGATACAGAGGCTTTGGTGTCAGAATGTTTTCTGTAGCATCCCGTGCTTGTTTAATAGTTTATCTTTAAGTAGTATTTAGCTGTAAAGGGGAATCATATTTTTTGTGAGTTTTTGAGATTGAGTTTCTCTGTGTAGCTTTGTAGACCAGGCAGACCTCAAACACACAGATATCCACCTGCCTCTGCCTCCTGAGTGTTGGGATTAAAGGCATGTGCCACCACCTCCCAGCTGGGGAATCATATTTTTTAAAATGTATTTGCCAGTTGATAGGCATTTGAGATATTCTTAGGTTTTAGAGATCATATGCAAGTCATTATGTAACATTGCCTATTTTTATTATATAACATTGTCTACATGAGTCCTTGTGGAAGCCTACATTTTCTGTTTACTGGTTAAATAAATAGGATTGTCATTTCTGGGTTCTGTCATTAGCTGTCTTGGATGGCTAAATGTTTTTATTGTTACCAGCAGTATGTGAGAACTGCAGTTGCTCATGTGTTTGGTTTAGTTGTTGTTCATTTTATTTTTGTTTGTTTTATTTTCAGTCATCACTTGGTATGTTGCATTTTATGTGTGAAAATAACCATTGTAGTTTTAAATTTTATTTCTATGATATCTAATGATGTACTTCTTAACTTTATACTTGAATAAAAAAATCTATTCAAAAATTTTATCTTTTAAAAATTTTAGGTTGTTAGTTTCCTTAGTAGTTCATTGAAATATATAATTTCTGATGACCAAACCTAACTCACTTATGTGTTTTTCTTTGATGATCTTTGACATTTAGTATGTTCCATTTTACTATTAACAGTGTAGTTCAATAGTCATTTTCAAATTAATTGAGGTCAATTTAACCAGTTTTACTTTTGTGTTTGCCTTTTGAGTTTTATTTAAGAAAAAGAGTCAAAATTATGAAGATCTTTGTGTAATTTATTTTAGTTTAGATGTTATAGATGTTTAGGCAATGAATGGTTCTAATCCCAGGACTCAGGAAACCAAGGCAGAGTATGTATCAATCATGGGTTCAGTGCCAGTGGGTTTTAAATAGTCTGTCCAAGCTTTTTATGTAGTCTGAGCTAAACGTTGATAAACTAGTTTGATAAACAAACCAGCCAAAAAATAATTATTGTGTCTGTATAATCAGGAGATTTATTAATTTGGAGATTTAGTGGTATAGAATAGTGCCAGGGACTAGAATGCTGAGGGAATGGGGCAGTGTTAGGAAACAAAAGTATTGTCCAAAAGAACAGAAAGCCCAGGTGAAAATACAGGAAGGTATCTTAGTAGGCAAGAGTAGAGGAATCTAAGCATTGAGAAATGCAAAGGGCTACAGGGAATTCCAAGCATAAACAATGGTTTAATAATGGTTTCCATGTGTTCGAAATATTTAACTAATTAAACAAATTTCAGACAGGAATGGGAAGACAAACTCATGTAAAAGTGTCATTTTGGCACCAGGCAAAGAGAATGTCAAACTCATCCACAAAGTGGATATTGTGTTTGAAAGTTTGGAATTTGACCTTTAAAAGGTATAAGATTCAAGTTAATGGGGTAATAGTATCTTTAATTTGTGTATCAAAAGATAATTAGAGTAATGCTGGAACCAAGTTTGCCAGGAATTTTTAATTTATATTTTAGTCACAGTCTTGAAGAGCAAATTATAGCCAGGGTATTTATACGAAATATATACTGTAGCATATGTTAATATCAATAATAATTTATAAAAGAGTTGGATGTGGAAAATGGTTTCACTATATTTTAATTAAAAATATTTAAGATAAATAGATAAAAGACATACTACCACACTCCAAAAAAGAAAGATATGAAGGGATGAAACATCAGGATGTGACTCATGGAGTTGATTTAGCACAGAAAATCCAAGGATTTTCTGATAATTTTATTTGATGTGTAATTGAAAAGAAGTAGTTAAGAATTCCAATATATTGCCTGCATAATGAGAAGGACCAGAGTGTCATAAACAAATAGAAAGGCATAATTAAGGTAAGGAGAGATATCAGGAAGCAAGTAAAGGCATCTTAAATCTATGATGTTTAAGAGATGTTACAGGAAGAGTTAAGTATTATGGGATTGTTATCTGCCTTTTGGTAGTAGCTAGGACCTGTAGAGATGAAAATTTGAAAGAAACAACAAAATCTCTGTGGAAAGGATTATAAATAGAATCAAGAACAAAAGATGATGACCTTAGATGCGCCGATCTCAAGATGTAGTGACCTGGTAAAATTGCCATAGGTATGTACAGCAGTAAGAGTTGAAACAATTTTGTTTCTGTCTGCTTCTATTTTTTTTTTCTTTTTAGTGAAACACGGGAGCATGGTCATTAGCTAAGAGCAAAGTGGAGGAGGGGTAACAAGAGCTTTGAGAAGACTCGAGTTCTCAAATAATGTCCTGGAAAAATGTGATGGTTTCTCTTAATAGTCAACTTAATGGAATTTAGAATTACCAAGGAAACAAACCTCTGAACATGTGTGTGAGGGACTTTCTAAATGAGAATAATTAAGATGGGAGACCCATCATAACTGGATGATACCATTTCATGAAAAAGGGTAGTCTGAGGTCTTAGAATGAATTAAAAGGAATTCATTCCTTTGCCTTAACAATGAAAATGTAATGAATGAAGAAAGTGAATGAAGGGACAGACAAGTAAACTGGAGTATGAATTCCTTGTGAGTGTGCAGTATAAGCTCTTAGAGTTCATGTTCATGAATTTAAGCTGGATTCAACAGCACTGGATTCAACTACACTGCTTTTCTTCAGATACATCCTGCAGCATTGTAAGTATAGAACAGGTAAGGAAATGCATTTAACTATTTTATTTTATCAAAGAAAAAAATGAAAGAAGGAGAGAACCATCGGTATCTAAAAAACTAAAAGAAAGGAGTCATTTGGACCAATGGTTCATTTACAAAAGAATCTGAAGGAAATGGCATTACATTTTTTTTGTAAATCATTGCTTACTTTCAGTATAAAATACATTCACTAAGAAAAGAAGGTACCAAAATAAAGACAACAAGATAAATGGAAGAGGGAAAAGATAAAGGGAAGGGCTATCAGGAGCTCCACAATAGCCTATTACATATAATTTCCATATATTTATAATCTTCTGAGTTTTACCATTATGCTATTGCTTATAATTGTTGTTCTTATTTCATTCCCTGAGAATTTCATACATGTATAATCACATTCTAATTACTCTTATTGTCCAGACCTCTGTCAGCCAAGCCTCTTCCTTCCACCATTTCTCATGTTCATGTCCTTTAGATTTGTGACGCACTGAGTTTACCTAGGGTCCTCAGTATGACCACAGGTATGAGCTATCTTTGGAACTTGATAGGATCACCAGTTCGGACACATCTGAAAATAATGACTCCATATCCCCTTCAGTAATCAATAGTTCAGCAGGAAAGAGCAGAGCTCCATGAGCTCCTCCCTCATTTAGGACTAATAGTTGTCAGGTCTAGTCTTGTATAAACAACCACAACTGATGACTTTATGATTGCAAACTGTGTCATGACCATAAAAATGGAATTTTGCCAGCCTTCCCCCATCTTCTAGTGTTTACATTCTCTTCACCTTTTCTTACTATATTCTGTGAGTTTTTAATGGAGTGGTATAAAGGTCCTGTTTAGTAATGAACACTCAGCCATCTTTTTTTTTTTTTCTCAGCACCCTGATCTACTTAAGGCTATGTGCAACTCAAAGGACATATCTACAAGTGGTGAATTCAGCTTTACATATATCTGTTTAAACTGTGAGAATAAGATTTTTCTATGAGATATGCAGGTGTACAAATTCTGTGCCATTTGTTGCTAAAACTTTCTAAACAATGAAGAACCATTTACCAATTATTTGAATATGGTATATGCTCAATGGAATTATGACAGAAATCAATGCTCAATGTTTTAACAAGAGCATTGGCATGGCAGTTTTAGAATTGCATTATGATAGTCTACTTTTGTCATTCACTTCAGAAAATGATGAAATAGTCATTAGCACATGATGATATTACAGCACAGTAATCGTTTTTCTTCTACTCTTGTGTTAGATTGAGTGCACACCTGATGAGAGCTGTGACTGTTTTAAATCATGACCTTTTCATGTTCCCGAGGCTGCTAGGCTGCTTTTGGATACTTCACTTGGAAGTTCACCCATATGGTTAGCTAAAACACTAACATTGTTAATAAGACTATGAACTTGTTTGGAAACACAGGCTTTGCTTCCTTTGATGAGCTGGGAAGAGAAGCCTTGGCACAGAATCACATCCTTTCCTGGCATTACTTAAATAACATTTAATGAGTTTGATCTGGGGATGAGTCACTGTTCTGAGAATTGGAGGTCTTACAAAATGGTCACCTTGTTAGAAGGGAACTAAGTATGTAATTCCTTCATCACACTTCTATGATCTCAGTGTCTGCTATAAAGCTCATAGGAAAAAATTAAAAGTAAATTAATGTTTTCTGTGAAAATATTTCCTGTTTTAACAACAGTAAAGTGCATGTTACAAAATGTAAGATTAATTTTGTTCCAGTACCTTTATTCCTAAATAAGAAAAATTTCAGGTTATTCATTCCTGGTTCAATCTTTTCAAGATCATTCTCTACGGTAAAATGCTTGCATTTCATAATGTAGGTGCTAGACCATGGGACCGTATCTGTCATTGTTGCTTACAGAATAAAACAGGGAGGAAGAAAATAGAGGAGCTGATGAATATTTAATAATGTTTTTAATCAGTCCCACCAAATAAACATTCCTTGTGTTGTTTTGAAAATGAGGTTTCCCTATCATAGAAGCTTGCAAAGGGTAATTTTTCTTTTCTCCAGTGACACCTTAGGAAACTAGTTGGATAGTTAATGATTTTGTGATCATCAGTGAGTTCTGCCACAAGAAAAAAAAATGTGTTTTCTTAGTGAAGTTATCAATATATATATATATATTATATATATATATATATATATTTATGTTTCCTAAAATATTCACATATAAACATGCTATTTTACATTTTTTATATTTAGGAAATTTTTTGTTCTCTACATATCACCAAGCCTTTTTTATTGGCTTATTTCATAATTCAGTAGCATCAAGGAAAAATAGCAATCATAAGACATAAGCCATAAGGGCTTTTTTACATCATAGTTAAAACTAGAAATTTTAATAAATTCTTTGTGACAAGAGATGAAAATCTTCTTCTGGTGGAACCATTTTCAGTAAATTAGATAATAGTCACAAACTACAAGAAAAGCAGTCAGCACTGAGGAAAGGAGAATACTATACAGAATATTGTTGAAAAATAGGATAGAACTTAAATGAGGCCCAGAGATAGCAAAATATTTTTTTCAGATCAATTGTAATCATGTGAACTCCAGTTGGCTGCATGGGTCATTAGGGTAAAAAAGGTGTGTGCTCTTCGAAGTGAGCAATTTGAAGTTGTCTTCGTAATATAGCAAATTGGTACCTTAAGGATCTCTAGAAATGTGTGAAATGATGATTTTTATTTTGTTTTATTTGGCTGTATAGGCTATATGTGTGTATATGTGTGCATGTGTATGTCAAATGAATAATTCATAGCAAATGGGCTCTTCTTGGTTTTATTTTTATGGTTAACTATTATTATATGGAGAAAATGAACTCTACATTATTGAAAGAAACATCATGGGAAAAATTATGTTCTAATTTTATGTTTCTCTGGACTCTTTTCACGTTTTAAAGATTTTAACTAACTGAAAATACAAAGACAAAAAAGTGAGAGTACTAGTGGTGACTGGCAGTGAAAGAGGAGGTGGTTTTCATAATGGTCAAACTAAGTTACTAAAACATGTTTGCCACAACATGAATGTTAAAGCACGGCAGTTATGGCATTTCCTGATGTATAATGTTTAAATTTTACCACCAAGGAGTGTTAACACCCATTGAATTTTGAATGGAAGTCCTACATAATTAGTACTAAACTCTAGATTTCTGTACATTTTTTCAGGTTAAAAATAGTTTTCTGGAGGACTTTGAGAACCAGATTGGTAAAGATGGTCAAGGATCTGCCAGATCCTTGCTAAATATCCATGTTCTTCAATCTCCTGCAATCTTGCAATCTTCTTGGTTTTACAAACTTATTTTCTAGAAGCTTTAGATTGGAATGCTTAGAGGAAAACAGTTTTTCTGTATTTATCTTCAAGGAATGGCCATGCTTACACTTTTCCTTTTTAAGGTTTGTGTATAGAATTTCCCATTATCTCATTGCCTAGGTAAGTTCCATTTCTCACCTCAATCAAGGAAAAGCCACATGTTATGACATAATCTTCTTAAACAGCAAATAATTTGAATGATAGATATTATTTCTCCTCCTCCTATAAGTATATTTTAAAGCCAATCTATCAGAGGTTGAAGAGAAGCTTATATTCTCTTCTATAAAATGTGATTCATTTAAATGTCTCCTAGAAGGCTTACATAGCAGGCTGGCAGAGAAGAGTCTGGCTCTCCGGAGACAACATAAAGTAAGACCATTGTAAAAAAAAACTTTATTGACAGAATGATTACAGGTTGAAGTACTGTATATAATAAGATAGCTACTAAAGTGTTTAGGAAATCCTCCTGAACTTTTAAAAAACCTATGGGTAGCTATAAGTAAGTCTTTGCATGTAGTGTTGGTACTGAATAGCTAAAACAATAAAAATTATATATTGTTTTTATTTCTAAATAATGTAAGGTCTACAACAAATCCTGTAGTAGATGCACAGATTTTTCGGAAACTCTATATCCTGTCATATGCACAAACTTTCATAGAGCCAATATCCTGCACTAGTATGATACCCTTCATGCAATCAATGATCCTACAGAGTCATGATATCATCAGCCCAAAGTCCACATTTCACATTGAAGTTCAGTGATAAAAGGGAAAATAAGGGATATTCTTGAACTACTTGGTGTAGGGTAAGACTTTTTGAACAGAACACTGGTAGCAGAGGCACCTAGAACAACAATTAATTAATGAAACTGAAAAGCTTCTGCACAGTAAAGGACATCATCATTCAGACAAAGCAACAGCCTACAGAATGAGAAATACATCTGAAAGAGGCCAATATCCAACAATATAAATAATTTTAAAAAGTCCATACATCAGAAAAACAAATAACTTAATTAAAAATGTGATACAGACCTAAACAGAGAATTTTCAACAGAGAAAACGCAAATGTCTGAGAAACCCTTTAAAAAGTGTTCAACATCCTTAGTCATCAAGGAAATGCAAATTAAAAATATTTTGAGATTTCATCTTACACCCTTCAGAATGCCACCACATAAAGCCATGTAATTGAATGGCTTCAATAAAAAAATATGACAGCTCACAATGGCAAGAGCGTGAAATAAAGGGAACTTATACAGGCACTATGGAAGTCAGTATGCAGTTTGTAAGGAAGCTGGGAATAGATCTATCTCAAGAGCCAGCTTACCACTCTTTGGCATATATCCAAAGGACACTTCATCCTATCACAGAGACAATTACTCAGTCATGCTCATTGCTGCTCTATACATAATATCCAGAAATTGAAAACAACTTAGGTGTCTCTTAACAGAAGAATGTATAAAGAAATGTAGTATATCTACACAATGGAATATTGCTCATCTTTTATTAAAAATAAATTTTCCATGTAAATGGATGGAAATTTTAAAAAAAGCAACTTGAATGAGGTATCCCAGAGCCAGAAAGACAAATATCATATATTTTTGCTTATATGTGGATATTATCTCTTAAGTCAATGAAAAACAAGCTAAAGTTCTTAGCTATAATGAGGCTATATTGAGAGTAAAGGACTAGTAGGAAAGATAGATCTCTCTAGAAAAGAGAAATAGAATAATTATGAACAGGTGGGGGACAGGAAGCTGGAAAAGAATAATCAAGCAGGAGGTAGAGGGAGAGAAAAAGGAGACAAGCGAGAAAGTACCAAAAGAGATAAGTATATATAAGGGCTATTTGAGGGGTTGTATGGAAATCAAATAGAGTAGAAGTGTACTAAAACATATAATATATTAAAATTAAATGAAATTGGAAAATATCAGGGAAGACAGAGCACCAACTGGACATCACTCATTTCCAACTAAAGCTTCCAGTCCTGGAATTGTATTACTTCTAATTGAGATGTATTCCTATGAGGTCCCTTGCAAGCAACAAAAGAACTTGTGGTAGTTTGAATGTACTTGGCCCCATAGCTCTTAAAGAATGATACTATTAAAAGGTGTGGCTTTGATGGAAAACGTATGGCCTTATTGGAGGAAGTGTGTCACTATGGGGGTGGGATTTGAGGTCTCATATGCTCAAACAATTCCCCGTAACTAAGTTCACTTCCTGTTCCTTTGGAAAGATGTAAGAATTCTCATCTACTTCTCCAGTGCCATTTCTGCCTGCATGGTATCTTGCTTTCTACCATGATGATAATGGACTAAACTTATGAAATATAAACTAGCTACCCCAATTATTTTCCTTTATAAGAGTTTCTGTGGTCATGGTAACTCTTCACAAGAGTAAAAACCTTAACTAAGTCACTGCTGCAACCTAGTTTGTAGCCAAGGTTATAGATTGCCTTCCACAAACTTAAGGCAAAGCCTTATTTTTGAAGGAAACACCAACACAGCTTATCGAACACAGATAAGTCAAGCTGGTACCTATATAGAGCCTTCAAACCTACTGGCTAGTATTCCAGGAGCCAGAAGATACTTTGCACACTACCAAAGGGTAAACATAAGCTCCATCCAAGCTATGAACACTTTGATCTATAATGGTGTCCTTCTTGCAAGATATGCTAGTTCAATGGTGGCACAAAATTTCTGGGAGTAAGCAAACAATATCTTATAGGTTCCATTCAGCAAAGATGGAACCTATACAGGCCACTGTCTGTATGGCCAAGAACCCGAGACTAGACAGGCCAGGGACCTAGGGTAAAAACTAAATTTTGCCATTCTACTAAAGGAACTTAGAAATATAATGAATGAGTCTTATTGCATTCTGTGACATTCCCACATCAGTGTCTTGCTCAGCCACCATCAGTGCTTCGTCCTCCTGTAGCCAATGTAAACAAAATCAGAGACCTACATGAAGACATTACTCATAGTGAGACACTATGAAATACTCAGTCCTAAATAGGATTTCTCCACAAAATCCCTACTGTCAAGCGTCAGAGAACTCTGCAGAAGAGGAGGTGAAAGAGTTTAGGTGCCAAAATGAATAGAAGAAACAACAGTTTCTAACAACAAAAGGACTGATGCACAAATGAGCTCAGAAACTGAGGCAGCATGTTCAAGGCCTTCACAGGTCTGCACCAGTTGGGGTCCTAGAGCTGAAAGGAAAGTTGGACATGAAAATGAACTCAAGGGCTTATCTGAAATTTCTTGTCTTATAAAGTTATATCAGGGTTTTTTTTTTTAAATCAGGCCTATTTTTTAAATCCTCTTTTATTCTTATTGTTTCCTCTTTGCTTTACCCTATAAGTACCTTGAATATATATTGTGGCTTCTGATTTTTTTGTTTTTATAGGATTCCTGAGTTTGTAATTGAATGGGTCTCTGTGTCTATGTCTGTTTCATGTGCCGTTTCTTGTTGTTCTTATTCTTCCTCCTCATCTTCCTCCTCTTTCTCTCTCTCTTTTAGTTGTTGTTTTTCTTATTCCAATGTGTGATGTGATACATATGTGTGTGAACTTACTATATTATCTTTTATTTATTTTTTCACTTAGAAACAGGTTGGTTATCTAATGAGAGACAGAAAGGGGTAGATCCAGTGGGAGAGGTGGTGGGGAAGAACTGGAAGGAATAAATGGATAGAAATTCATAATCAGGAAATATATGAAAAATCCTGTTCTCAGTGAAAGTAAAAATACATTGGAGTTTATTATGTAGAGTACATTCTGTGGTTTGAACCAATGCATGTCAAGAATCTGTCATAACAGTACCATAAAAGCAGCTTACTGCCCTTTGTGTTGCCAATCATGATAAGCACTAATATAATAGTTTTTTCCAGATTGTTTTCTTTTCTGGAATATTACATTTTTGGAATTACATGGAATGTATTTTTCCAGTTTCAGGATTGACTTCTTTCATCATATATTCAATAATTTTACACCCTTTTTCATGACTTGATAGCACAGTTCTTAGTGTTAAATAATATTAAATTCTCTGTGTCATGAGTTATGTTGATATTTATCTCTCAAATAACAATTTTTTATTCCCAAACTTGGTAAATGGGGCAAAAGTATGCAGACTTCTGTGTCAATAGAAGGTTTATTTATTTTTATTTTTTGATAAAAATCATTGTGAGTATTTTATGCTGTTAATATTTTTAATTGGACCATTTAAATAAGTGCATAGTCATGTAGCATTGCTTTTTGTTTGAAATTCTTTGAAGATTACAGGTTGCAGCATATTTTCAATTTTATAAACTAGAAAGGATGAAGAACAATTGAAACTCTAAAATATGAAGGATGAAAATGGTACAGACATAATAGAAGTCATTTTTATATTCTCCACAAACTTAAAATACTCTCATCATGTATTTACTTTAATCTTAATTCCAATCCCATCTAAGAACAAACTTTGTACAATTTTTATTCTCTTGTATTTGTTAAATTGCCAGAACATGGTAATTCTTGGTGACATGACATCACAATCTTAAGAATGTGTAAAATGCTGTTGTTGGATGAAATAACTTATAGATTGCCATTACATAAGGTTGATGGTATTACACTCAGCCTAACTAATTCATACCTTCTCAGTCTTAATTTCTTTTTTTTAATTTTATTTTATTAGTTCTAGTTAGGGAACAAGCTTATTTCAGGTCCCTTCTCCCTCTCCCTCCCCTCACCCCTAACCCACCTTCCCCACCCCCAGCCACCCCCACACCCCATCCACCCACCACTCCCCAGGCAGGGTAGGGCCCTCAATGGGGGCTCTGCAAAGTCCACCAAGTCTTCCTATGCTGGTCCTGGGCCCTTCCCCATGTGTCCAGGGCCAGAGTGTAACCCTTCACGTGGGATGAGCTCTCAAAGTCCCTTCTTGCACCAGGGAAAAATACTAATCCACCATCAGAGGCTCCCTGGAGTGCAGAGGCCTCCTTATTGACATCCATGTTCAGGGGTCTGGATCAGTCTTGTACTGGCCTCCCTGACAGCATCTGGGGTCAATGTGCTCTCCCTTGTTCAGGTCAACTGTTCCTGTGGGTTTCTCCAACCTGGTGCAGACCCCTTCATTCTTCATTCCTCCCTCTCTTCAACTAAATTCCCAGTTTTGGCTCAGTGTATATCTGTGGATGTCTGTCTCTGCTTCCTTCAGCCACTGGGTGAGGGCTCTAGGATGGCATAAAGAGAAGTCATCAATCTCATTTTAGGGGAAGGGCTTTTGGGTTATCCTCTCCACCATTGCCTGGATTGTCAGATCGTGTCATCCTTGTCTTAATTTCTAAGTGTTGTATTCTTCAACTATAGGTGGACTTACCCATTCTCCCAGCGTGTCTATCAGTTTTTGTAATATATCTATGTATGTTTTGTTAAATCTCTCTCTCTCTCTCTCTCTCTCTCTCTCTCTCTCTCTCTCTCTCTCTCTCTCTCTCTCTCTCTCTCTCTCTTTCTCTCTCTCTCTCTCTCTCTCTCTCTCTCTCTCTCTCTCTCTCTTTCTCTCTCTCTCTCTCTGTGTGTGTGTGTGTGTGTGTGTCTGTGTGTGCTTGTGTGCCCACACACACATGCAGTAGTTTAGCACCTATAGTGGCATACCTGCAGAATCAGAGGATAACTTGCTGGTGGAGTCAGATTTCTCCATCTATCATATGATTCAGGGGTGTATCTTTGCTCAAGTGTGGTATTTTTACTGTTGGGTGATCTCACTTATCTTTAAATTATAATTTTAAAGAATATTTGAAGTGTGGTTTGTGGATAGAAGATTCTGTTCCACCTGGATCCACAGCTGTTTCATCCCAAATAAACACATAGATGCTTATATTAAGTATAAACTCTTTGGTCAATGCCTCATGTTTCTTATGAGCTAGCTGTCTTGTAATTATTAACCCATTTATATTAATCTATGTATGTCCATATGGTCTTGGTTTACCAAAGAATGTTGGGTGTCTTGCCTTCCCAGTAGCTACATGGCATCTCCTTGAATCTGCCTACTGCTGAGGGAGTTGAAGACTAGATAGTATAGTGATTGTGTTCCTTTTTTTTGTTTGGTTTACTGAGACAGTGTTTCTCTGTGGCTTTGGAGCCTGTCCTAGAACTAGCTCTTGTAGACCAGGCTGGTCTTGAACTCACAGAGTGCCATCTGTCTCTGTCTCCTGAGTGCTGGCACTAAAGTGACACCAACGCCCAGTTGTTTTCCTTGTTTAACAGACTCAGTATAGAAACTCACTAAAGATGTGTTAGGTGCAATAGGTTTGAATGACATTAAAAAATAATTTGATAAAACAAACTAGAATAGAAAATAAATTAGATACAAGACTTTGGACTCATCAGGAAAGAAGAGATAATGGAGTATTTTCTCTGATTTTGTCAAATACTAATGGACTAGACATTGTTGATGAACTTATTACCTATATATGGTATAGTTATTATATTTTTTGTATATAACTTTTATAACTTTTATTATATTAGTTATAAACTTTTTAATTTTAGACAAAAGGGGATATGTGGGGCCTTTTTTTTTTTAACAAATGAAGCCTCTCTAAAGGTCAGAGAATGGAGATTGCCACTAACTAAACACAAGTTTGCTCTATGTTGGGTGCTACATGTGGTTGTCCAGATGTTTCTGTCCTACTTGGGTCCTCAGCCATTTAGTTCCAAATAAACACACAGAAGCTTATGTTAATTATCAACTGTTTCAACAATGGCTCGGGCTTCTTAAAGGCTAGATCTCTCTAAATTATTAACCCATTTCTATTAATCTATTTATCTCCACATGGTCTTGGCTTATCAGAGAATGCCTGGGCATTCTAACTTCCTGGTAGCTACATGGCATCGCCTTGACTCTACCTACTGCTTGCAGGCCTCTATGGTTAGCTAGTGGCAAGCTCCATTCTCTGATATTCATGCAGGCTTTATATCACAATATCACCACAGTGATTCTTCTAGAAAATATACAGTTGGGATGTATTTCTTGATCTTGTCTGAGTCTCTATTTTATTCACCATGTTTATAGCATTAATATTAAAATGATTAATATCTATCACATTTGTTACTGTTATCTAGTCACTAACCTTTTGCTCCAGTTTTTCTTCTTCTCTTTATTTGCTATGAGGATATTTTGATTGATTGATTGTTTGATTGCAGTTGTTATTTTGTTTTCTTGAGAAAGAGTCTCATGGTGTAAACCACTCTGGCTTCAAACCCATGGTCCTCCTGACTCCAAACATCTCTTGAGATTATTGTCATACCATTATGTTTCGTCCTTTTGCAGTATTAGTTCAACATTTTGTAGAATTCATTTTCTCTTTCTAAGCACATCAAATATATACATTTTAAAAACATTTTAGTATATTCCACAGAGCTTAAAATATAATATAGATTTATTACTATCCATGTTTACTTTCAAAGAACACTATACTGGATCCTAGGTAGTATAAGTACTTTAAAATAACAAAACAGTACCAATTCCTCTCTCCCATTTCCTGTAGCATTTTTCTGTCATCTTGTTTAACAAATTATTTTCCATGAGGTCAATTGGGAACAAGTCTCATAATCTCTTATTTCTTTCAGTATTGAGGGGTCCATGCAGAGTATTGCTCATACTAGGCAAATGTTTGCCCAGTGCTGCACATCCCTATCCCTTATTGATTGTTGTTGTTTGGTTTGATTCTTGATGCTTTTAGTTTCTATATGTAGATTGGAGTCTCTGTCCTATACCATTTTTCTTCTGTTAATGTTCAACAAATATATCTAAAAGGCCCAATTGTTAAAGGGTTGGTTCACAAATTGTGGCACTATGAAATGGAGTGAAATTTAAAAAAATGGAGCCTAATGGAAGATCTTTGTGCAGTCATAGGAAACGTTGGGACCTTGATTCTTTTCTTTCTGTTTTCCATACTTTGTTTATTCAGACATGATTTATCAGTGGAAGCAACTAAAGTGCAAAGATCTTGAACAATGTGATTTTAGGTGTGGGTGGGTGCAGTGTGTTTTATGTTTTAGACTTTGTGTTTTGGTGATCATGAACTCAACTTTATACACTATCTTAGTTAGGGTTTCTATTGTAGTGAAGGCACAATAACCACAGTCCATTATGGTGGGACATGGTGGTATGCAGGTAGACATATAGCTGGAGAAGTAGATGAGAGTTAATCCATATTAATTTGCAGGCAACAGGAAGATATCTGAGACACAGGGCAAGACTTGAGCATATATGAGACCTCAAAGTTCACCTCCACAGACACATTTTCTCCAACAAGGCCCTACCTACTCTAACAAAATCACATCTCTTAATAGTGCCACTCCCTATGAACTTATGGGGGGCAATTACATTCAAACTACCTTTCACACCTATTTTTTCATATGTGGAAATGATGATGAGAATGTCTTAAGTTGTCTATTCCTCTCCTCAAGCTGGTTAAGTTATAAATAAGAAAATTAAACCAGGCAGTGGTGATGCATACCTATAATCCCATCAGTCAAGAGATGGAGGCAGGAGGATCCCTGTGAGTCTGAGTCCAGCCTGGTCTACAGAGTGAGTTCCAGGACAGCCAGGGCTGTTACACAGAAAAACCCTGTCTCAAAAAAGAAAGAAAGATAGAAACAAAGAAAGAAAGAAAGAAAGAAAGAAAGAAAGAAAAAGATAACATCAAATAAAAAACCCACTTTTATAAGCTCTAAGAACATAGTCTCTTATGGAGTTTAAACTTATAAAAATATCTTATGTATTTCAAAATGTTTATATTTTTTCTCCCCAAGCAGAAGCACTTAGGGATATTTTTGTAGTATTCACTGTGAAAACCTGGAACTTCTAGAAGCAAACCTCATAGACCGGTTATGAAGTTCCTTGAAGATCTTACTTCAGACTTTTCCATCAGACAGAAACACAACTACTTTAATTCTAGTTGAAATTTTCCAACCCAGGTACTTGTTTCTAGAGAGGGTATTATTTGTCTATTCTGTCTATTCTGGTATACTGTGGTTCTCTGCATTCATCTAGCTGCCTCTCCAAATTGGAGAGTGTTGTTTTCCCATAACTACAATTTTGTTTTAAGCCAGTATGAAGTCTAATGTAGTTATAGAGAATTATTACCATTGCCTATCTATTACAAAGCAATTTATTAATAGGTAAAAGAAGGCATGAATTCAAATCTTCACTGGCAGGTTTTTAAGAAATGCCACCTATAAGCTTCATTACTTCTCGTTCTCTAGATTTCTAAAGTGCTAAGCAAAAACACTTAATATGATGATATTTATACTACATAACTTAGAAAATCTAGATTTATGGTTTAATAAACTTACCTAAGAATATCATGCAAATTTCACAATCAATATGTTTGGTACACTTTATTTCTTACTGTATGGTAATACAGTCTTAGAATTGTTATAACTATTTAGAAATCCTCCCCCCTTTTTTAGCTTGGTGTTAAAAATTGTTACTAATTTGGAATAAAAATTGCAACCTCCAACTATGCACTCATTATGAAAGACAGGATTCCAAATCAGTATTCTCTACTCTAAAACACGATCCCTAGACAGTAAACTGACACAGAGGTATTTAATAAGTTTATATATTACAGAGAATGTAGAATATGACTAACTACATGCAGGGTCACAAAATAGTGTTATTTTACTGATCATAATATCTTCTAAACACTTCAGCGTAATATCTACCAGTAAGAAATTTTGGATTTTATTAAAGTGTATTCACTAAATGAAAAGCCATAAATGCACATATAGATATCTTTGAAGGAATCCTAAGAACAGAGTCATTCAGCTTAAAATCATGCATACATGTGAATTTCTCTCAACATTTTTCATGTTTGGTTGCCAAACTCAGTAAATATAAAGAAAGGCAAATGTGAAGTCTCTTAAGAACTATTTTGACAGACACTGAGATTAACAATTGATAAATGGGACCTTCTGAAACTGAGAAGCTTCTGTATGGCAAAGGCAACAGTCAACAAGATAAAACAGTAGCTTATAGAATGGGAAAAGATCTTCACCAACCCCACATCAGACAGAGGAATGATCTCCAATATACACAAAGAACTCAAGAAGATATTCACCAAAACACCAAACAATCCAATTTAAAAATGGGATGCAGATCTAAATAGAGAATTATCAATATAGGAATCTAAAATGCCTCACACTTAAGGAAGCACTCAACATCCTTAGCCATCAAAGAAATACAAATCAGACAACTCTGTGATAGTATCTTACACTAGTCAGGATGGCTAAAATAAAAAAACAAAAATGACAGTTCATGCTGGAGAGAATGTGGAGAAAGGGGAACACTCCTCCATTGCTGGTGGAAATGTAAACACGTACAGTCACTTTGGAAATCAGTATGGCAGTTTCTCAGAAAAATGGGAATTAATCCACCTCAAGACCCAGCAATTCTACTCTTAGGTATATACCCAAAGGATGCACATTCATACCACAAGGACTTCTGTTCAACTATGTTAATAGCAGCATTATTTGTAATAGCCAGAACATGGAAGCAACCTAGATGCTCCTCAACCAAAGAATGGATAAAGGAAATGTGGTACATTTGGACAAGGGAGTTCTACTCAGCAGAAAAAAAACAATCTTGAAATTACAGGCAAATGGATGGAACTAGAAGAAACCATCCTGAGTGAGGTAACCAAGACACAGAAGAAAAACATGGTATGTACTTCTCATAAGTGGATATTATACACAGAGCAAAGGATAACCATACTACAACCCACAACCCCAGAGAAGATTGAAAACAGGACCCTAAGAGAGACATACTTGGAACCCTGAGAAGGAGAAAGGGACAAGATCTCCTGAGAAAATTGGCAGCATGAGTGAGGGAGGAAGGAGAAAGATCAGGGTAGAAGGGGAGTGGCAAGTAGAACAGGAAGATCAGGAAGTTCAGTTTGGGAGAACATAGAAGGAGAGCAAGGAAAGAGATACCTTTACAGAGGGAGCCATTGTGGGTTTAATGAGAAACCTGGCCTTAGGTAAATCTCTAAGGATCCTAAAGGATGACACCAACTAAACATCTAAGCAATAGTGGAGAGGCTATCCTAAATTCCCCTCCCCTAAAATGAGATTGATGACTACCTTAAATGACATCATGGAGCTTTCATCCAGTAGCAAAACCAAGATTCACAGCTAAGCAGCAAGCCAAACTCCTGGAATCCAGTTGTAGAGAGGGATGAGGGTTAGCAAAGAGGTCAAGACCATGTTAGGGAAACTCACAGAAACAGCTGACCTGAGCAAGTGGGAGCTCATGGACCCAAGACTAAGAAACAGCTGAGGAACTCAAGTAAGCAGAGGAGTTAGAAGGAAGACAGAGGAGTGGTGTGGAGGAAAGAGAACATTGGGAGACATCTGAAGACTTTGATTTTATAATTAAAACAGAGAATGGCATGATCTGGTTTCTTGTTTTAAAGCATCACTGGGAATATTGAGGCTAAACGTGTTGTGTGAGTCGAAAACTGTATTGGAGACATTAGTTATTATTGCTGCTGAGAAACATTATAATTATAACATTATAAACATTATAAACATTATAAACATTATCAGGCCTTGAGGCCAGATAGTGGAACCAGAAAAAGGAATAAGAAAAAATATTATGGAAAGACTATAAGGAGTACCTGGAATGTCTTCATGGGATCACTTGAGTGTGAGTGCTGGAGGACAGATAAGGTTTTCTCTGTCCTTACCCCTCTGTTTCCTACACTTGACTATTCCAGGTCACAATGATATGTGTTCAGCACTAACAATCTCTAGTCCAATTCACCTAACATTGTCCATGGAAGAACCTTGTTCCCCTTCATAAATGGAAGATCAAATTTTACTGTTTTATTGCAAGTCAGTCCATAAAAACAAGCTTCAATGCAAAGAACAAAGTGGCAGTTAGGAAATTAACAAATGGAGGTAATCCAGGAGAAACTTTCTTGATGGGGGAATGTCCTTCTGTATATATCCTTTTCTTATTGGTTGATGAATAAAACACTGCTTGGCCAATAATGGCAGGAAGATAGGCAGGACTGGGAGACAAGGAGAATTCTGGGAAAGGTAGGCAGAGAAAGACCTTAAAGGGATGCCATGTAGCTAGCAAAGGAGTCTGGGCATTTTCCAGTAAGCCAAGACAACATGGAAATACATGGATTTATAGAATTAGGTTAATAATTAAGACAGAGCTAGTCAATAAGAATTCCTAGCCATCAGCCAATAGTTTTATAATCAATGTAAGTCTGTGTGCTTATTTGGGGCAAGGCAGCTGTGGGACTAGGTGGGATAAATAATTCCAGCAACACTTTCCTTATGTTCTATCAAGGTAAATGATGTGTATGTTTGTTCTCCGCTTCGTCACCTAGGTCAACAATAAATGTATAGTTTCCTGATGAGAAGGCAACAGTTGAAGGTCATAGGTCTGCATCTATTTCCTATTGAACAGCTTTGCTGGTCACAAAAGCACAGACCTCAGTTCTATTGTTCTCATCATAACTCAAGTCACCACTTTCTCTTCAAAAGATGTAAACCCAAGACTATGGTGTTCTCCCCCAAACTCTGAACTTCACCAAGAAATCAACTTTTGGGTTTTTGTTCCTTTGTTTTTTTCCTGGATACTGGTTCTGAGTATTCAGCTACGACAGGCAAGTATTTCAATCTGACTGGACTAACTATATATAAAGAAATATTAGGCAGGAGCCTGTAAACTAGACTGATTCTATGAAACCATGCTACTATCCTTATTGTATTCTAAATGAACATCTGTATACTTGGTATTTGTACTAGAACTTCAGTTTTTGACACAGTTTCAATCATTTTCACATAATCTCTATGAATTAGAAATTGGCCTTTTTATAAATTTTATGTATGCTTTCCAACTTTTTTCTTTCAGTCTTTATATTTATTAAATGACTTCATATAGAAAACAGATATCTTTTAAATATTTTGTACAAAAATTGCATTTCCTTGCCAGTGGAATATTTAAGTCTGCCTTCTTTTCTTCCTTCCCTTCTTCTTGTTTTCTCTCTTTCTAGTGTCTTCCCCACAACCTTGCCTTATCTTGGCTTTTGGCAGTAAATAGTTAGAGATTCTACAAAACATAAAAACACACAGGGATAATTGGTATCTGGAAAACACCAGGCAAGTTCTTGCCTCCTAGGAAACAGTGACTCTCGGGGTAACTGCAGACCTTTGTGGTTTCCATGAAGAATCACTGCTGAGGTGACTCATCTGTATGCACCACTAAAAATATTTTTAGCATTGATTTTCCTCTGCCATTGATCTACCACCTGACGCCATCAATAATGAGGTTTGTCGGCTGATTTCTTAGCCTGTCTGGAATTTTTCTTACTCTTTTTTTTTCTTTCTTTCTGCTGCCTGAAGAGAGTCTAGTCCTTCAGCAGGAACACTTTTCTAACTTGAACTTGGGAGTTTGCAGCCTACCTTTGGGTCTTCCTCCCAGACCTACCCCTCCTTCTCTCTTGTGCCTTGTCACTGTTACATAATAGGAAATTTTCCATATGGTTCACCTCCTGAGAAATGCATTGTTTTGTTTTGTTTTTTCAGTTTGGTATACATTGGAATGGAAATTATATGAGACAATTATCTATGGTAAACTGCAATCGCGATGCTGCAAGAATTGCTTTTTCTTTGCTTCTGATAGAATTCTGAAAGGCATCTAGAAAGCTGATTCAACTAAGTTCTTGATGAAACACCAATTCTATAAACTGTGCCATGCTCACTTACCGAAATTATCTCAAGTTTGGGCCTAAAGGGAGAATTTTTCTGAAACACAGGCCTGTTCCACTGTGGCAGAATGCTTCCCTTTATAAAAAGCAAGAATATGGAGTAAAAGTAGAGGGAGATAATACAGAATTCCCACACTACTTGTAAAATAAGATGAATATGCACAGGCCCTTCTTTCAAGGCTCCAATCCTGGACAAAAATATAAACCAAAATTTGTCGAAGCACCTACCTACCGGGACATGCATATTCATTATTATTCATGAACTTAACCAAGTATTTCACTGTCTGAACAGAACAGATGGAAAAGGCCAATTTATTTTCTGGATACAGAATATTGAATTATGTGAGGGCTGGGAAATGTTCTCACTGTTGATCAAGACAACAACAATCAGTTATTAAGAAACAATGTAAGGAACCAATGAATTTATGTATATATCTTTTTTTTTACCTCTTTTAGGGATTCACAAACATCATGGATGGTTTTGTGGAAGACAGAGTATATCTGTAATGTATTCCTTATATTTCAGCCTTTAGCTGAAATTAAGATATCTGTAATACTCAGAGAAGTCCATAGCATGCCTCCTTCCTGCCCAATATAAGCAACCCCCCCCATGATGTATTTATAATACACAAACTGGAGAGTTAGACCCCATTGCTCTGATATATTGAGAAGCAAGGTTTGTTTATGATACGATATTCCTGTTTAAGATTTAATAAAGACCACTATCTGTTTTGTATTGTCATGGTTGCCCCATACTTTTTCTTGTCTTACTAGTATTTAATGCCATCTTTTTGAGGTTTGCTATTCATATGACCTTATGCTAGGTGCTTCTTTCCTACATTAATTTATTAATTTATTTTTAACTGCATTATTTAATATTTTATTATGTACTATTTTAACATTAGAGTTTAAGAATCTAATCCCCATTCTCTTCTTATTGAAAAAGTTTTCCTGGATGTGTGTGTGTGTGTGTGTGTGTGTGTGTTTGTGTGTATATATTGGTGAATATGTATGTATATGTTTCACAATGATCTCCTTGAGTGATCTAACTTTTATTTTATTTTATTTTATTTTATCAATTTATTTATTCATATTTTAGGAATTCTTTCTTTTTTCATTTTTCTTTTCTTTTTTATTTAAATTAGAAACAAGCTAGTTTTACATGTCAATCCCAGTTCTCTATCCCTCCCCTCTTCCCATGCCCTCCACCAACTCCCAATCCCATACCCTTTCACCTCCCCGGGGAGGGTAAGGCCTTCCATGGGGTATCTTCAAAGTCTGTCATATCATTTGAAGCAGGGCTTAGACCCTCCCTGTGTGTCTAGGCTGAGATAGTATCATTCTGTGTGGAGTGGGCTCCCAAAGTCCATTCGTATACTAGGGATAAATACTGATTCACTACCAGAGGCCCCATAGATTGACCAGACCTCCAAACTGACATCTATATTCAGGAGGTCTGAAACAGTCCTATGCTGGTTTCCCAGCTATCAGTCTGGGGTCCATGAGCTCCCACTTGTTCAGGTCAGCTTTTTCCGTGGGTTTCTCCAGCCTGATCTTGACCCAACTGCTCATCACTCCTCACTCTCTGCAACTGGTGTCCAGAGTTCAGCTCAGTGTTTAGCTGTGAGCGTCTGCTTCTGCTTCCATCAGATATTGGGTGAAAGCTCTGGGATGGCATATAAGGTAGCCATCAATCTCATTATCAGAGAAGGGCATTTAAGGTAGCCTCAAAACTATTGCATAGATTATAGGTTGGAGTCAACCTTATAGATCTCTGGACATTGCCCTACTGCCAGATTTCTCTCTAAACCTATAATGGCTCTCTCTAATATTGTTATCTCTTTTCTTGCTCTCCTCTATTCTTCCCCTGACTCGAACTTCCTGCTCTTTCATGTCCTCCTCTCTCCACTTCTCTTTCTCCTAAATCCTTCTCCCCTCCCCACATGCTTGATGACTACTTCTATTTCCTTAGGGGTTATAGGTCTATTTAAATTGCTTATCTCTTCTTGATTTAATTTTGGTAAGTGATATCTATCCAGAAAATTGTCCATTTCTTTTAGAGTTTTGAATTTTCTGGATTATGGTTTTTCAAAGTATGACCTGGTGATTCTCTGGATATCTTCATTGTCTGTTGTTATATCCCCCCTTTTCATTTCTGATTTTGTTAATTTGCATTTTCACTCTCTGCCGTTTGGTAAGATATGATAAAGGTTTGTCTATGTTGTTGGTTTTCTGTAACAACCAACTCTTCATCACATTGATTCTTTGTATTGTTTTCCTAGTTTCTATTTTATTGATTTCAGCCCTCAATTTAATTATTTCCTGGTATCTACTTCTATGGGGTAAGTTGGCTTCATTTTGTTCTAGAGTTTTCAATTGTGATGTTAATTCTCTAGTGTGACTATTCTCCAGTTTCTTCTTGTGTGCACTTAGTGCTTTCCTCTTAGTGCTGCTTTCAAAGTGGTCCATAATTTGGGGTTTGTTATGTCTTCATTATCAATGAATTCTAGAAAGTTTTTAATTTATATTTTATTTCTTCCTTGCCCCAGAAATGGTGCCCTTGTGCATTATTCAATTTCCATGAGTTTGTAGGTTTTCTGCAATTTTTCTTGTTATTGAATTCTAAATTTAAAGCATAGTGGTCTGATAAGATGCAGGGGGTTATTCCAATTTTTTTGTACCTGTTGATGTTTGTTTGCTAAGTTGCCAAGTATGTGGTCAATTTTAGAGAAGGTTCCACGTGGTGCTGAGAAGAAGGTATATTCTTTGGTGTTTGTATGGAATGTTCTATAAATGTCTTTTAAACCCAATTGGGTCATAACTTCTATTAGTTCTTTTGTTTCTTTGTTAAGTTTCTGTCTGATGTATCATTCCAGTGGTGAGAGTGGGGTGTTTTTAAGGTCATTCTCCTATGCTTCATCTGCTTTGTGATGTTCAGGTCTTGCTGGTGTGGAGTCCCTATTCCCTGGGGGTGTCATATTGGATTTCTGTTGTTGAATGTGTTTTTATATTGTCTTCTTCCCTTCCCTTCTTACAGTAGATGAAGGAGAAGTTTCTTCCTATCCTGGTGTGTAGGGGTTCAAGGTTCCCTTCTGGTGGATGCAAACAGGACCAATACTCTGATGGCTCTCCTCTTCACGTGGGTGGAGGCTGGACTAGTACCAGGACCTTGGCAGTCTCTGGATGGGCTGAGCCACTCAAATAGGATCCCCAGTGAGCAGTCCCCAGGCCTTAAGCATCTCTGAACAGGTCACTGAAGTTCATTTTTAATTCTTGTTGAGGTTTTGCTCCACCACATACCTATTTCTATAGGAAAACCTATCTTCACATTTCTAAATTGTACATATATTTGGGATGGTCAAAGGGATGCCCTGCTTTACCCAGTGTCTCATGGAGTAATTGGCCAGAGAAGGCTAAGCACTTATTTGAAAGAGAAAAGAAAAACTTCAGAGAGAGACAGAGAAGGTACAATTGGGACAAAGGTAAACATTTTCTTATTTTTTTTTAAGGCAATGAATGATTTGAAAGAAAAAGTCCTTAGAGTTTAAAGTTTTAGATATAATTGCTATCTTTTTAGCATAATAATTTCACACAATTTTAGGAAAACTAAATAATTAAGGCAAGTGTACACAAACCACTAATAGAAACTTTGTTTTCCTTTAAGATTGCTGATATATTCCATATACACCTATGAAAAATGAGGGATTAGACATTAAATGGTATCAAAGGTCAAATAATTTTATTAATGGTTATCTTGAATCTTTGAGATCAATGAACTAAAATTAGCAGTGGGGCACAGCTGTGGAATGTGAGAGTTTGTAAGAATATCCTTGTAGGAGCTGACTGCTAAAACTTCAGGAACTTTGCAAACAAATTGTTACTTATAATCATTACTGTTATGTAAAAAAAGTCATAGTGAAAGTATTAAAGTAAATTTGGACAATATTGTTTATTAGTCATTAGTTTGTTGTGCTTTGTAGATTATACTATTGATTATGTCTATTGTGTCTCAAAATATATAAATTTACTTGTCAGAAATCCATGTAAAAATGTTCCAGGTTAAAAATACTATAAGATTCTACTCAGTCAAAGTGACCATTGTCATGAATACAAATGATACAAATGCTGGCCTGGATGTAGGGAAAGTGAAGCTCTTACAATATGTGTGAGTATAAACTAGTGCACCTCCCTGGAAATCAGTTTGAACACTTTTTCAAAAGATAAGAAATAGAAATGGCATATGACAGACTTATGGCACTTCTGAGAACATGTCCAAAGCATTTCACATCCTGCAGCAGAGGGGCTTTCATGTCCACATCCATTGATACACTATTGACAATAGTTAGAAAATTAAATCAATGTGGATGTCTGTCAACAGATAGATGTACAAGGAAAATTTGATCCATGTGTACAATGGGCTACAACTCAACTATAAAGAAAGATGAAATCATGAGGAAGGGGAGAGGAATTATGGAATCCTGTCATTTGGATGTGACATGACTACTATACCAATGACTCACAGCAACCATGGTTACCTGTTCAAAATCTGCATATGATCAGACCTGTAAAAATCCCAGCATGGCAAGGACATATAATCTCTACATTCCCACCCTTTACTGTTATACAACTAGCAGTGGATTATTGCTGGGGAAATCATTCTTTTTGGAGGATGTGTCTCCAAATGGCCCCACAACTATGTATTTATTACAGCACTAACCACACATGGTAGGTTATCAAAAAATCAAAATATAGGAATGTGGGAAAGGGTGTGGTGGGAGAATAATAGGAGAGGAGTTGGAGGGGAGAAATGACAAGATATATGGAATTAAAGTTAATTGTATACATGTATAAAATTTCCAAGAATAAAAACACATTCCACATTAACATGTCCTTTGATATTACTGTTGTTCTTCTCAAGCGTATGCAGCCATTTTTAGGAGAGAGACTATCACAGAAGAGTTCCTGGTATTCTCACCCTTATAATTTCTCTGTCCTTCTTTCATGATGTTCCCTGAGCCAGTGATTCAGGGGTTGAAATCTAGATGTTTCATTTGGGGGTAGAGACACCATTATCTGTTGATATCAACATATATGTAGATTTCTGTTTTTCTGTGATTCCCTGACCAGACAAAGAACTACAATCAGCTTATGACACTGTGAACAGGAGAATTATCCTCTTTCAAGGATGAGCATGTTTATTTGTTTATCTGAAACATACTGGTTAATCTTGAAATCATTTGTATGCCACCAAAAGAAGAGTCAGCAGAATGTGTTTGCGTGTGTGTGTGTGTGTGTGTGTGTGTGTGTGTGTGTGTGTGTATGTGAAACAATAAAATAATAAGAAGCGATCTACACTAGAGTGATGGAACATTTGAGGGCTTTGTGGAAGGGTAACTAGGAAGTGTTAGAAGAGAGAAAAGAAAATAATGTAATCATATTTGAATTTAAAACATATATTAAAAAGTAACTTAAACATTAAAGTGCATTTCACTCACTATGCATTGCTCTCCAATTCTGCATTATGATACCAATATGATGTCATAGAAATAGGATTGTAGACAGAATAATACCTTAGAAATCAAAAAATGTTGCAAACTGGGTTTTGTTCATATTGATTTTCAAGGGTTGAAATGTTAATTCAATGTGTATTGTCACGTCATGGGTCAAATTTTAAAGAATGATGATAAACACTTAGAATGGTCTGTCTGGGGAAATGAAAACCAATGACTACTAGCAAAAGATCAATAATAAAGGAAGGTCAAATTACTGGGGTTTGGTAGATGTTGGAAGACACAACTGAACCCAAGACCCTACAAAATTCAAGACTACACTTTGTCACTGAGATATAACTCCAGCTTGCAATAGACACATATGGCTAGTTAATGCATTCCATACTAGGCACAGAACTGGAAGAAATATAAGTTCTTGTCTGAATTCTTGGGCACAGAGCATTGAGTGGAGTGGAGTGGAATGGAGTGAACTTGTTGAAAAGGAACACAGTGAGTATCAACCAGTTATAGGAAGAAGTGATTCAAGAGTAATCTAACCAATGGGCAGTGGGAATGCTGTTGTGGAGGCAGAGACATTAATAAAGTAGAAATCTAGATAGATCTAGAAGGAATCAGAACACAATTACAAGTGACATGGAACTGGGGTATGCATATTTCTTACTAAAACAAGACCATTTCTGAACTTTTAATTAATCAGTAAACATCAAGCAAGAAGCTACCTGAGGAGAAGGGGGTAGAAGAGACTTAGAAGCTGGTCAGTAGGGAGACTTCTGAGGGGAAATAACTGTTAAGGGATTTTTATACATATCATGGCACCACGCTGTGATATGAATTTTTCTATCATTCCTGTATGAAAGAAGGGGGGAAAAGCAGAAAAAAGGAAAGACAAATGAAGTTTCTCCAATGTATTTGACATATATATATATATATATATATATATATAATATATTGAACTTTGGTATGATGGTAAGATTGGATTTATCAATGATTAAAACAAAATAAAGACTAGTAGAATAGAGTAGGTTACTTAATACTACTCACATAATTGTGTTTAAATTTCTCTATGTGTCATGTATCCTATTTGTTTTCATAAACTGCAGCAATAAAAAAGCTTAAGCAAATCTGGAGGAAGATCCTACTATATTCTTCAAGGAATTAAAAATAAGTCATCATTTTAAAATTTAAGTTAGAATTAAAAATATGAAGAATAGAATATGTATGCCTCCTTAAATTTGAGTGAGATCTAGAATGCCCCTTAGGTTTTTATTCTGTGGCAGCACAAGGCCAGTCTATGCAGCTGTAGAAGTATCCGTGCTGCACATAGTTGGGGAACCAACCCAGAGCCTTCCTCAATTTTAGACTTAAATGCTATGCTAAAATATCAAAGAAAACTACAATATGAAACACAGTGTATAATATTTTATTGCCATTGAAATAAGGAAGCAATGTGTTTGTTATATTTAGAAATAAATATGTATGAAAATAAACAACCAGAAAAGTCTTATAAAAGCATAAGGAAATGAATAAAATCTATGGTTATTAGTTGTACATTAACTTACTAAATTGTCTTTAACAGGGAAAGTAATTTGTGTGGTATTATTAATGATTTTTATAGAAAATAATTCCAGATTTTCTATAAGAAAATTAAGTTTTACATATCTTATCATTTTAAAATTTCCACAGACATATTCTGCGTCTTGTATTTCAGCTTAATGCAAAGTCAATATCATGAGTTCTCTTTAAAATTTGTTACAATAAATAAAATGAAAAATGTAGAGATCATTTATTTACTCTTTTATATGAAATTTTGATGTTTGATAGATTTCATTTTGCTCTATTTTATATTGCCTGGAAATAATTTGTACAGAGCATTATTTTTTTCTTATGTTGTTAGTAAAATAGAGTTCAGAACATATCAGGATATAGAGAATAAAAGATAATTGCTGTGGTTAGTATTTCCTCAACCAGAGAGACCTCAAGTAGATTCCTATTTGTTTACACTTGGTGAATTAAACAAATATTCAAAATAATTAGCAAACAGGGAACATTTTGGTAGACTGTAGACAGAGGCATTTTGAATCAATAGTGTTGGACACTCATATGAACTCCAATAGGCTACATGGAGGGAAGGGCCTCAGTGAGCACTAAAAAAATGAGTAGTGTTTGAAGGCATCTAGGGAAACTAGAAGTTTTCATAGATTTTGAATAAACCTTACTATTTAAAAATTTTCAAATAAATAAAGGGCTAACACATCAAAATTAATCATGTCCAAAGTACATAAAACTTATGAATTATGTAATTGAAACTGGAATTTGGAAAGTAAGTTTTCTAATTTCACTTTAAATTTTAACTTTAGTATTGAATATATTTTAGGCATTTATCCCATGGAATTTTCAAAGGGCTTGATTTTATAAAATTTTATATTAGTATATATGTGTGTATGTTCATACTCGTGTTCATGCATGTACCATGTGTATGTGTGCAGGTGTGTACTATGATATGAGTAGTGTGTGTGTGTGTGTGTGTGTGTGTGTGTGTGTGTGTGTGTGTGGTGTATTTGGATTCTTATGCTATGAATTTTTATGGGTGAGTGTAGCATGATTGTGGGAGCACAAGTATCAGAGTATGGTTGTATGTGGAGGTGTGCTATAACATGATTGTGTGTGTGTGTGTGTGTGTGTGTGTGTGTGTGTGTGTTGTATTTGGATTCTTATGCCATGATTTTTTATGGGTGAGTGTAGCATGATTGTGAGAGCACAAGTATCAGAGTATGGTTGTATGTGGAGGTGTGCTATAACATGATTGTGTGTGTGTGTGTGTGTGTGTGTGTGTGTGTGTGTGTGTGTGTGCGCGCGCGTGCGAGTGCACGCTATGGTATGCTGGTATGCTTATGTGTATGGAGGGCATGGGTGTGTGGGTACATGTGCCATGGCATGCTTGTGAAGGTAATAGGTCATCACACAGAATCAGATGATCTACTCAGTTTCACTGATTCTTTTGCCTGTGCTTGGGACCCTTTTTCTCCTATTGGGATGCTCATCTAGCGTTTATATAAACCATTTGCTTTCCAATTTTTGTTACATTAGCTCTCTGAACTCATGGTTTTTGTTCTGATTTCCTCACTGCCCTGGCTAATTTTTGTGTACCTTGACTGAGTCATGAAACCAGTCATTTGATTGAACCTTATTCTGACTACTTCAGTAAGGACAATTTTAAATGAGATCAATATCAGGCTGATGAAAGGGATTAGCCTCCCTGACACAGATGGGGCCACCTAACCAGCCTACGCATAATAGCACTACAAGCCTCCTCTCAGGTCAAAGGCCATTCCTCCAGGCTTCACTGTCCTTATCTAGGACACTTTTTTTTCTGTCTTTAGATTTGAATGGAAGCACCATTTACCCTGGATGTTGGAGCTGTGACCTCCAGAGTATAACTGGGACTTTATGAAACTTCTGGGTCTCAGGCATAGGCCCAGGCCTGGAAAAATACCAGGAGCACCCTGGGCCAGATCATGAGACTTACCAGCCTACCAATTATGTTAGACTATTCCTTATATGAAATTTCTTCTTTGATGAATAAATGCAAATACACAGTTCTGACTTTTTAACGGGCTTATTATATTCTAATTCCTTTCTAGTTTCTCACTCTTCTTACACATCTATCATCCAAACAACTTACTTCATTTTATCTCTTCATGGCAGAACTCCTTAAGCATTTCCTGTGCATCAAAATTTTCCTTGGCTTATCATCCATTTCAGGATAAAACACTTCTGCTAACACAAAGCATCTCAATGATTCAGAGCAGATTTGCTGAATCCAGGTTCTTCTACAATAGTGGTTCTCAATGGTCCTAATGCTGGAGCACTTTAATACATTGTCTCACATTGTGATAACCCCAAACATTAAATTATTTTCTTTTCTACTTCATAACTGTAATTCTGTTACAGTTAAGAATCATAATTTAAATACCTGATCTGCAAGTTATCTGATATGCAACCCCTGTGAAAGTGCATTTGACCTCCAAAGAAGTGTTGACCCACAGATTGAGAACCTAATAGTTGTTTTCTGAAGCTTATCTCTTTGGCCATTTCTCTCATCCTTCCTGGAGAGTCCTTTCTCCCACTCTGCCATTGGTCACCCTCCCATCTACTCATCTAATTCTTACTCCTTTTTAAAATTCATCTATTTATTTTATATCCCAGGCACAGTCTCCCCCTCATTCTGCCCTCCCAGTCCTGTTCCTTCATTCCCCCTCCCAAGTTGTCAATGCCTTCCTCTTCCATCTCCATCCAGAAAAATGTACTAACTCCTTCTCTTAATACTTGATTCCTGTTGCATTTCCACCTGCAAACCTCTTTCATTCTTCTTCTACCTCCTGTGTGATATCTTTGTTTGCAGCACAGGGCTCTAATACTTGATTATTTTTACATCTTCATGTTCGGACAAAATGACAAAATCCTGTAGGTAAGTAATTTCATCACATGATTTCACTGATTGCCAAACACATAATGACCATGGTCATTCCCCAAAGCTCTGTTCAATACATGAGCGAACAATCAGATTTAACAAAGAATAGCCATTTCAGGAATTTATCCAAATCTGAATTAAAGTATCTATGTTTTATAATTTATATCTGCCATGTCAGATCCACTCTGTTCTGTTCCTCCAGAGGCTGGTATTTTTTAGATTCTTGCTCTCCGGTCTCAGACCTGTTTCACCTGATAATAGTTAGAATGAAATGATTGGAAGATAGAAATCAATTCAGGTTGGAGACTTATTCCATGGCACTTTCTAGGTCAAGTCTTGAGTTGTCAAGTAAATACATTCTCTTCCAAAAGCTTTCCGAGGCTCTTGTCAAAGAGCTGATATTTGTTTATTCCCCTGTGCTTTGGGACAGAAATGGCAACAACAATTGTGTCCTCACAATTGTTCTGAGGACACTTGTTCTTCTATTTCTGGCTTTATTTAGGTTTGTCCACACTTTCCTTTTAAAAGCACTTCTCTTGAAAACAATTCTTTTTTATTATTTTAATTAGAAAGAAGAGTATTTTACCTGTCAATCCCAGGTTCTTCTCCTTATACAATATATTCTGAACCACTGTCCCTCCCCCAGCTCCTCCCACATCTTCCATATGAGTTTTTCAGGAACCACTTTCTTAAACTTTCTACTGTCTACCCTATTAGACAGTATACTAGCATACCCCTGCTGGGATGTCAGTGGCTGGAATGATCTTTCTCCCTCACCTTCTGTAATGTGTCTTACAAATCAAACTTGAAATTATACTAGCAACATAATTTAGAACTTAGACTGGGATCCAACACATGAGCCATGTCAATAAGGTTACAGTAGGCAACCACATCACGAGAGACCTCACACTATTTTATGATAATTAAAGGTATTTTGCTGAGTTAATGTTCTTTTCAGTTTAAAAGATAGATTTTAAGTGGGCATAGAAACTGTCAACAAAATGAGAGACCCTGAGATCAGCTAGGACATTGAAGGTAAGAAGGTGAATTAAATTCATTATGAGACAATAATCTTACTGGGAAAACAATAGAAACTTGGAAATATTGAATGACTCAGCAATTTTGTTAAAATTTGAAAGGTAAGATTATATTTTATTAAAAATAATTAAAATTATTTAACGATGGTTTCTTTTGTTCTGCATATAGCTTGTATACATTTGGCAGGACATTCAGAAGATACTCTTCTAAAATATGTCATTTAAATTTGAAACAAAGGACATAAGATTTCAGTCTCTGGACTTACTGATGTTTGCCACTCCTACATCACATACCTGGTTCTGTACCTGTAATATAGTAATGATGACAGAAAGTGAAGAAGGTATCATATGTAAACTCTGTCCTTCTTTGTCTGCACATCTAGTGAAGAATTAATGTCTTCAAAGGTCTCGTATGAACATTCAAATTTAATGACTGAATTGCATGACTGGTTCTGATCATTGCACAATGAAAATTTGCTGAACTCATCAAGTGAGTATGCACACAATGGCAATTTCTCTTAGTATATGAGGAGATCTATCTTCCTTTTAATTTAGACATCCAATTCATGAGATAATCAGAATAGTTATCGACAATTTGTATCTTGTAATTATCCTAACTGCAAGTTTATCTAAAACAATGATGAAGCATGGAACAGAATTCAAAAGTATTTGGGGTCAGTATTAGATTTGGACAATGTTAAGTATTTACTGGTATCTAGTGCCACCTTAGTATATGTACAGAAGGCATGGATGCCATCAAAGGAGTGCCAAGCTGATTTCTAGGTGATTCATAGTTCTGGCATCAGTGAGTACATATTCTTTGTCAAAAGACATTTTAAACTATAAATTCTCACCAAGCAATACATTTTACAAAACACAGTCCAACCAGGCAGTGGTGACTCACATGTTTAATCCCAGCATTCTAGAGGAAAATGGAGGAACATCTCTGTGAATTTAAGGTCATTCTAATCTACAGAGTGAGTTCAGGGATAGCCAGGGCTACATAGAGAAACCCTGTCTCAAAAAACAAAACAAAACAAAACAAAACAAAACACAGTCCAACTATGTATAATGTCATGTACTATTCCTAAAAACTGATAGTCACTCCTTACCCACTTATAAAAGCTCTCTCTGAGAGCAAGGTCTATTGATTGATCATTGGTGGGGCTGTATTGACAGACCTTTAGACTACTCTTACCTGACCCACTAATGACTGCCTGTTGGTGTGCTGATACATTCATCAGCCTAGGATCATTCCATAGTCTACAAAACATTTTCTTTTTTTCCTCCATTTTTTTGTATTTAAATTAGAAACAAGATTGTTTTACATGTCAATTCCAGTTTCCTCTCCCTCTCCTCCTCCCCTGCACCCCCCCTACTAACACCGTACCTATCCCATAACTCCTAAATATGAAGTTGGGGTGGCAGTGAGGGAAAAATTTACCTTATTGTTTTAATTTGTCTAATTTCTTAATAAATTTAGATAAAAATGTAATTGCTGTACAAATAAGTGTGGCTAACCAGAAAGATAAGAATTTAATCCTTTTATTGAAATACACACAAACAGGTGGATATATTTTATTTAGTAGTATTCCACACATTTCGTGTTTCCATGTTGTTGGAAATATGTGAGATTCAATTGATCCCTCTCTAGCCCAGAAAATGAAGTTTAAAGGCTATGCATTGTAACACATGGTATCATGGTTTATAAAGTTATTGCAACACCAACTAACACAGTAGACAGATATTATATGAAGTGATTCAAACGCAGATGGAAATTTTAGAGCATACAAATTGATTAAACACCTTTGAAAATGAGGTGGGATACAATTTTAGTGGCTGTAAGTTCAGTCAGAAACACTTCTACCTTGCAGCTAAGAGTTTTGATAGGGATCACACTAGGGCATGAAATTGAGGGAAGAGAATTTTAATGGATCAATTAAAGGGGAAAGTTATAAATATTATTCCACATGTAATATTGCAACATATATGGGATAAACTCTAAAATCACTTCATACAAACAATGCTGATTTTGTTGTTATCATGATATGGCAAATGCATTTTGACTGTCAAATAGCTTTTAAAAAATTTGATCTTTAAAAATTTATATATCACTTCTTGGTAGATTCATACTTGTCTGTACATCCCACCATAGTCTCCCCAGGGATAAAAGTATATCTAATATAAGATGTGTTTTTGTTTTTGTTTTTTTTTGTTTTTTTTTTTTTTTTTTTTTTTTTTGGTTTTCAAGACAGGATTTCTCTGTGTAGCTTTGGAGCCTTTCCTGGCACTTGCTCTGGAGACCAGGCTGGCCTCGAACTCACAGAGATCTGCCTGCCTCTGCCTCCTGAATGCTGGGATTAAAGGCATGTGCCACCAATGCCCAGCAGATGTATGCTTTTTTAACACAGTCTTTCTCTGTCCCTCCAGCGAGCTCCCAAATAACAACATGGAGACTCAGTATTTAGGAAGGTTTGGCTTTAGTTTACACTTGTTTTTAACTAGCTTTTTAATTTTTTGACAGGGTTTCTCTGTGTAACTACTCTAGCTGTCCTGGAACTAGCTCTGTAGACCAGACTGACCTCAAACTCACAGAAATCCACCTGCCTCTGCCTCCAGATTTCTGGGATTAAATATGTGCACCACTGCCCTGCTTACTTAGCTTTTATAACTTAAATTAACCCATTTTTATTAATCTATGTTCTGTCACATATTGGTCAACCTGCTTCCTCCTTGTCTCCTCACATCTCTTGCGTTCCTCTTCTCTGAGTCCTCTCTGTCCCTGGAAGTCCTGCCTAACCTCTTCCTAGCTATTGGTCATTCAGCTTTATTATAACAATCACAGCAATGCATTTTCACAAAGTGTGCAAATTTCCCACAGAATGATTTTTTTCTAAAATTAGTATTCTATTGTACTTTAACAATAATCAAGCTTTGATAATTCTAAGGCTAATGAGAAGATTTAGGATTGCATCACAGAAGAATGGGTTAACAAACATGTTAGGGTTACAATTGTTGCAAACACTGGCTACTAAAAAAGATTTAATGTTTGAGAAATATTAATGAAAGTGTCTTAACAGCGGCAGCTGGTTACACACAAAAAGAATTAATCTTTTTCTTTGTACTTTAATGTTTTGAACATATGATATTGAATGACTACACCCCCCTATTTTTAATTTTCTCTGAGGCAATTGCTGTTTGGCTTGTTTCATTCCCTCTGCCATGTATACGTGTACATGCATGTGTGTATTTAGGTAAAGGGATCATTATTAGATTTTAAACATGGTATATCAGGCAAATAGAGGTGGTGGAAATTGAAGACTTGTTAATTGGTGTATTTTATTTAATCATATGTATCAGAATGTATTAAATGAAAGATATTTACTATGGGAAATTATAAATATATAAAACTTCCAGGATGAGATTGATAATTTTAGCAGAAATTTGCACATTTTTTGGATAAAATTTAAGTAACCAGGATTTTATAAGGGATCTCCATGAGGGCTGTGTTGCTGGGTTTCTTCGTTTACCTCATATTCAGCACTTAATTTCAGGCATACTTTTCATTATGAGGAGTCAGTTCCTGCTTCATTCACTTTCTCATTCCCACTTCTGTCCATTGTCTAATGTAGTCTGCTCATAGCCTTATCCCTCAAATATCATGAGTACATAATGCATGTATTTTTTTCATGAAAAAAAATGTAGTAAATCAGCCAAAACTATTCATATTACTCTCTTGAGGGATGATACCTTGATTGCTTACTTGGGTCTATAATTGTCCAATTCAGTCACTTGCTAAGTACTAGTCTAAAATAATGCCATCAGCAGTCAGTGCATTTCAGTTCATACATGAAAACTATTATGGAATGTCCTCATTTAAAAACCCTATATGCTTAAATGAAATCAGTGCTTAGATATACTCGTTTATTTTTTTCTTCTTTTCTCAATTCATTTAATATCTTATTTTTAAATATTTTGCTTTTATAATACTTAAGTGTGTTTTTTGAGCATATAACCTGGCCATTTGCTACCACTTCAAATTGTATTTGTTTGAAATAATAATCTATTAGTGTAAATAATAGTTGATATGTATGTATAGCATTTGTATTTCAAAATATTAACCTTTCACTGAATTGATTAAAAGCATATAATATGACTTTGAAGTATTTTGAAAACCTGGCTATAGAAAATCAATTGAATTATTTTCATTGTTTGGTAATGTTGCTTCATTTTTCAAACACAAAAATTATCCTGTGAACCTTGCCAACGAATAGTTAGTCAAAAGTGAAAGTATAAGCTACACAGAAGAATCAATAAGAAAGAATTTAAAACAAAGGAAAGTAAGTGGATTAATTATGGTAAATAACATTTAAACATCTGTTTAGGCTATCAGGTACATACAAAGAGGAATTTCAGAGATATTAACTTCTTTTTCATTTTATTATTTGCATTTTTATACAATGGATAAGACCCATAACCCAGTTCCAAATAACAAAATTTATGCTCTTTTATCTGTGTTAGTTTATTAAAAACAACAAACCATTAAATGTGATGACAATTATTCTAAAGACATTAATTTTCTCACTTTGGGTAAAATGTCTTATTAAGAATCCAATCAGAGACAGGGTTTACCAATTAATTGACTTTTTTCTTATAGCTACAATTTCATCTCTGTCACTATTTTGTCTAAAGATGTACAGAAAACTCTTGTACACAGCCACCATTTCAAGAAGCTAAAGTAGCAGGTGGAGAGCAGTCATCAGGGCTTCCAGGGACATTGAAACACACACAAGTGTTTATGAGGACCAGCCACACTGCACCTCCACCAACAATCAGATTTGGGAGGCCATATCTGTGTACATGATTGTACATTTTAGTCTGTACACAGTTTCCAGACCATACTACAAAAATTTGAAATGATTGAGTTACTGCTAAAAATGTTCTTTATGCATGTTCTTCAAGGATCCATAAATTAAAAAAAATCAAACACTATTCTGATGTTTTAAACAAGAAATCACCAAAATAACATTAGATATATATTGCACAAATGATATAAAGTATTAAGTTACTAGGGACTTTACATCCTGTTGTAATTTCCAAAGGCCATCCTGCATCATCTTTCTTTTCTTTCTTTCTTTCTTTCTTTCTTTCTTTCTTTCTTTCTTTCTTTCTTCCTTCCTTCCTTCCTTTCTTTCTTTCTTTTTTATTTAAATTAGAAACAAGCTTCTTTTACATGCCAATCCCAGTTCCTTCTCCCTCCCCTCCTCCCCTGCCCCCAGCTAACCCCTATCCCATCCCCTTTCTACCTCCTAGGAAGCTTGAGGATTGCAAGGGAGATAACCAAAGTCTGTCATCTTATTTGTAGCAGGGCTTAGACCCTCCCCTGTCTGTCTAGGCTGAGAGAGTATCCCTCATTGTGGAATGGGCTCTCAAAGTCCATTCCTATTCTAGGGATAAATACTGATCCACTACCAGAGGCCCCATAGATGGCCCAGGCCTCCTAACTGACACCTATGTTCAGGGGTTCTGGATTGGTCCTATGCTGGTTTCCCAGCTATCATTCTGGGGACCATGAGCTCCCCCTTGTTCAGGTCAGATGTTTGTGTGGGTTTCTCCAGCCTGATCTTGATCCTTTTGCTCATTACTCCTCCCTTTCTGCAACTGGATTCCAGGAGTTTGGCTCAATGTTTAGCTTCGGTTATCTGCTTCTATTTCTATCAGCTACTGGATTAAAGCTCTAAGATGGCACATAAGGTAGTCCTCAATCTCATTATTGGAGAAAGGCATTTAAGGTATCCTCTCCACTATTGCTTATATTGTTAGTTGCGATCATCCTCTTCTTCCATCTTCTTCTCCTTCCCTTTCCTCTAATTCCCTCTACCATCCCCCCATGCTCCCAATACCATCTTGCTCCAGTCAGATTGGCTAAAATCAAAAACAACAATGACAATTTATGCTGGAGAGGATGTGGAGAAAGGGAAACACTCCTCTGCTGCTGTTGGGAGTGCCAACTTGTACAGCCACTTTGAAAATCAGTATTGTGGTTCCTTAGGAAAATGGGAATCAATCTACTACAAGATACAGCAACTATGCTCTTAGGCATATACTCAAAGATGAACATTTATACAACAAGGATAGTTGTTCAGCTATGTTCATAGCAGCGTTATTTGTAATAGCCAGAACCTGGAAACAATTAGATATCCCTCAACTAAAGAAAGGATAGAGAAAATGTGGTACATTTGCCCAATGGAGTACTACCCAGTGGAAAAAAAACAATGAAATCTTGAAATTAGCAGCCAAATGGATGGAACTAGAAGAAACCATCCTAAGCATAACCAGTCACAAAAATACAAGCATGGTATGTACTCACTCATATATGGATTTTAGACATAGAGCAAAGGATTCCCAGCCTACAATTCACACTACCAGAAAAGTTAGAAAACAATGAGGACCCTAAGAGAGACATACAGGGTCCCCCAGAGAAGGAGAAAGGGAGATATTAATTTCTAAACCTACATTAGCAAACCCATATAAGGATAGAATTCTGTTTCTGAGCATGGTAAGTATTTATTATGTATTTTTATTTAGATGAGGACACAAAGATGGATAGTAAATAGTTCATAGTTTCTCGTTGCTAAAAATAGGTAAAATGTCTTACCTAAACCCTGAAATTGTAGCAGATGCTGTAGGATCCAGGTAGCAAAAGTCATTACACCTCCTAGAAGCACAAACATAAAAAAACACTAGATTGAAAAAAATTATTACAGGATGTTTTTTTCTACTTTAATTTTTAAGTTTTAAGAATTATCTGTAGTCATTGAATCAAGATAAAAGACTTCTGCTTTTAAAAATTATACTCCTTAGTTAGATTTAGTATTTTCTTTGTGGTCAATTACTAGATTGATAATGTTTTCAGTGTGCTGTGGATATATTAATATTTAATGAACATTGCTTTAATCTATATATTTCTTTTTGTTATACAATAAAACCAGAGCAGGTCTTTAACTAATTTTAGGAATGCTTATGCTCCCTAAGGTGTGTGTTTTATTTGTCTATTTATTTGTTTGTTTCATTTGTTTTAGAATCCTTTGGTAGTATCTCATGCTAACAAAATGAATCTTAGTTTCTTTAGATGAGAGAGAAAGCCTTCACACCCTCATTTATTTCCCCTCTCTTTGTGCCTTCATGTCTGACCTATTATGAACTGATTCACACTAGAAGACTATGTAGTTCACCAAAGTTGGCAGGAGTTCTATGTATCTGTGGTTTCCTTTCAACATTCACAGTATATTTCCTAAATGGATGTACCTAAATTACAATCATAATGCAAAACCAATTTTAAAAACAAATACTCAGTACCTACAATGAGTTTATTTTTTAGCTGACTAACATAATGGTAAAATAATGATAACAATAACGGTAATAATTGTATCAATTACATGTTCTGAAATCAGCATTCTTTGTGGGATGCCACATTGAATCAATAAATGTATATATTGTTTATGTTTGCCTTTTTGACCCAATGAGAGTAAGTAAAAACTACTGACTTGGAATTTGCAAGAACAAATTGCAATGAACTATATTTACCCTGTTGTGCAATGTATCTCTTGAACTTATTCTTTCTTAAACATCTGTTCAACTCTACCCACCCTGATCAGTCCTGGTAACCAACATTCTGTTTTAATGTCTATGTGTTTAAATTAAATTTCATGTCTTGATGAATGAGATCATGTGACATTTGTCATTTTCTGTATGATTTATCTTAATCAATGTCCTCAAGTCCTTCTACATTGTCACAAATGACTATCCATTTTAGGGGAAAATAATCTTTCATTATATGTGTATTGAAGCATGATCCTAATTAGTCTTATCAATAAAAACCTGGAGTCAGGTATCGGCAAAAGCTGAAAGATCAGAGAAGCAGAGCAGCAGCCACCAGAGACATTTTACCTCTCCAAATCTTCATACTGAAAGGGCCAAGATCCTGTCCAGCCCCCTCCTTATCACTTTCTCTCTCCACCCAGACTCACCACTTCCTGTCTGCTATCAGAACAGACCTCCAGAAGTCTATGGTTAACTAGTGGCTACCTCCACACTCTGATCACCAGACAAGCTTTATTTGTCAGAACAAAAACAAAATATCACCCAACAGTATATTATACATATAATATTTCATTTTGGGTAAAATAAAATAATAACAACATATATTATATCAGCTTTAGTAATCTATTATTGCATAAAATTGATTTTAAATCTTGGCTGTTATGAATAGTGCCAATGTTAATATTTTTGTGCTGGTGTAATTTGACTTACTGACTCCATACCCTTTCTAAGGGATTGCTGGATTATATGATAGTGCTGATTTAGTTTCTTGAGGAGCTTTTCATAAGCTTTTCATCAATCAAATTTTGCAAAAAGTGAGCTAGAGCCACTCCTTCATATCATGTCAAATAGTTATTTTTGCAGTTATCATTCTGACAGGTATGAAGGGATATTTGAATATGGTTTTAACTTACATTTCTTATTCATTAGAAATGTATATGAACCACTTCTAATATGCCTGGTATTCATTTGTATGTTTTTTGAGAAACTGCTAAGTGATTCTTCCCATGTTTGTAGCAGGTCACCCTTATAATCTGCATTTTTTTTTTTTTTTTTGGTTTTTTGAGACAGGGTTTCTCTGTGTAGCTTTGGAGCCTATCCTGGAACTTGCTCTGCAGACCAGGCTGACCTCGAACTCACAGAGATCCACCTGCCTCTGCCTCCGGAGTGCTGGGTTTAAAGGCATGTGCCACCAACACCCGGCCATAATCTGCCTTTTTTATCTTCCTCAAGTATTTTGCATTTTACCCTTTTTAGATGTCTGGTTTTCAAATATTTTCTCATTCTACAAGATGTTTATATATTTGTTTGCTTCCTTGGCTATGTAGAATTTTTTTGGCCTACTGGTTGAGTTTTACTGCTGTTACTTGCTTTTGCTTAGTTCCTATTAAAAAAATTGCTTCCTAAACCAATCCCAGGTCTTTTGCTTTCTTTAATAGCAGTGCTAAAATTTTGGGTCATATATTTACTTAAGTATAAAGATTCTGCCCTCAGCTTTATGTGTAATGTAAGGTAGGGAACTTGCTTCATCTGCTAACGTGTGGCTATCTAGCTGTCCCTACATATTTATTTTTAAAGGGTTTTTCCTCTACTGTATGTGCATTGCATCTTTATAAAATAAAAATAACCAAAGGACTACAAATATATGAATCTGTTCCTGGTCTTTTGTTCTTTTCCTGAGTCTATATAACTGTTTATAGACCAACACTCGGCCTTTCTGATTATTATGGCTTTGAAATACATTTTGTTGTCAGGTACTGTGATACCTCCAGCCTTGCCTGTGTTTCTGTTTTGTCTCAAAAGTTGACTGAAATATTCAGGGTATTTTCTTACTGCATATGAATTGGATAAGTTTTATTTCCATGTAACAGTTGCTGAAATTCTGATGGAGTAAGTATTACATCTTCAGATTGCTAGGTAATGTGGATATTTTAATATTAATAGTGTTTCTAATTTATAATCATTAAATATCCTTATTTATTTGTCTTCTTTAAATTCTGACCTCTCTAATGCAATTGGCCTTGGATATCTTTCCACCTCTCTCTATTTTAAGCACAGATACATGTTTAGGTAGATTGACACTTGGGGTAATTTTTTGTAATTTATTATTGGTTTCTAACTTAAAGTGGATTCTGGAGAGAGATTAATCCTGATTATATAGCTTGTACCTAAAGTGCTGGCCTAGACTGGACACTAAGAATTGCTAAGGAAAATGGAGTCCTCACCTAAGGAATTAGACTATATGAGCATGTTACAGTGATGTGTTATTAATTGCTTTAGCATTAATGTACCTGATGTAAACACAAGTGAGGACATATTTGCTTTCCTCATGGTTTCATAGGCTATTGGTCCAGTATGGTGAGAAAGGTGCAGTAAAGCAGGTCATAGTGGGAGGAGAGTGGCAAAAGCTGTTCATTTCACAATAGACCGGAAAGACATGTAGTGATATATTATTTATGATTTATTAAAGCTTGCCTGAGGGTTCAAAATGCAAAACTAGCCACAAGGTGGTGGTGGCACACACCTTTAATCCCAGGCCTCAAGAGAGAAGCAGATGGATCTCTGTTAGTTCAAGGCCACACTGGGCTACCTGAAATTAATCCAGTCTAAAAGAGAAACAGCTCACACAAAGGTGATTTCAGCTCTTGGGATCCCAAGCCTTTAATCCTACCACTTGAGGTATATAATATAAGATATTCAGTCTGGGATTTTGGTTTCCAGGGACATTTGGGCAACTAATTAGTCAGCAGCCAAGATGAGGGCAGGATTGCTTCAGCCTGGGGAGATGTAAGAGCTACTGACTCAGCTGCTTTGCATCTCTGGTTTTTCAGTTTGAACCCCAATATCTGTCTCTGAGTTTTTATTATTCGTACTAAAAGCTGAGTACAAGGGTGAACTAGGGCCCTAGCTGTCTCGTGGCAGGGCTTGCTTTTACTAACTCATTATCTCCAGCAAGGATTCGTCTTCTAAAACTAGGTCTTCCCTCCACAGCTGCACAAGATAGTACCTTCATCCAGAGGACAGTTTTCAAAACATGAGGCTAGGAAACATTTTAAATTCAAATCCTAAGAGATGTCATGGGTATGCCAAACTTATTCGGGGAAGGGTAAATTCAATTGAGTCAGAAAAAAAAAGTACTATGTAGCAAAACCTTAAAACAATTTTTTTGGGTAATTTTCTTTTGTTTTGAATCTCAGAGCTTCTGCATCACCAAGACTTTTTGGTTAAATTGTAAAACTATCAATTTTCAATACTTGTTATTCTTTCCAAAACTCTCTAAACACTACTGCCTTTAGTTGGGTAACAAGTGTAGGTGGAGTCTTCCCATTGTTGGTTTGGAGTGATGCACATATGTTTCCCATTTTAAGCAGCACTAATGGTGAAAGAAAGCTGATCTAAGAATACTTTCTCTTGATTCCTCAGATACTTAAGAGAGTCGATGCTCAGTTTACAGTAATTCTAAGATTGCTTCTTTGTTAAACACTATATACATTCTCTTCATTTTATTTTATTTTGATTTTTCAAGACAGGGTTTCTCTGTCTACCTTTGGAGCCTGTCGTGGCACTCTCTCTGTAGACCATTCTGGTTGCAGACCACATAGATCCACCTGCCTCTGCTTCCCGAGCTCTGTGATTAAAGGCATGCACCACCACTGCCTGACACTACATTTTAATTTTAAGATTATTTTAATACACACATTTTTCTAAGTTATTTATTGTTTTATTTCTAATTCCTAATTTAAAAGCACAAAAGGTTATTGTACTTTGATACTCACTGAGCCAAAATACATTTTCCAGGTTATAATATGAAATATATTCAACAATGTTAATTTAACTTAAGGGAAAGTATGTCATATCACAACATTTACAATTACTTAGAATTTACAGGTTTATACTAACCAATAATAATCATTGATAGGTAAAGTTTTGTTTGACAGGAATTCTATGCTGCTACATTCTTTCCTTAAATAAAGAAAGAAATCTATCTGAAAGCAAGTATCACATTTGCAATTTTTTAATTAATTTTGTGCTTTATAAAGAGGAGTTTCAAATGAAAGCCAGTGAATATGCTTGCCATGGCACCCAGAAGGATGCTTCTATTTTGCCAAAAAATGTTCTGCCACTAATGTGAAGCCTGTTGACAAACTGCTGTTTATATGTTGTCCCTATGAAGCCAAGTCAATTGTTTCACTGTGGGAATCTGGCTCAGTACCAGGCACTGTCTGTGTCATTGCAGACAGACATGCTTAGGGAAGTGAAGGCTCAGACCTACTTTTATCGCACATGTCTCTTTATTTAATCAAAGTTTCAAGAATATATGAAAATTATTGGCGACCAGACAATCTTATAACATATAATTCTGTAGAATTACACAAATGCTTAAAACTTAGTTTCTTTAGATGCTACTTAGGAGGTAATTGTAAATGATGGCTAGGTATATGCCAGGTTACAAATCCTACCTTGTATAATTTTATCATTAAAAATTAATACAGGAGTAACTTTGTAGGTCCTGTTTACTCCCTAAATTGGTGATGGCCTCTCCAGACAATTTTGCCTTCTACAAAACATTTGATAAACATCTAGAGAAATGCTTTCTTTCACAGTCTGAGGAAAACAGTGCACTCATTTTTGATTTTCAGACATAGAGCAAAGGAACCCTAGCCTATATTCCACAGTGTAGGAGGAGCTAGGAAACAAGGAGGAATCCAAGAGAAGATTGCATAGTCCCTCGAAGAAGGGGATGAAGACAAGAACCCCTGACCAAGTTGGAGCCCTGGGGCAGGGAGAGGAAGGAGAGTCTTCATCCAGTTGCTGTTCGAAGAGAAGAAGAAACAGACACCCATAGTGAAGCACTAAACCATACTACTGGAATTCAGTTGTGGAGAGGGAGGAGGGTTGAGCAAAGGAGCCAAGACAGGGATGGAGAGACCTGCAGAAACAGTTTACCTGACCTACTGATAGAATGGAGATTCTAGTCACAAAGCTGGGGAAACAGCATTGGAACAAACCAAACTCTCTGAATGTGGTTACCAGCTAGGAGCCAAAGACAGTCTATGGCTCCTCTGACAGCAGAGCCAGTCTTTATCCCTAGAGCACAAATGAATTTTGGAAGCCCATTCCCTATGGAGGGATACTATTGTAGCCCAGATACAGCAAGGAGGTTCTAGACCCTCCCTCAAACAATATGACAGACTTTGAAGGTCCTTGGTAGAGGCCCTCACTATCCCTGGAGAGGAGGAGTCTGGGGTGGGGGGGGTGGGTTGGGGTGGCTTGTGGCTTGGGTGGAGAACACAGGAGGAGGGAAAGACAAGGGAATGGGATGATGGATATGTAAATATGTGTAATTAAAATAATAAAAATTAAAAATACATAAAAAGTAAAAAGAAACTCTCAAAAAAAAAGTCACAGTTGAGAAAAACGCTATAGCATTCAGTAGATCAGGATCAGTGATCCTGTTTGTACAGGGCACATTTGCACAGCAGAGAATGACCAATCCCCAAATGACAGGAGTGTCACTGCCAAGAAACTACCCTGTGTTTTAAACACTTGAAGGACAAATCATTAATACTTATAGACTAGCAAGTTTGATGGGAAGTTAAGGAGGCACTAAGCTAGTGAATGACAATGCAGTCTGTAACTGGCATAGTTGCAGAAGAATATTGAAGGCAGAAGACAGGAAAGCTGCATGATACTTGTCTAAACTATGGATGCTGTCAGTTTGATTTTTCTATCCAGTGTTTGTAAAAAGAGAAGGGTTTTTCACATTGTTGATAAAAATTGTGTATTGAAATCATTGGAGAGCCTTTGCAAGCATGCACTTGTGGCCTGGTGCCTCTTAAAGTCTTCCAGGTGATGTTGGCCCTTGATTAAGAGCCAATAAAGGCAGGGGCTGGAGAGATGGCTCAGCTGTTAAAATCACTGGCTACTCTTCCAAAGGACCCCAGGTACAATTCCAAGTAACCACATGGCAGCTCACTGTCTATAACTCCAGTTCCAGATCTGTCACCTTCACATCAATGCACATAAAAGGAAGTATTTTTTGTTTTTTGTTTTTATAATAGTCAATTAAAGCACATTTTAAACATTAAAAAAAAAGATATCAGGAAGGACAAAGTTGTGGAAAGAAACAAAGAGCAGTACAAGCAAAAAACAAAACTAATCATGTGCTGAAACTAATCTCCTGTTACTGATCAAAATATGTATGTAAAGATCATGATTTTAAAAGCAAAAACAAAACAAACAAAAAACAGGATTGTTTGGGTTTTGGTGTGTGTGTATGTGTGTACATGAGATACACACAAAATAGTTCAAAATGTTGAGAGAAGTAGCATACCCGGGCCAGATAATGATATTTCTGCATAATTAATATTGAGTAATACAGGTTTAAGTCCAAAATATTATTATATCTAGAAGAAGCATTGTAAATCACTCAAAATAAAAATTCACATAGGTAATATAAAAATAACTTACCCATGGCTAATCAAAAAACCTTGAAATATACACCAGAAATCCTGAAAAAGTTATAAGGAGAGGGACAAATTAACTGGCGTAATTGATCAAATATTACTCTGTTAAAACATTATATATCAATTTCTGAACCCATACAATGTATAAAGCCAAGAATGAGCCCCAACTTAAGAACTATGGACTGAGGACAATGTAGGCTCATTTCTTTAAAACAAATGTGCAGTGCTGTCAGTCTTGATAATAAGGGTAAACTTGAGCGATATATGAAGAAACTATACTTTTCTGTCTATTTTGCTATAAAAATAAAACTATTTTAAAAGACAATCTATTTTTAAGAAGGAAACTTCAATAAGATCCCATGTCTGAAAATACATCAATGAACATATATATATATATATATATATATAATTTATTTTGAAATATGAATTTATCATAGATATTACATTATATCGACATAGTGGTCTTTTCATCATAATACTAATTCAGTGTTATATAGTCAGTATTTATATCAGAAATTCTAACTCAGTTATTGACTGTATAACACCAACCTCCAGAAGAGACATCTGAAAGCCACTCAGTTTTCTTCATCTGCCATTAATATTACATACTTTGTACATTATCCCAATGAATGTTAGAAAAGAGTTTTCACAGGTAAAAATGATGGCTTGCTAAGTAGCATTATCTTACCTAGTTGTTCTCATTGATGGAATTAGTGGTGGTCAAAATAGATGGATAGGCTATTAGCTAAATATGATAGTCTATGCAGGAGTAAAATGCAAAAAAATAGTATTATAACCTCTTCACACACTTAAGGATGCACATATACATAGCAAATAAGGTGAGCTAAATTTTGCAATGACTTATGATCATATATTTATTTATAACATCCAAAATAAAACAGTGGAAATGTCAATTTTACATAATAATTGGCAGGCAGACATCATGGTTCATTATCATGTGTGAATTAAATAATTCAATAGGAGGTACAAAGATCTATAAAAAGAGCACCATCAATGAATATGACCGCATATTAGAGTAATTTACAAAATTACATAAATTGCATTTATTTTGAACTCAATAAATACTAAGTATACACTCTTTATAAGCCCACAATAAAAGATTTGAAAGGCAATGACCACTAAGTACATACAAAGGGAATTCCCAACAGACATTAGGGATTTGACCTCTTAAGAGAGATAGTTTCCTGTAGAAATACATTCATAAAAAAATGGCTCAAGAAAAGGATAGATTGAAAAAAAACAGATAAAAACCTTCCCTTGTTAAAATTAGCTCACCAGTTAAATGGAAAATAACAAAGATCATTGTATTATATTCAAAATCAAATGCAAAATCCACCAAATGTGTAATTTAAGTGACATAGTAATATTTACATATAGAAATAGACAACAAAACTCTTAAAATATTAAATAGATACAGATGATTTGATTATAGTGTTTCATTCTCACTGGGGCAAAACAGTAAAATTAGGAAGTTTCAGATTTATTTTATTTATAAGTCTGTTAATTCAAAAGCAAGTTAAATGAAAGATTAACTATAGTTTTAAATGACTGCTTTTTTAAGTGACATGTCATGTGTTTTTTTGTGTTCTTCATTTCAAAATGCCCAAGAGAAAAAATATATCATTTTTTTACCTAAATATTTTGCTATAGCAGGAGACATCTAAATTTATATTGAATTCTTCCTGGGCAAAAACAAAAATTAAAATCATAAAGAATTTTATGACACATATATGATTCCTCCAAAATAACATCTCTGACCCTAAGTGGGATTTAATTAAATCAGAAAATATACTAATAGTTCTTGTTTGATTACCAGCTGAGAAATCTGGTCAAATGTTCAGATTTTATCTACACATTTAGTATTTGTCATTTTTCTTTAACAATTGCATTATTTTAAATGATAAAGAAAATGAATACTAGGTTAGATTTATTGATATTTTCTATAGGCAAAGCAACATTTTAATTCACATATGTTAGTCTTTCAATCATCATGAATTGAGTGTTTTGTGGATGTAATGTATGTATTCAGGGTTAACAAATGCACAGTTAAAGCAAGGTATTCAGTGTGGGTTCCACAGACATTCCCGTATTCTGAATATGCTTTGCTCCTCAGAAGTGCAAGAATTATGTGGAAATCATTCATATATGTTCAAATTGTCCTTAAACTTAGATGAAAATGATGCTAAAAATCTCTGAAGGAAATAAAGCACATTTCACTTATTTTTAAGTGATAATAATGAATTGTTAAACAAGGTGTTTTCTGCTCATTTTATTCTGTTTTTGAGTATAAGAAACTTGGAACCAGTGAGATGGCTTAACAGGTACAGGCATCTGTGGCCAAGCTTGAGTTTTATTCCCCAGCGCTACACTGACCTGCAGGCTATCGTCCAACTCCACAAGAGCACTTGGCCCTGTGAAAAGAGAAACCCCACACAGAAGAAATCAATGCACAAACATGTAAATCAGTGCCAGAAGATATAAGCTGTATTGTATATAAGTCACAAATAGTTACAAAATTGTGATCATTAAAGTAGATAAATTATTTTTTTCTAGCTGGTAAAATGCAAAACAGTAACGATAATTGCTTGAGGCAATATGATAGATATGAAAAAATAAGCATGGTCTGTTTTAAAAGCTGTCTACATTCATTTGGGGAGTGTGTGTGTGTGTGTGTGTGTGTGTGTGTGTGTGTGTGTGTGTGTGTGTGTAGACTACATGTGTCATAGCATATGTGTAGAGATCAATATACAGAAATTGGTTCTCTCCCTCTACCACTCTGGTTTGGGAGGTGGAACCAGGGCACAAGTTTTGGCAGAATAAGATTTCCATTTTGTTTCTGTGATAAGGAACCCACCCAACCACCCAACCACCCACACACACACAAAACAAAACAAAACAAAACAAAAAACAATTTAAGGAAGACAGCTTTCTTTCTGGCTTGCAGTCTTTCCAGAAGATACAGTCACATGGCAGGGAAAGCATGGTGGCAGGAGTGGGAGGTCAGCTCTTGACATTGCTTTCACAGAGAACCACCAGAAGGTGGCATTGGTTGTAAAAATCTCCAAGTTCATCCCCATTGGCATACTTTCTCCAAAACTCTACCTTCTAAATTCTCCACCATCTTCACAAACCACACTGCCTGTCCACTGGCGACCAAGTGTCCAAACACAGGGGTTTTGGGGTGTTATTTCATATTCAAATCCCAACAGATAGCAAGTTTTCTTATCCATAAGCCATTTCAAGAGACCCTAAACAATAGGTATATTTTTATTAAAATTTTCAGTATTTAGCTTTCTGTATATTTTTTCAATAAAATTATCATAAGGGCACAGCATGGTATTATGGGCTGGTTAGATAGACGCGTTTTTTTAAAATACTTTATATTCGGCTAACAGGTGATTCCAGCATTTACTAAATTGTCTATATAAGTAACTGAAGATGGAGGTTTCTGTCCTTCCTAGTCCCACAGCCACTTTGCCTGCAAATAAACACGCAGATGCTATATTAATTATAAAACGGTTTGGCTGATGGCTAGGGCTTCTTACTGGCTAGCTCTCTTAGTTACTAACCCATTTCTATAAATCTAGGTATTCCCACATGCTCTTGGCTTACCTGGTAATGCCCCAGCATGTTACTCTTTCTGCCTTTACATGGCATCTCTCTCTGGCAGCTTTTCTCTTTTCCTCTCCTCTACTCTCCTCATCTCATAGCCCTGCCTATACTTGATGCCTGGCTACTTCCAAATCAGTATTTTATTCATTAACCAATAAGAGAAACATATATACAGAAGTACATCCCTCCATCAAGTAGCCACTAAAATTTCCTATTATTATTATTCCGGAGACAGAAACCAAAGCACAGGCAGTAAAAAGTCATGCTTTGTTTTCTCCACTCCAGGTACAGATTCAATGACAAATTGGGAAACACCAGTAAATGTTACCTCTATTCTTAAAAGGAAACAAATACAAACCAAAGACAGACCAAAGCAAAACAAGACATCGGTTGGTTATTTTACTTGAAAATATTTACCTTAGAAGTAGAAGATATAATAAAAAAGAAGCTGTGAAGGCTTCAGGAGAACCATGATATTTCTGTTTTTATATCAGAGATGCATGCTATGGGAATCAACTCCACAAGCAGTGATCCATTCACCTATGCTACTTATGAGACTATTATAATGCTGTAAGAACTTCCTAATGATGTCTTTTAAATAAAATTAATTATTTGTAATTACTCTATAAATATTCAGTTTCTCCACTTTATTTCAGGGGCATCAATTTTCACTATCAACTATAATTTTAATCCACTCTATTTTTCCCTTAAAATATTCTCTAGAATTTGATTTTAAAGTAGTTTCTCTGGGTATATTTTCCTTTCATACTCTTATTTATCCTTTATACATATTTATTATTTTCACTCCCGTAATGGTAATTGCTATATGAATTTATATAACTGGAATATAGATTTTCATATAAATTAAGACTATAGAAATTCAGTATTGCTTCTTACTTGAAAGGCAAAATTCAAAGAGCCAATTCTAGGTTGCAAGAGCCAAAACTATGACTCTGGAATAATCTTAATATTTAGCTTAATATTGGACACAATTGTTTCTATTATGACTTTAAGACAATGATGTAACTGATCAGCTCAGTTATGTAAAACACAGTGATGTAATTGTGTTGTGTCCTCTGGTGCAGGCCATCCTGACTGTACATTCTTGATACTGTATTCCAGCGGGACAGAAGGGGACTGGAAAGAGAAGTGAGGGAGGAAGAAATCACAAAGATTTGTCATACTTCTCCAACTCATTTCCTGAAGTAGGCGGAGCCTTTCAAAGTCAGTCCCCTGATCTTGTGTAATGAAATATTAGGAAACTGGATGTAGATAGATCAGTAGACATCTGAGGACAGGGGGAGAAATCAAGAAGGAGGTAACATAAATTATGGAAGGAGGACCAGCTGGCTGGTGAAGAATGTCTGACAGGATTACAGGAAGAGAGCAGAAAACTGCCAAAGGCAAAAGATGTTTCTATATATGTTTGTTTGACCCTTTAATACATATGAATTGTGGGTTTGTTTTCATGTTGTTTGAAAAATCATTAAACCTTGAACTTCCTGTTCAATTATTTTTCTGGGTTTGGATTCAATATTTATTGACTTGGAGAAATTATAGTTCAGTGACCATTATAAACTTTAATACCACCTGAACAGTCATGATTCCCATGCGATATGAAAATAAGTAGATATAATAAAGATATATTAGCACTGCTGTATAAAGAAAGACTCTTGTACCCAATATAATTAAAACTTGGCCAATATTCTGGACAAATGACTAGGTTAATCATAAATCTACATAGGCTTATGACCTAGTTAGCATTAATTGTCAAGTTGATACAACCTACCATCATCAGAAAGGAAAGCCTTGGTAGGGGAGTTTCGAATATCAGATTGGACATGTCTGTAGGATAATAGTCTTGTTAATTAATTGATGGAAAAGGGCAAGTCCACTATTGGTAGTATACACAAAGACTAGCCAACCATGGGTTGATGAGTGAGTCAGAGAGTAAATTGAAAGAAGAGTTCTTCCATGGTTTCTCCTCCAGGTTTAAGTGTCTGCCCTGACTTTCCTCTATGATGAATTGAGACTTATAAGTATAAGTCAAATAGAGCTTTTCCCCTCCAGAGTGCTCTAAATCAGAGTGCTTAGTTACAGCAACACAAAGGAGACTATAATGGCATATAAAGAAAATAAAATGTCTATAGAACGAGTTACATGTGCTTGTTTTTTTCTTGTGGTCCTAGATATTATATAAAAATTTGTGCTTTACTTATAGGCATTAAATCTCTGTTGGTTATATTGTTATAGGTGGCTTTTATAAATGCTGTATCTTTGAATGTAGTTATATATTGTTTAAACTTTAATTGGTAAAAGCTATAACCTTAACTACTGATTTCTATGTTAGCAAAGTTAGAATTAGTAACTGATATAATGTAGAAAGAAAAACTTCTTTAAGTGGAATTTATAATAAAATACTTGAGAAACATTTTGGAACCAAGTTTTATTTATTCTGTGTTCAAAATAGGTATTATATCAAGAGATGTGATTAAGAAATTGTTACATATTACTACATATTTGCAAAGTTGTTCCAGGACTGGTAGTTTACTATAGATTAATTCTTGGTCATTTTTCTTTTCAATAAAAATGTCAGATGTCATATTATTAGACAAGAAAATGAGAGAACAGCTTAGAGCAAACTGTTATAAACACTGTTATTTATAGAGATAAGTAGTAATAGGGAGTTTTCAATGAATCCATTAGAAACTGTGTTAGTTCCAAGCTGTATTAAAAGCAAGGTGACTCTGATTGGGGGAAACCCACAAATTATCATTTAAAGGCCAAATCATGTTCTTACAATGATCCATTCAATAAAGCACCCATCAAGACTGTCAGGCACCTAACTGAACATTTTGCAGACAAACCTACATGCACTGTGCAAAGATAAAGGAATGCACTTTGTTTTATTCGATCTCCAGCTCACATGGTTGTGGTTAAGGTATAACTTCAGTTCACAAATCATTACTATACATTATAATTAATAAATACATTACTTCCATTAGCTTTGGCAACTAAATACAAGTCTATAAAAGATAGCATTGAATGCAATGCTTCTCATAAATAGCAAGTTATTTTAATTAAAATTGCTGAAACTTACAGGTATTGGTCCATAAACTAGTAAGAGTGATTTGAAATAGTGTTTATCATATTTCTATGTATAAAACATCATCTTCACCTTTATGCCACCGCCAAACCATCCAGACTGAGAAAGATCTGACAAATCCAGGACCATCTGAACCTGGCCACTGCTGCATAGGTAAACACAGCCCGAAACCATGGGACTGTGGAATGCTCAAGGCTTGCATCACCATGGGATCAACTTAGACAAACAACATCCAGGTTGCTTTGAGAAAGTTGGTATGAGGCATTACCACTTAAAGAGAAATGAGAGCTTCTTGCCAACTGTCAACCTGGATAAATTGTGGACATTGGTCAGTGAGCCAACAAAGGTTAAAGCTGAAAACGAGCAAACAAACAAGCAACAAACAAAGCAAGACTAGGGCTGCCACCATCATTGATGTGTGATTAAGCTACTATGAGGTTCTAGGGGAGGGAAAGCTCCCAAGCAGCCAGTCATGAAGGTCAAATTCTTCTGCAGAAGAACTGAAAAGATTAAGGTTGTTGGAGGTGCCTGTGTGCTGGGGTCTTGAAGCCACCCAGAGTTGTTTGTTAAATGCTAATATTTAAAATAGCAACAGCAACAGTAGCAGCAACAACAACAAAACCATCATCTTTCTTAATTGGTAATGCAGGCATTATTTTAGATTTTCCTTTACCTTCCAATATATATTTCTATTTTAATTGCAATTTCTCTGAAGAAAACCCGATCTGTAATACTACATGAGATGAGTAGGTTATTGAATCATATTTTTGCATGTGCCTAGCCCAAAGTTCCATAAACACTGTTGAAAGGGCTTTGAATTTTACTAAACCTACGAATCACTAAACACTTAGACCTTGTATTGAATAGGAAAACATGGTCATAACAGAGCTTTTATAAATCATGTGTTACATTTTAAGCTTCTATATTAAAACTACTGATTAGGGTACTTCCTAGTGGGGCTGAGACAAAGTTCTTCTAGAAATATTGAGTCAGCTAAATATACCAGCTGGGTGGAAAGCCCTGTTGAGTGTTCTGGGTTCATCCGTAGGCTTGCTATGTCTGAGTCCTCTTTCTGCCTTGTCTCAAGTTTCAACTCTCTCAGAGTGCTTATGTGTTTTTACTATTCCTTGGTCCTGATTTGCTTGTAACTGACACCCAGTGATTATCTAACATGGTTGGAATAATTCTTTACTATTAAGTTGGTATTTTGCAAACTTTCAGTCTCATGGAACGTTAATTATGTAACCATTCCAGAGGATATTTATGACCTTATTTTGAAGTTTTTCCCACTGTATTAGTTACTATTAATATTTGTGTGTGTCTGTGTGTCTGAAGCTCATGGTCAACATTGGATATCCTTTAACAACTGCTTGCACTTTTATTTTTTGAGACTGAGCTCTCAATAAACCTGTAGTTCTTCAATTTGGCTAATTTGCTAGGCAATGAGCCTCGGCGTGTTCTCAATACTTTGAAGCAAGAATGAACCTACTTTCTTTTAAATTTCTCTTTTCTTTATTTATTATTCTTTCATATAATACCTCCTGGCAGCAGCCTTCCCTCTCTCCCTTCCTCCCCCTGCCCCAAATCCAAGGTTCTTCCCTTTTCCTTCATGAAAGAGCAGACCTCCCATTGATATCAATAGAACACTGAATAACAAGATACAATAAGACTTTCTTAACTGAATCACATTCCTAGCCTTTAGAAATTATTTTTCTTAAAAATCTTTAAAATGCAGTCAATGATTTCCCTAATTTATAGAACAGGCTATCTTATATTTTTAATATTTATGTTTATCAGTGAATAAGTGTTTTGTTTGCACATATGGATGTTTACCATGTATGTGCCTGGTGCTAGCAAAGGTCAAAAAAAGGGTTTCAGATTCTCTAGAACTGGAGGTACAGGAGTCTTGGAACTGAAATGAACTTGATTTAACTGCAAAAAGTCTAGAAAATGATCTTAACCACTGAGCTACTTCCCCAGCCTCAGATCATCTTAATTTTAAAGTCAGACAAAGCAGCTTCTCCCACATCACAGAACTTCAGAGATTATGGTTTTTCATCAGTACAGTGACAACTATGGAAACTCAGATACACAACACAGAATGAAAAGAAATAAAATAAAAACAAAATCAAACACAACAAATTAAAAAATAAAAACCTTTGAAGTAGCAGAATTGCAGGTTTCTGTATTGTTGGTGATGATCTTTTAGTGAAACTGTCCTAGAGATGTCTGTATTTGTGAGAATACATCAGGTTCTTAGTTGTTAGCTAGGAGGAAAGCCATAAGACCTAAGAGATTTTTAAAGGGGAGTTTCCAAAGAACCATCAGAGGGATTTTTGTAGATAAAGTACAGCCCCTGCCTCCAAGGATTTTACAATCAGGTTAATGACTGTATAAAAATTTAAATGTATTTATAATTTTTCTTTCATTACCTTATTTTATACATACCTAACTCTTTTCAGTGGTGTAAACATCTGTAAACACTGCTATTAGTTTTCATCTTCTTAGAGGTCAAATGCTGTCTCTTGGAATTTAGAGGTAAGAAAGTTGAACCATCAGTAGAGATAACTTTACCTAAAGTCATTCTGAGATGGCATTAGAGTGAAATTTTCACTCCCCTGACTTCAGAGACTAGTAAAACATATCAGACAACAGAATTTTAGAAATTTATACCTAATTTTTAATTTTCACATTTGTGTTGGACCACAACTTTTTACGTCTTCATCCCAATCTAGAGCAAATGTTGTTTGAGCAATGTGTCTAATCAACTGTTAAATTTCCCTTCTCTAGGGGTATTCCTAGAGCTGAAATCAGCCAACCATGCTGTTTGCCCACCACAGCTTTCCTAAAGCAAGACCTTCCCTCACTGTTTGCTTAATGTTATGCAGATACACAGCAGTAGTTGTTGCTTTTATTTTCCTCAAATCATTTTCCATTCCCTTACACACGTCTTGTCTGTATTTCTCTTCTGCAAGGAGCTAATTTATGGGATAAAACTCAGTACACATTTATTGAGTGAATAATCTACTAGGAGCCGCATATGTGTCATTCTTCATACTTCAGTTTCCTTGGTGAAGAAAGAGCTGGTTTTGTAAGTTACTATTTTCCTCATCAGTTTTTCACATAGCTTTAAGTGTAATAAAACTGAAGAGTATCACCACTTATGTGCTTACAATTTGGTAGTATGTTTTATCACTGAGATAAAAGATTAAAGTATTAAGACTAATATTATTTTCATGATATGTATGGTTTATGTTTCAAATCCTTGACCATTGCAGTATCATGTATTGCCTCAAATGAATGGGATTAAAATATGTATCCATTTGTGCTTATTTTAATTAAGTTGGTTGTTTCAGGGTAGGCTTGCCTGTGTGGCTCTTCTTTCACACTGTTCATCTGGGTGAACTTTGCTGTTTGATAGAGGTAAGATCCATTCTTATTTAATAGTCTTCTACCAAAAGCCCATGCTGTAGGTTTCAGCTACTCATGGGACTTCTCTTCTGATATCTGCTTCAGGCTAAAGTGTGATCAGAAAAATTTCACTCATAGAACATTTAAAAAAATTATGACCATTGGTATTTTGCTAGTATGTATGTCTGTGTGAGGGTGTCAGGTCCCCTGGAACTGTAGTCACAGACAGTTGTGGGTTGCCATGTGAATGCTGGGAATTGAACCCATGATCTCTGGAAAAACAGTCAGTGCTTTTAACCACTGGACTACCTCCCCAGTGCCTACATTTTTAAAAGGAATATAGCTTATATGGCTAATTCTCTCTCTTTCTCTCAGCAGTCCTTAGTTATCCATAGTTCTTTGTGTAGAGGTAGGACCTTGTGAGATTTTTCTCTTCCATTATAGCATGACGATAATTGTAGTCATTGCTCAGGTCAGCAGCCATATTGTTGAAGTACGATAGGAGTAGTTTGTCACTTCTAGGAGACATGATCTCACAACAGAGTTCCTGGTTCTATGAACAACTCCTGCTCACTTCCCTTGATGCTTGCTATGTCTTAAGTGTCTTACTTTCAGGTGGATTGTCATTCATAATTCTAAAATCTGAAATTCAAAATGTCATAATATCTGAAACTTTTTGAGCACCAACACAACATGATGAGTAGTAAATTACACATCTGACCTTACATGATGTGTCACAATCAACTGTAACACTGCTACAGCAGGATTATTGCCTAAGTTAATGTCAAGTTAAGGGTACAAAGTATGTTGGGGGATGTCCTTGTGTATGCTGTGAAAATATGTGTCTCTTAATGTTGGTGACTAAATGCTGATTGACAAGTAGCCAGGCAGGAAGTATAGGCAAGGCTGCCAGACTAGGAACGCTGGGCAGAGAGAGAGAGAGAGAGAGAGAGAGAGAGAGAGAGAGAGAGAGAGAGAGAGAGAGAGATGTTATGTAGTTGACAAAGGAGTAACATGCTGGAGCATTATGGGTAATCTGCAGGCTCGTAACAATAGTTTAATAGAATTGTGTCAATAATTAAGAGAGATCTAGCCAATAAGAAGCCTGAGCTATGGACCAAACAGTTTTTAATTAATATAAGGCTCAGTGTGTTTATTTGGGACTAAACAGCTGGGGAACTGGACAGGACAGAACAGAAACTCACTCATCAAATGTATATATAAAATAAATGAATCCTGTGTTTTAGTTCTGTCCCTGTAGCTCATTAGAATATAAATGTGTATATTTCCAAATCCAAAACACTCTTAAATCTCTAACATTTGAATTCCAAAGTGTTTTGGAATATGGACATTCAGCCCGTATCTATTGTGCACATGCATAGCATTTATCCAATATGTCAATTTTTTGAGATAAATTATCTGTGACCTAAAATCTTTCACTGATCTTTTAACATTATACATGTAAAAGCTGTATTTGATATTCTTAATCTTGGTTTTTCATTACATTAGCCATATGTGTTATAACTCTTTCACTTTGTCCTTAACTTATTTGATATCTTTCTATATACCTTAATAGTTCTCCCATAGTACCTCTATTTTTCATAAGTGTCTTAGTTAGGGTTTCTCTTGCAGTGAAGAGATACCCTAATCATGGCAACTTTTCTAAAAGAAAACATTTAACTGGGGCTGGCTTATAGTTCAGAGGTTTAGCCTATTATCTTCACAGAGAGAATTAGTTACCCACATGTAAGAGCCCTGTAATTGGTTATCTAATTACAAGTGACTGGTCCTAAAATCATATACATACAGGCATCAATGAACAATCATAACGGTTTGCATTTATATGTCTATGCATGTATTCATATATGTAACAGTAACAAAGACATTGTGTCTATGAATTTGAGAAGGAGGTGGGGAGGAAATCCATGAAAGGTGTTGGAGAGAGGAAAGAAAGGGGTATAAATTATGTAATAGCATTTGTATTTTAATTTTAAATATATATTTAAAATTATATATATCACAAAATTCATGATGAGGCAGGACCAAACCCATCCTCACTGTATCTAGGCTGAGCAAGGTCTCCATAGAGATGGGCTCCAAAAAGCCAATTCTTGAACTAGGGATGATTCCTGGTTCCACTACCAGTGGCCCAATAAACTGCCCAAGCCACACATCTGTCACCCACATTCAGAGGGTATAATTTAATCCTATGCAGGTTCCCCAACTGTCAGTCCAGAGTCAGTAAGCTCCCACTTGCTCAAGTCAGCTGTTTCTGTGGGTTTCTATGCCTTTAATCTCCCAGGTTCATTCTGCTAACTAGAGGGGTAAGCAAAACCCATTTAAAAATTAAGAGTATGTCCTCCAAGTGAGGAGACTTTTAACTTAAAGTTAAATTTAACTTAAAAATAAACTTAAATGTTAGGCAATTTGTATATTTTATGCATCATCATAATGTGAATGACTTTGTTGACTCCCTATGGGAGGACCCATGCTCTCTGAAGTGGATGAGGGGTGGAATGGGGGAAAGGTGGGGGGAGGGAGGCAGAACTGGGATTAGTATATAAAATAAAAAATTATTGTTTTAAAAAATAAAAAGTAGCTGGGAAGTGGTGGCGCACACCTTTAATCCCAGCCTGGTCTACAGCCTAGTTTCCAGGACAGCTCCAAAGTGACAGAGAAACCCTGTCTCAAAAAAACAAAGGGTGAATGAATAAATAAATAGAATAAAGTCTCATACAATAGCCAACTCTGAGGTTTAAGAGGGATCATGTGAATAAGGTGTTCAATCACAAAGACAAACCACACATGGCAAGAACATATTTTTCCATGGAGCCACATGAGTAATAACAGCTGATGCGAGCTCACTCCTATTTGCTACACCAGGGAGGAACAGGAAACCACATTCCAAGAATAATTCTGTGTTTCAAAGAAACTGGGATCATAAATCTTGTCTGTTTTCTTGGTCTGTATTTCACAAGCACTCAGGATTCCCCTTTCTTGCACTGTGTTGTGACAACTTCCATTTTTGTTTTTCAAACACAAGGTATCCAGAGTGGTTTTAATTTGAGATGTATAGATTAATCTAATTGTCATTTGATGCATGAGAATCCTATGTGCAAGAAAATTATAATGTTAGAGCAGTGAAAGCATTGTGTTAATAGTCTTCCACTAAAAACAGAGCTCCAATACTATTAGTTACACTATTGTATTGATCAGAGAAATCTAGCCAATAACTTGATAAGAGACCCATATAATTCAATGTTCTAGTATCTTATCTAATGTAAGCCCATACTTGTCTTTAATAGGAATACAAATGTTATGTATGATGCCTCATGAAAATGGAAAGTGATACACATTCCAAGGAAAAATTAAATGCTGTCTGTTTTTCAGATGATTGAAGGAGTCTATGACAATCCCAGGGTCCTTTCATAACACACTCTGGTAAAACAAATTCTCCCTTGGTGCACAGGGCTTTACCTTATCCACAGATGAACAGGCATGACTTCTGATGATATGGTCTACACTTCCTTTGCCATTTAGATGGAGGTTTTCCATCTTTCTGGTGACTTCCACTGTCTCCATGCTCTCCAATAGTGTCCGTGATGACCTTGGTCTGAAGGAGCCAAAGAGGAATCGGTAATATTTCTGTAGGTCCATCTGTAACAACAGATGCACACCCCTTCCCAATTTTTCTTCTAGAGAAGTAAAAATAGGGCAGGTTAATAATCAGCTTATTTATTTTCTTCTGCAGTAAAACCAAGGAAGTTAGAGTGTACACAAGTTTTGAAGTGTGAAATGCTGAAATTAAATTACAAGTTTAATGTAGCCGGGCGTTGGTGGCGCACGCCTTGAATCCCAGCACTCAGGAGGCAGAGGCAGGTGGATTTCTGTGTGTTCGAGACCAACCTTGTCTACCAGAGCTAGTTCCAGGACAGCCTCCAAAGCCACAGAGAAACCCTGTCTCAAAAAAAAAAAAGAGTTTTATATAGATTAACAGATTAATCTACACTGTCAGTTCCTCCTGTTGGGCCGATGAAAAAGAAGTACTAACAGATTGATGAATAACTGGGTCATGAATATCTTGTATGCATTAGATGAGCCACCAATAACATAAGTATCTGCCTCAGGAATGGGAGCAGTTTGGACAATTTTGTAATCACAAATTCCATTCATATGAGAAAATACCATAGGTTGCCAGCTGGGAAATCATTTCATATCCTTTCATAGTAAACTGTAAATTAAACTTGAAAATCCATAGAGTTATGTAACACTTTTAAGAACTGATGGAAGGGGGTTGGCCTAGGCCCTATGCCAAAGAATAAGACAGACTCTGAAGACTCCCTATGGAAGGCCTCACCCTCCCTTGGGAGCAGAAAGGGTATGGAATAGGTAGGGTGTTATTTGGGGGGGGGAGGGGAAGGGGGGAGGAAAAGGGACCTGGGATTGACATGTAAAATAATTTTCTTTCTAATTAAACTAAAAAAGAAAAAAACTGATGTTTAGTTAAGTATAATATAATACAGCAGGGATGAAAATCTTGTTGACATCAGGCTCTTTCCTGATTTACTAATTGTACAAAAGAAGTAAGGTAAACATTTAGTATTTTCTGGCCCTTATGGTATAAGTGGATCTATTCTAAAGGCTTATCCTCTTGTCATATAATACCTATATGAGACAATTTAATGGGGAAAATAAGTTCAAAGGCAGTAAAGGATCCATATCATGCATAAACGCTACAAATAGCTGTAATTCTTCTTTCCCCTCTCAAGATAGTATTTAAGGACTGTTCAATGCTGACTCTCCTAGAGTTTTAATCAGATTGGTAATTGCATAATTAGGCATACAGTTTGATTTTGCTGAAATTGCCCTGGAAATATCAAGCTCAAGCTTGGCTAATGAGGACAGGGAAGAATTGGGAAATGAACTCCCTTTCCCTGTGGTGTCCTAGCTTGCCTAGGTTGTAAACTAAGTATTTGCATAGGCTTCCCTAAATCCTGTTAGATTTTCAAATTCCTCATCTCATGCTTCAGAGTCATTTTGAGGCAGTGGAAGACACATATCTAAAGGAGGCTTCAAGAAAGTAGCCAAAGGGTACCTTCACCAACCTAGGCATCATCATTTTGATATTTGATTTTTGCCTGCACTGGGAACACACCTCCTTGTTTGCCTCTTATGTTGATTTAAAGATTTAATCACCCAGTTTATATTCATTTAAGGGATTAGTAATCTCTTCATTATCCTTCTTATCTTCCTTAAGTATTTTAGTAACAGTTTGAATCAATTGACACAAGTGACCCAAAATTAAATGCCAATCTTTCCCCCTTGTTTTTATGCCTTTCAAATGTTCTTTTGGACTCTATCCCATACTTCCTCATCTAAAGTTCCTACTTCTGGAAACCAGGGATTATGATCTTAGACAACTTGAAAGCAGCCTGATACTTGTGATTTTAATACTTTTACCCCTTCTTTCTTGAAAACAAAAAACAAAAACAAATGAAAAATCAAAAATCAATGCACTAACTCAACATATGGCAAAGCCTTCCATAGTTCCTCTTTCATTTTGCTTGCTCACCCTCTTCTGTGGGTGTTTCCACTCTCTTATCTCATAATTGGTTTCAGGTCCCTTATTCTTGAGGCAACTGCTTTACCCCTCTAGTGGACAGCATGAACCTGGGAGAGCAGGGGCATAGAAATGAGGCAGACTAAAATCTCATGCAAGAGCCGATTCTATTCAGAGCATCAGGGTATTTATACTCTGATGGCGGGATGTCCTTGTATAATATGTTTCTCTTATTGGTTGATGAATAAAACACTGTTTGGCCAATAGCCAGTAGAGACAAGAAGATAAGTGGGGATAGGCAATGAGGAGAATGCTTGGGAGAGAAGCAGAGAGTACACTCGAGAAGACACCATGTAGTGGAGAAAGGAGTAACAGGTCAGATCCCTTCTCCCGTAAGATAAGACAAGTGGAAAATACTTAGATTAATAGAAATGGGTTAGTAATTAAGAAAGAGCTAGCCAATAAGGAGCCTAAGCCATCAGCCAACAGTTTTATAATTAATATAGTTACCGTGTGTTTATTTGGGGGCTGAGAAGGGCAGTGGAACAATATTCTGAGAGTTAGGTGTTCAATCACAAGGACAAGACATGTGGCAAAACATATTTTTCCATAGAGGAATATAAATAATAACAGTTGTAAGCTTACTCCTATTTGCTACACAGTGAGGAACACAAAACCACATTCCAAGAACAACTCTGTAGATAGAAGTTTCTGTTCTGCCTGGTCCTTCAGCTGTTTAGTCCCAAATAAACATAGAGGCTTATTTTAATTATAAACAGTTTGGCCAATGGCTCGGGCTTCTTATTGGCTAGTTTTCTCTTAATTATTAACCCATTTCTATTAATCTAAGTATTTCCATATAGTCTTGGCTTACTGGAGAATTCCCAAGCATCCTATCTTCCCATAGCTACATGGCATCTTTCTGGCCACTCAATCTCTTCTTCTCCCCAGCCTTCTCCTAGTCGGGTAGCCCCACCTATACTTCATGCCTGGCTACCAGCCAATCAGCATTTATTCATCAAACAATAAGAGAAACATATATTCACAGCATTCAGAAGGACATCCTCATCACAATTCTGTGTTTTAAAGAAACTGAGTTCACAAAGATTGTCTTGTTTTCTTGGAGTTCTCTCATAGGCACTCCGAATACCCCATTGACTGATTCTGTTCTCAGACTGTGTTCCAACCTCAACTAATATTAGTAGATAAAAACACTGCTTTTGAGGAAACTGATAGTTGAATGTCCATCAGGAGGGTACAATACCACTATACAGATAGTGCTATAAAACCCAGTATTCCGAAATGGAAAATTGTTATTTGACTATAATTCATTATATGATAGCCATATAACCTAAAAGAAATCCATCACAATTAAAATTTAGAGTACATTTATTCGTGTTCAAGTTCAATAAAATCACCTCAGGTCTTAATAGATATATGTCCTATGCAGTTGAGGAGAGCATTGTTTTAAACATGTCACAATTAGGTTTACATATTATGTTTACATAGACTACTTGGTGGTTACATAAAAAATAAAATTTTCAAATCTTCTTGATTTTATTTTTTATTTAAATTAGAAACAAGATCGTTTTATGTGTTAATCTCAGTTCCCATTCCCTCACCTCTTCCCCTACCCCCCCCAACTAAAATCCTACCTCTCACATATCCTTACTGCTCCCCAGCGAGGGTGGGCCTTCCATAGGGGGTCATCAGAGTCTAACATATCCTTTGGGATAGGGCCTACGCCCACTCCGTGTGACTTGGAGTATCCCTCTTAATTTTATTTTTAACAGTAAGTTTTATTTTATAGAGAAAATTTTACAGCAAAATTAAGTGGAAAGAATGTTGCTGCACTCTCACCCACTGCCCCCTCTACAACTGTGGTGGTTTTAATGACAATGGCCACCTAGATTCATGTGTTTGATGTCTAGTCTACAGTTGGTGGACTAGGAAGTGTGGCCTTGTTGGGGGAGGCGTGGTCTTGTTAGAGAAGATGTGTCACTGAGGTGGGCTTTGAGATTCCAAAAGCATATACTAGGCTCAGTGTTTGTCTCTTTCTGCCTGCTGCCTGAGGATCTGCACATAAAACTCTCAGCAGCTTCTCCAGCATTTTGCTTTCCTGCATATGGCTGACCATGTTCTCTGCCTTGATGGATTTAAGCAAACCCCAACTGAATGCTTTCCTTTATAAGAATTGCCATTGTCATGGTGTCTCTTTGCAGCAAAGGAAAAATAACTAAGATAGAAGTTCGTCTTTTAATATTCTTCCTCAGAGAGGCATATTTAAGGGAAAGGACAGTCTCATATTCCTACACTGGAATATTATTAGGAACAAAGTTAATAATGGAGTTTAGAGCTCCCTCTTGGTGCTATACATCATGTTTTACTCTTTTCATCTTTATTTAAAATTTTATAACATATATATATATATGCATATATACATACATACATACATACATACATACATACATACATACATACATACATATGCTGTTGTTTTTGAGGCCGGGTTTCTCTGTGTAACAGTTCTGGTGGTCCTGGAACTTGCTGTGAAGACCAGATTGGCCTCAAACACACAAAGATCAGCCAGCCCCTGCCTCCTGAGTGCTGAAATTAAAGGTGTGTGCCACAATGCCCAGCTTACAATATATTTTGATCATCTTTTATCTTCATCATCCCCTCCTTCCATAGGTCCTTGACTTCTGTGCCCACCCAACTTAATACTCTCTCTCACACATTCTCTTTCTCTTGCTCAAAACCCAATAAGACAAAAACCCAAAACATTACAAACAAACAAACAAACATCAAATCTGTTTTCAATTGACTAATTATTCCTGAGCATGGGGTCTGCCCTGGAGTGTGGTTGATATACCCAGTGTTTTTTCATTGTTAAAAAAAAAATCTAATTTCCCAGAAAGTATCAAATACAAATAGTTTCTGAGTTAATGGTGGGATTTTGTGCCAACTTCTCCTTCTCAGTACTGGTAATTGATCTGGTTTGGAATATGTGGGTCTTGTACATGCTGCCCCAGTCTCTGTGAGTTTGTATATGCATCGATTCTGTTGTGTCTAGGAGATACTCTTTTCTTGGAATCATCCACCACTTATGGTTCTTGAAATCTTTCTGCCTCCTTTTCCATCTAGATCCCTGAACCTTGAGGGGAAGGCTATGGTGAAGACATCACAGTATAACTAGGTTCTCCAAAGTCTCTCAGTCTCTGCCCATTGTCTCTATGTTAATTCCCAGTTATTGCATGGGGGTGATGAGAGTTGAATGGTAGATTTATCTGTGGGTAGAGTGATGTCATTAGTAGTTATTTTATTGCATCAATTGTCCTATATCCCCAGTCTTCAGATGTGTTTTAATTTGCAGTCCCCAATGAGTTTGTTAAGAATTTACCTCCTATAATTGCTCCCCTATGATTATCATCTCTGTATTTTCTTTGTTGAAGTGTCTATTTTGAGTCTTTCACCATGTTTTAAAAATCGTTTCCTTAATGTTAAGTTTTCAGAAAAGTCCATGTATATTTTGAGAACTTTTTTCTTTTACAAATGCTTTCTTTAGGTCAAACAATTCATCTTCTCAGTATCTTAACAGTGTCTATTTCAGATAAGTTCTTAGTTTTGAAAAGTCCATCTGTTTCTCTTATTTCTCATACACCTTGCCTTTGGTGTTATGAAAAGAAACAAAAAGCAAAAAAAAAAAAATACTATTTTATCCAAATTGACCTAACTTCCAGAGATTTTTATAGTTTGATATTTTACAGTGAGGATTATGGTCTACTTTGAGTTCCCTTTTTTTAAATGTAAGATTGTATCAGGATGGTTTATGTACATGAAATTGAAATTGCTTTAGAAAGGGAATCTTTTCAGCCAACATACTATTTAAATGTTTTATAACGATAAGTTTATTAAACTTATGTTCTGCAGTCTGCATTATGTTGTATTTATCTACTGTTTCTTTTTCCATCCTGGTAATCAGTGTAGCTTTACAGCAAATCTTGAGGCAGACCATTGTCAGCCCTTCACCTAAATATACTTCATACCATAGGTCTTTGACCTCTCGAAAAGAACTTTAGAGTCAAGATATGCTTATGTCTACAATATAACTTGCCCCAGGTGGGGTGAGATCTCATGGAAGCTATAGATAGTGATGGGAATCTGATATCACTACAATGGTGAGTATCCTGTGCCAAGTTATAAAATGCTACTCCATCTTTCTAGTTTGTTGTTGTTGCCTTATTTCTTTCATCAGAGTTGTAGACATTGCTACATGTATTCATTATGTAATGTATGTTTTAGTCTTAAAAATTTTCCACAGTGCTAACTTCAGAGGCACATTAAAGATTGAAACAATATGGAGATTTACAAGACCCATGCACAAGGATAACATGAATATCATGAAGTATCCCGTTTTTCAATATCAAGGAAAAATGCTCATATATAGTTATACGGATTTAATAATGGTTTTGGAAGTTTAACTGGTTAAGATGATTGGCTTCTCTGGCCTCCTTTGAATACCATTACACAACTTCCAGTAGAGGAATTGGGATCCCAACCCACCTGCATAACCTCTGACCTACAATTTGCCCTGACTACAAGGCAGTGGACAGAACATGGAGCCGAAACTATGGGATGGCCCACCAATGACTGGTCCAGCATGAGACACACATTACAAGAGGGAGCCCACACCTGACACTGCCTGGAGGACCAGGACCCAGACACTAGACAACCAAGAAACCTAGGATAAAACCAAACACGACTGGGAAAAAAATAGAAAATACCTTCGATGAAATTACTGCTTTGCTATACTCACAGATTGTTGTCTAGCCCCATTGTCATCAAAGAGGCTTCATCCAGAAACTGATGGAAACATATGCAGAGACCCACATCCAAACATTAGGCAGAGCTCAGGTAATTCTGAATTTCTGTTGAGATTTCTTTTACACTTGTGCTGTTTGGAACATAGTCACTTGATGCCGAATTGTTTGAGGATTTTGCTGTTGCTGGTTTCTAGTTTGATTCCATGCAGTAGACATAGTGTAAGTTCTGTCTTTTGAAATTGTTTCCCTGTGTCTTATGACCCAGAATGTGATCTATCTTAGTGAATTTTCTATTGATCCCAAGCAGAGATATCTGCTGCCATTGAGTAAAGTAATTTATGGGCACTAGTTCTGCACAGGTGCTACTTTAATGAATATGTTCAAGCATTTTCTAGTTCTAGTAAAACTGGTGTTTATGAGGAACAGAGCTTTGTCCTGGGACAGCTGGCTCCAACCACATGTGGGAGTGCTGCCTCTCCTGCCCCCACCCCCACACTCAGGAACACATGTCTCGACCTCTCACCCTGGGTGTGGGAGAGCTTGCCCAGATGGCACCGGCCTAGGAGAGCTAGCTTTGACCCTCGCCTGAGAAGGCAGTTCCACTGGCTGAAACTAACCAACTCAGCTACCAGACAGACAGACCACATCCTGGTCTTGGGTTGGCCTTATCATAACATCTACACCATCTATGGACTGCTGGAGTACTTGAAGGAAATGGTCCTGCAGAAAGATAATCACAGGATGCCCATGACTTGGGGATACAGCAGGATATCCAAGAGGAGTTTCCCTGAGGGTCCTGTGATGATGGTTTGTCAGGGGCCTTGAACCAGACCAATGATTCATTACAATGAGCACTTGTGGGTGGGGCTGACTGAGCAAAAGGGTATACTGTATGACTCACCATAGTTCCTACTGCCACTGGGATGAATGGGGAGGTGTTTGAAAGACAGAGGAGTGAGATAGCTTTTTATTTTATTTTGTTTTGTTTTTTAATTAATTTAGGGAGACATGCTGCAGGGGTGAGGTGCAGATATAGAGGGGCTGGGGGTTGAGTAGGATTGGAATGCATGATGTGAAATTCCCAAAGATTCAGTAAAGAATTATGTTTAAAAAATGTTCAGCTATAATACTTGGGAGAGCAGACCCTGCTCCTCACAACGGTAGCACAATAGAGCCATCCTTGTTGGCAGAGCTGTGGGTAAGCCAGAACCAAAGCTGTAAATGTGGGAGACTTGTCCCCACTACTTGTCTGTCATGCTGCAATGTGGGTAGGGGAGAGATGCTCCTTTCATCCCTCACCCCTTACTATCTGCTATAGATGAAATACATAGGACAGGCAACACAATAGAGCTGGACCTGATAGTGTAGGTGTGGAAGAGCAGACTCTGGGGACATAAAAGCAGAAGAAATGGCCCCACCCCTCACTCATTGCTGCAAGATGTGAGTTAGCCAGGGCAATGCCAGAGAGCTCACCCTGGTGGTGAGGATAGGGGAAAACTAGCAGACAAACCAACCCTGTAACCGCCCAGGTCCAGAACCTGGTTATGACTTGGCCTACCCTAACATCCACCTCATCTATCATCTGCTGGAACATGTTTAAGGACCTGACCCACAGGCAGTCCTAAAGCTGCAGGATCTCCACAATACAAACAACAGCAGGATATCCAAGAAGATTCTTAACCAGTTCCCTGCATGCATCAATAGTGTAATAGAAACCAGGGGCCTCAAACCAGACCAATGACTCTTTGCAAGGAACACTTGCTAGTAAAAATACACAAAGAGGTTAACTGCGTGACTCAGTGTGTCACACTGGAGCTTCCACTAGATTTTTTTGGTATTTTTATTTATATTAGAAACAAGCTTGTTTTACATGTAAATCCCAGTTCCCTCTCCCTCCCCTCCTCTCCTGCCCCCCACTGACCCCCCTATCCCATCCCCTTTCTGCTCCTCAGGGAAGGTGAGGCCTTCCATGGGGGAATCTTCAAAGTCTGTCATATCATTTGGAGCAGGGCCTAGACCCTCCCCTGTGTGTATAGGCTGAGAGAGTATCTCTCTATGTGGAATGGGCTCTCAAGATATTTTTAATCCCCCCTTTCCTCTTCTTTTATCTTAAATTTTGTTTCATTTTGGTGGTGGGGGTGCAGGAGCAGAGGGCAGATGCAAAGAGACAGGGAATTGAATGGGATCATAATACATGATGTTAAAGACACATAAAATAAATAAAAAGAAAGAAAAGGATTTACAACTCCAATTGTAATACACATAGAAATTATTTACAAATAAACATTTGCTACAAATGTGCTTACAAAGTTTGCTTTTTATTGTTATTCTTATATATAATTATTGATTTTTATTTTTTATAATATTCATTGTTTTATCTTCTGTGCATGGGTGCTTTGCCTGCATGTATGTCTGTACCACGTACATTCCTGGTGCCCAAAGAGGCCACAAGAGGGCATCAGATTTTTTGGAACTGGAATTACAGACTGTTATTATCTGCCTTGTGGGTGCTGGGAATCAAATCTGAGTCCTCTGGAAGAGCAGCCATATTCCTAAACACTGAGCCATCTCTCCAACTCCTTGGATATAACTATTGTTAAGATTATTGGCTCCTTCAAAGTTATGACATGCCCTCCTTATCTGTGATAACTTTTCTGGTTATGGTAATAGGAAAAACACTTGGCTAGAATTAATTATAGGACCTGATGGAATTTTTGGAAACAAAATCCATAAACATATGTTCTTTATTCTTCCTCAAGAATGGCTATTCCTTTGTGGGGAATGGAGGAATTTCTGATGGCATGAAGTCCTGAGTAAATGTGTTTTGTTCACATAAGCCAGACTATCAAGGACCAAAGTTTTAGATACATGGGAAACTGACAAAGTCTTCCACTGAGGCAAAGCTCATAGGGATGACAAATTCTTTGCCTGTCTGCCTGTTGACTGTGAGAGCAGAAAATATCTACCATAACTTTCTCCCCCTAGATGTTTACAGCCTGAAGACTGTTCTCCTATAGAGACTTCTTTTCCCAGAGTAGCTTAACCTGCCTTCTTGATTCAGGAATGGACCACAAATCTGCCATTTTGTTCAGCTAAATTAAATAACTCACCTCTCTGTTCAACTGCATATAATAAATACACTGAGATTCGTGACTGCAGCAGCTTCTCCATCAGAGAACCCAGATCACTTTATTACAGCCATTCTGTCCATGTGCATCTTCTGCATCTCTCACTGGCCCTCATTGGGATTCTGGGACAGAAGTCATGCTAGAATGTAGAACCCATTGAGGTTTTAATTTTCAGTCTTGTTAGCACATAATATCAAGTTTCCAGTTACTATTCTACAAGAACTAAATAATACACACACACACACACACAAACACATACACACACACACACACACACACACACACACAAATTTCCATTCATAAACTTATATTACAAACAAGATGATCTTCTATACTAGCCTGTTTTTTGCCTTCAGTTTTGGTAATAGAAGTTTAACCTATAAACTCATTTTTTGGTAGGTCCAAGAAGTTTTGTTGAATTTTCACTCTATTGAGTTTTGCACTTAGAACTTAAATATTGGCCTGGAAACTAGAAAGTCTGGTAATATTAAGTGTTAAGAGGCTAGTGTATTTTCTTATAAACAGGAAATAGTTAAAAATGTAATAATATTATTTTATAAATACCATTAAGTAGATTATTAAAGCAATATTGCATTCAAACAAACCAAAGAACTTGTAATTGAATAAAACTGAGCTTTATTATAAGACTTGTAGGAATTAGTTATATACAATCTAAGCCTCTATCAAATTTTGTAACTTATTAATTACATCCACTTTTGAAAAATGCTACTGGAAGTTAAATGAAGATCCAATTACTATAAACAGAATCAAATCAAAATAAAGGCATAATAATAATAATACATAGGAGTCTCTTCTTAAGTTATTTTTTCTTCTTTTCTAATTTAACCTCATTAGAGAGTTTCATCAGTCTGGATTAATAGGCATTTATAGTACTCAAAGCTCAGAAGTGAGACTTTTCTGATGGCTGGTGGCATGAGGTAAACACCAGTTTGGCACTGAAAGCTAGAGGCAATGAATTGGGGATATTACATATATTTTGATAGATTATCATGAAAAATACTTCAGAAAATGTTGCCTTTTCTTATTACAGCAACCCTGTGTTAAATATGTCTTTAAATACTACCTCCTAAGCTCTTCCAGACTTCATATAAAATTATCAAGACAAATATATGTAAAGTTTGTTTCAAAGATTCAACAATATTAGAGTTTTGTTTTCTTAGTAATCCTTGCTGTTAAGAAAGTTTACCAAATATGCCAAATATGCCAAAAATGCCAAAATATGACAATGTTGTGAGGTTGATAGCAATTCTTCTGCAAACTCCTATAAACACAAAGTTTCTCTCCTTGAGAACAATGTAAAGAACTATTGACAGTTATGAGAACTTTAGTTTTCAAAACTCCAGTAATTGGCTCAGGAAATTCCCCCTTAAGGAGTTATTTTACCTTCTGCTCAAATCCAGACTTTTTCACTTCCAAATTATGTCATCATGTACAAGTAATACGATGTCTCAAAGCCACAAATTCCTCACTGAGAAAGTGGTGATAATTCCAAACTTAAAAGACTGTTTTGCAATTCATGGCAAAGTGCAAGTGTACTATTAACTGTGTGGAATAAATTAAGAACTCCTAAACGTACTCACTGATGTGGTTGTGTTTGTTGTTTGTAATTCATTTGTTCATTAAAATGTTTCAAATATTAGTTAGGTACTATATTAGTATTCTCTAAAGGAGCAGAAATAATACGTGTGTGTGTGTGTGTGTGTGTGTGTGTGTGTGTGTGTGTGTGTGTGTGTGTCTATCTATATATTATCTATCTATATTAAAAGTAAAAGGGAATTTATCAACTGTGATTCAGATAGTCCAACAACTGTCTTCTGATATATAGGCCAAGCATCTAGTAGTTGTGCTGTCAGAGAGGCTGGATGTCCGGGCCATCCCAATCTAGTGTTGTAGTCCCAGAGAATTCCTGCAGAGATACTAGTCTTCTATTTATGCTGGAATTCCGAAGAAGTATATTATAATATCAGAAAAGGAATGGTGAATATTTGAACCTGTTTACAGTGGGTCCTTCCACCTCAAATGCTCTAATCAAGGAAACCCCTCATAGTAGTGGCAACCGTTTAGTTTTAGTTGATTCCAGATGTAATCAAGTTAATAACAAAGGTTAGCTATCACATGTACTTTCAATTTTATATTCACCCTGTTAATTGCTCATTATCATCTTGTACCAATTTAGGTTAAAGAACACTATTTTATCCTTTATATAAAACAAACAAACAAGCAAAAATCCAACAATAAAGCTAAGACAACAAAATGGCTCAGTGATCAAAAGAGTTTATTTTTTCCAAGCCTGACAGTCAACCTGAATTTTATTTCGGAAACCTTTAGATAACAGAGAGAATACATGGAGAACACAAAGTGTTTTTGAGCTCTATAGATGGACCATGACACATGCTGTTTTTATTTCCTTCAGAGACTAGGTTTCATACACAACCCAAGTAGGCTTTTTTCCCTCAGTCTTCAGAGGGGTGGAGCTTCAGTTGTGAGTGACCATGGTGTTTTTAACCTTCTTTTTATACCAAGTGAAATACATCCTTTTCCATTGGCAGGAAAACTGTGAGTTTTGAACTCAGGCTGAGTAATTTTCTCTCTTGGAATTGCTGATTCCTTACCCACAGAATTGAGTTGTTCTGCAGCCTCACTTTGAGTCTTACTTTCTTCTATTTTCCCAGATGCCATAACAATTTCTGAGAATCAATGAGTCTTAAACAAGACAATGTTGCCTGTTTTAGTCCCTAGTACTGAATCAATGCTCAATAAGTGACAGTTAACATTTTTAGTAAAATAGCTTAAAATAAGGCATTTTAATAAATGGAAATTATCTAATTATTAAAATTTCCATTAGTGCTATTTAAACTTTCCATAGTTTTAAAATCTTTTTTTTTCTAAATAAAGTGCCTATCAGTAGTATTGAATATCATATAACATTAGAGGTTTGGGGGAAAGATGATGACTGGTTGAAAACATTTAAGAATAAATTTTAATGGCAATCAGGTGTTAAAAGTTTAATTAGGAAATTCATCCCTTGCACACGGGCTAATGCAGACTATGGCAAGCTGCTTAATTTTCAATTCTCAGGCTATTTTACATTGTCAACATTCTATTTAGTAATCTTGAGGGAAATAGCATCAAAAGCAGACAAAGAAAAATGTTTCACTTTCCTGCAGCTGACTCCCTGATTGCCTGACGTTTAGTTACATTTGGGCATCTGTCTCAGGAACTCCCATTGTCTGCAACCATATGCAAACTGAAGTGTGCTTTGGGGTATAGACATGAGGACAGACTTGGCACTTGGATTCACCCATTCAGCAGCAGCGGGAGAAGCTGGACAAGCCTGGGATACTTCATACAGTTCATTTAATGGACTGTTACTTTATTATTTTGTACAGCTTCTGTAATGCGCATTTATGATATAAAAAATGCTTTGCATACTGCTTCGTCGGAAGAGGACCTCATTTAGATTAACCTGTGACTTCAACAGCAGGTGGTAGGATGAACCAACTGCTTCAATTATTGCTTTTGCACATGACTTTCATGCGTTGCTAAGATTATCAGAGAAACCTGATTACATCCCCTTAGACACTATTGTTGGCATGATGATTAAGCTGTTATTTTTTTTTAAGACTGGAAAACTAAAAGGATTTTTGGCATGAGGCAAAAGTACTGTGTATAGAGATCAGGAAGATAGTGAGTATCATTGCCCTGTAGCTTATCTCCACATATACAGCTCCCTGGTGGATCCCTATGATAAACATTATTGGAACAATTAGCTGCTGCTGACACAGACTCCAGACACAATAGCCATGGCCAGCAGCACAGAGCCAAAAATTATGGAGCCAAAAACCATAAAAAGCAACACCAAGCTAGTCTCCCCATTCAACTGCTGTCATAAAACCCTCCCAGTGCTATGTTTGCATAGCTGGCTTCACCGATATGGCACTGTTAACACAAAGGAAGGAGCTGCAGCCCTTGCCTTTGTTTAGCCGAAATTACAAGTCATTGAATTAGTATGTCATCTTTATTGTGCTGTCATGCAGCGGAGGTGAGGAAGGCTCCTGTAATGGATGGGAGAGTTTGATGGCCTGAAAGACAGGCTCACAGATGGTTGTTGATATAAAGCAGTTCTCCCCCTTTAAAAAAAAAAAGAGCAAGAAAGAAATCAGAAGAAAAGCAAAAATCCTGCTTAAAATGGATTGGCACTGGTTTGTGATGTAATGCAGGGATGTCTATACAAGTCTCATATTTAAGAACTTTGTTAAGTCTGGAGTGTAGGACAAAGGCAACTGATGCAAATCTTACTGAGGAATGGATTTATTAAACATATAAAGCAATGTTTCACATTCATTGGCTGCTGATATGATTACTGTTGTTCTTGGAAATTTTCTCATGATATTTCTAAATAACTGTGGATGATTTGATAGATAATGTGAGAAGAGTCAACTATCTAACAGTTAGAAATGAATGTTTTGAACACTGCAAGAAATGCCTATTTGTGTTATGAAATCAGTTTCCATACAGATTCCATACTGTGACTGAGAGTTTGAAGATAATAAAACATGTGTTTTAATTCAATGACTTGCTACTTTATTTATATAGTTTCATTTGTATTTTTAACAGACTATCAGGTACTTTTAGGTCTGTGTATTTAGAATCTCTGGGATTCACAACTAAATCTCATTTTTAAAAGATAAAAATTTATGTTTCTTTTGTCATAATTATTAAAATGCTGGTTCAGCATAAAAGTTATTGTTTTTAATCCAACTATATTGAACAGAAAGAACACCCTTTCTGCCAGTATTTTGTTTCTGAGATGAATCCTGTCTTCAAGCAAGCAGGACAATGCTTACATTAAGAAACAAAGTAGTTATACCTGAAAGTTCACAGAATTATCAATGTGTTAATGATTTTTGTGGGTCTTTCCTTTGTACACAAGAAAAGCAGAAAAAAAATCAAGGGTGTGATTTCATGTAGTATGATATATATGTATAGACATACAGAAACATTCCACAAACTAGCATAAGTGTGCCAGTATTTTAAAATACATTTGATTATGGCTGCAGAGATGACTGGTCACTTACTCGTCCTGCCCAGGCCTAGGGTCTAGAGTTTATTCTCAACACCCATATGGCAGATCACAACCACCTTAAACTCCAGTTCCAGGGGGTTCCAGTATTCTTGACAGGCAGTACACTCTTGTGAAGCACAGATGCATGCGGCCATAATACTCTTTTGTTTGTTTGTTTGTTTTTGTTTTTCTAGACAAGGTTTCTCTGTATTGCTTTGGAGTCTGTCCTGTCACTCACTCTGTAGACCAGAATGGTCTGGAAGTCACAGAAATCCACGTGCCTCTGCCTTCCAGGTGCAGGGATTAAAGGCTGGTGCCACCATCACCCAGCTCAAAACATGTATCACACAATTTTTTTAAATGCTTCAAAATACGTTTGGTTATATGCAAAACAATCATGAGATATAAATGCAGGGAAAGAGCATGTTAGAAATTATCTCTGTCCATGAATGTCCTTAAGGGTAAAAAGCAAATTCTTGCTTTGCTTTCTGTTGCTGTTGCTGTTGCTGTTTGGTTGGTTGGTTGTTCTGCTTTCTGGATCTTTCCAAAGCAGCACTTCAGGAAGCTAAGTGAAGTGGGAAGTGTGTGCTTAGTTCAGAACTAGCTGTCTATTCAACAACTTCATTGTATTTTCATGATTAGATTTTGCTTCTGTTTTATGGTCATTTTGCATTTATTTGAAGATGATGATGCTGACTTGCAATTTGTTATGAAAAGCAGCTTGGGTATGGAAGACACTGTTGGTGATTTGAGCCCATAGAATGAAAGGGAAACATGGATTTACAAACAATCCGATTGAATTTGAGGTCACACTATGATACCTGTTAGCTGAATAATTTTGAACAAGTTTGATATTTTCATTAATAAATACAAGGGAGAATGAATGGCTTTCTGTATGGATAATGACAACAGATGACCTGGCTTGGGGTTGAGTTTCCTGGTTTCAGTATTACAAATTGCAATTCACTTTTTCCAGTGCTTCCAGTATCATCAACGTAGAGGGAAATGATAATAGATTCAGATCCTGGAAGAGGACCTGGAAGTTTGGGCAAAGAAGAATAGAAGATAAAGCAGAACTTACAGAATGATCTTCTAACCACATGTTCTGGTTTGCCTACCAAAAGTAAGTAAGAAGGCTTCCCAAATTCAGTCTGCATATATGTATGTCCAGTGAGTAGACTCGGGGCCATGGGTTGCAAGGTCATAGCTACTGGTAGAAAAGACATGTTTGTATAAAGCCAAGGGAGTCATTAGAGTTACCATCACCTAAAAATTAGTATTGTTATCAGAGAGGTTTATCCAGAAACTGGTAGAAACAGATGCAGATACCCACAGTCAACATTATGTTGAACTCAGGGAATCCTACTGAAGAGAGGGAGGAAGGATTTTAATAGCCAGGTAGGTTAAAGACATTACAAGAAAACCCACAGAATGAACAACTAACCTGGGCTCATAGCAGCTCACAGGGACTGAACCAACAACCAGGAAGCCTGTGTTGGACTGACCTAAGCTCTCTGCCTATATGTGACAGTTGTGTAGCTTGGCTTTCTTGTGGGACTCCTAAGAGTGAGGGCAGGGGCTGTCTCTGACTCTTTTGCTGGCGTTTTGGGAAAATATTCCTCATACTGGGGTTGCCTTGCACAGTCTTTTTATTTAATGCAAACAGCAAAAGGCTTTATTGCAGTTGTTTAACTAGCTAACCCCATGTTAGTTTGGGCCTTTCATTCATCCACCATGGTAGATGGCTGTGAAAAGGTGCCGAGAAGCCAATGGAAAGAGATCTTATAGGGCAGCATAAGGGGAGTGCCTTTGGGTTTGCACAGGCTCAGGATTGATGTGCCTCCAGGCTTGGAGGACTTGCCATGTGTTGATTGGTCAACTGCTTGTTATGGCCCATAGGATGCCCTCCCAAGGTGGTTGCTATGTTCTACACGTCATTGCTGTGCACTTGTCCATAAAGCACACCCTGAGCTGTAAAGCATAGCACCACCACCTAACTTCTGATTACACGGTCTTAATACAAGGCAAGGTGCTTAGTCTTACTTCAACTTGATATGCCATGTTTTGTCTACATCCATGGGAGACCTGCCCTTTTCTGAATACAAACAGAGGAGGAGTGGATGGTAGGGAGTGGGGCAAGGGGAGGTGTCAGAGAAGAACTGGGAGGAGAAGAGAGAGGAAAAACTGAGGTCTGGGTGTAAAACAATTAATTGATTAACTGATTGAATAATATTGCTGAATATGTTACATTTACTCTGAACAAGAGACTATAAACACTGTTACACATAATGTTGAGCTGAACTAACATAACTAAGATGGGTTTACCTCTGAATTGGATGAGATAGGGTGGATGGAGAAGTCCCAAGAATGTTGAGACAGGTCACTACTTTCAGGTTTTGCCACAATAAAAAGACAAAATTACTCTGTGTTTATAGGTGAGCAAAGCATTTTGCAAATACCTTTCTTTCTTTAGTTTTTTATTTCATCCTTCTCGTAAAATCTTAATTAATTTCCTGGATGAGGACTAAAATAAAGCCAAGGAACATGAAATCATGTGTGCTTATTTCAGTCAAAAGGGATTGTTATTTAGATGTTGAAAAATAGACCTAACAATATTCTACTGTTATCTTAGAATAATATTCTAATGGTTAGATCACAGGTCATACATTTTGTGATATAAGCTGATTTCAGCTAAGACAACTTTCCTATTTTTCTCTTGCAGCTCAATCTCTCCCATAAACCCTGCGTCTCCACTGTGTTTGCCTCTCTGATCATCCTTTCTTTGGAGATTACTTGTTACTATATGACAGTGAGAACTAGATGACAATTTGAAATGACCACAGTAACGAAATTTGGTCAAAGTTAACTGGATTTCATTTAACAATTATTCTAATAAGCAGTGCTATTTAAGTAATTTCATCATCTCTCAGTATTATTTTTATTCACGAAAAATTTATTGAATAAAACTAACTAAATGTATTGTAAACTATTACAAAAATGAATGCAAGTTTTATCTACATCTCTCTCTCTCTCCGTCTTTCTTTTATTTTTCATTATTGTGATTTCTCTATTTTTTAATGCTATTGCCTCTTATAGAGCATTTTTATGCAGTTAAATACTTGCAAGTATATTTCAGGTCTCAATTTTGTCATTGAATTTAATAACAGTTACGTAATACTATTTCTCTAAGTCAGTGTCACTGAATTCTTTCTCCACCCTCCTTGTAAATTATGAGATTATAATTATCCTCACTTTAATATTCAGTTGTGCAGAGGCCACAAAATCTTAACCTGTAACTGGAGGATTCACCAGCATCTTACTAAAGAATGTACTCAAGATTTTGTGATAATGCCTTATTCTAAACACATCCCACACATCTCTTCCATCTTGCTCAGATCAACAACCATATTTAGTCTGTGCTTCTTGTTCTTGTATATTTTCTAGTCAATCTAGTTTCAAACCATGAACACCCCCTACACCCCTACACATAAATCCTCCCACCACACACACAGAGTGTGTTCTCTCTCACAGTAATAATATCCTAGGGAAAGCCACCTAACTTTTGATATCTGCACTGAAAACAGCCTCTGAAGAGTCCTCCCTTCTTTAATTTCTCATTCTCTTGGCTGCTTCTCTGTCCCTCTCAGCATGTTAGAGGATCCTTGATGTCAGCCAGTTTTAGGTATCTTCCTTGGCTTGGTAATCAAAAACCTTTGCATCTTGGTAATTTTCTTTTTAATTACCTGCACAATCCTTGTACAGAGAGGGTCTCTAGTTCAATAAGCCCATTCATGTTTTAAATATTTTTTCAGTATATTACAGAATTGCAGCATTTCTCTTTCCCTTTTCCTTTCTTCAAACTCTCCTATATACTCTTCCTCACTTCTGTATATTTATGTGTATATACATATATATTCATAAATATGACCTGTTCAGTCTCTATAATGCAACCTGTTTCATGGCATTGGGAAAACAGTCAGTATGCTTCTTTCTGGAGAAGGTCACCTCCTGTCTTGCTCCTGCCTTTCTGCAGTGGCCTGTAGTTCTATGTGTAGGACTCTGGCCTCATGGGCTTTGCTCCAATAAGTTAGGCTTGTTCATTGGTGTCATTAGCTCACATTTGGGTACCCCTTAAGGTAGAAGGTAAGTCACTATTGGAGAAGACACCATGCATTTCAGAAACAGGGCCCAGAGACCTCTGAGCAGGAACTGAACTGAATGCCCCCTCCCCAAGAATTATCTTTTTGGTACCAGAAGGCACCATGCAAGTTCCAAAGAAGGGAGGTGATCAATAATCCTATCCAGCCTTGATGTCTATTAACCACGTCCATAAACAGCATGGCACAATAACCCTAAGGATGCAGTGGGGGCTCATGGTAACTACCAGCTCTCTCTAAAGGAACTTAAAACCTGCTCAGCATGCCTGTTGCTGGAAATCTAATTACCCAGTATTAGGAAAGTCATGGTTATTGGAGAAGAATCTACAATGACTAATTTACTGTTATATTACTAGACTATGAGGTTTGAATGAAAGTGACCCCCATAGGCTCCTAGGGAGTGGTTTTACTTGACTTGTGGCCTTGTTGGAGTAGGTCAGGCCTTGCTGGAAGAAGGATGTCATGGGGGTGGGATTGTGGTTTTCAGAAGCTTAAGCCAGGTCCAATCTCTTTTCCTGCCTTCTGTTGGTCTGACGTAGAACTATTTACTCCTTCTCTAGCCCCACATCTACCTGTTTATCACCATGCTTCCTGCCATGAAAATAATGGACTAAAACTCTGAACCTGTAAGCCAACCCCATTTAAATATTTTCCTTTATAAGAGTTTCTGTGATCATGGTGTCTCTCCATGGCCATATAAACCCTAACTAAGACACAGGCTATCTTAGCATAATATCTAGCAATAATCTATAATCATTTGTTCTTACACATGCAAGTAAGTGAAGTCCTCATTGCCCATCTACTTTTCAGAAGCTAGTGCATACCCATACATGCATTGCAGGTGTCATCTTTTCCTCCAGTTCTCATATTGTCATTTGTTCTGTCTGTGACTTTCACCTGCCAGCACTTTTTGGTCACTAGTCTACCATGTTATAGATACCTGAAAATTATGTTCTCACTCAGAAACTTTGTACCCTTCTAAGCTCTGAGCCAAATATGATTCAGTGACTATAGCATTACAAAATACATCACTGTAATTTCTCAGTGATATCCAATAATTATTATTTTGATAGAATATTATTAAACCTCAACATTTGCCTTAGTGAATGCTTCTTGAAACACAGTGGTCCATGATAACTGGTTGAATTAAAAGGCTTCAGACAGCTGAATCAAATTGTTGTGAATTCTAAATACTATGAAACCATTGATTTTTTTAATGATTGTGAACTGTTTATTGAGACTAACATTCTGAATGCTGCCCTTTGATTTCATATCTTGCAATCTGAGATAGTTGTCTCTATGAAGGAATTATACAGTGTTAGAGAGATGGCTTTCAAAATTAGTAGGCAAGTTTCCAGTAGACATGTTCAGCTATGATTCATGAATATATAGAGGCAGCCTCACATCTTACATTTGGAGGAACTGGCAAAATAGTTAATGGGATTGACACCAAGAAAAAGTAAGTTGTTCAACTGAGGACAAATGAAACAAAGACTAAATCTTTGCAAAGTTCTTAGAAAAATAATATGGAAATCACGAAGGGCAGCTTGAATATATTGTTGTTTAAAATGCTGTACTCCAACCTCATGAACTTGCTGAAGCAAGGGAGGGGCAAAAGAATAAAAAAAAATTGAGGAGGTTGAATTTGCCCCCTAACTTCACACTCAGATAAACTTGCAAATGCAATTGGTTTATTTTGTATAAATAAGCAAGAATGCTGGAAGAAGCTAAATATCTTCATAAAACAAAACATTATGATACCAGAAACCCTTAGGAATAGCACTAATGCTTTTAAATGAACGTTTTATTTGTCTCTGAGCTGCAAAGAGGAGTCACTAATGAGATGTCATTTAAATTCTAACACCTGTTTAATGGCAGTTTTTCTCTATCCCCAAAGAGTAGCTGTTTATGAATGTTTGCAGCTTTCCAAGTGTATCTACAAGAATTGTTTTTCATAAACAACGTGTGGCTTCTCGCTCACATGGCTCCAGCTGCATTACAACTTACGATGTAAATGGTTGGCTGTGGCATTTTTTTGCATTAGATGGGTTTCAAACACTGAAAGTTAAAAGTTAAAATTTTGTAATCTTATAGTAAATATTTATCACAAAGCTTGTGTTTTACAGATAGATGAGTGTACAGTGATATAAGATGAATATGATTCTAGTTGTATTCTTACTAATAAGATGGAAAATACCTTGATAGAAAAATGTGTCCCATAATTCCTGCTCTGAGAACACAGGGTTATTCATAAATGAGCACACATGCAAAAGAAATGCCTCTGGATGTTTTTTTCAATCCAACAAGTCAATAACTGAAATGCCAGAAGAAGACTATAGCATCCTTTTCTACTACTTCTATGATTTCCTCATATAAACAGTTTACTTGTTAAGAAAAAAATTTTTTAAAGGAGCCCATAATAACTGTTGAAATGTTACTTTGCAGTTCCTCTGAAAAGTAATCAGAAGGAATAACAGATATTCTGTGGCCAAATATGTAAAAAAAGATATTTACTAGTAAAGTACTTTCCTTCAGGTCTATTTCTTTTTGTGGTCTCACTATTTTGACAGACCACTCTCAGGGTTGTATCTCTTAATGAACCTTCTTGTAATTCAATACAGGTAATGTATAAATGAATTCAAATGAATCAGCTCTGTCTTGAGAAATTCAAGTGTGATTTTTTTAAAGTAGGAATTTTTCAAATATGAGAATATGAAACTTTAAAGGCCATTCCTTCTAGGAAGGCTGCAAGACCCTTTTTAAGTGTGTGCATCTTGTTCCTGATAGGACCATATCTTTGCTCCCTTCACATCATGAATGAGACAAAGCAAGCATTGGTTTCAAGGAGAGCAGAATCCTGACCTGGGAAAGGTGAGACTGGGGTCCCACCTTTAAGAACTCAGGATTTAAGGTGAGTTCACTAAGGTTACTGACAAAAGATTAGCAAAGTCCTGACAAACTCCATGTGTGAACCTGGGCAGTCCAATGAAAACTAGGTGTTCTGCACATTAAAGGAAGAAAGAAGAAAATCGTCTCAGATGTGGTTGTATTATGCTGAAGACTATTCTATGTTTTTCCACACAGTCATTATTTCTCTGACTTCTTAGTGCCAAATAAGCTCCTCTCCCCTCTGAAGATCCTGCCCTCTTTGAGATTCTAGCCATTTAAGGTATTCTTTTGAAGGAACAGAACAATTGGATTTTTCTTTTTTTGGTATTTAATTTTCTCTCTCCCTTCCATCTCTGCCTCTATATAATCATACACATATACATAAACATGTGGCAAAGAACTAAGGTATGAGTTCTGGATTTAGACAATTTTTATTTATAGGTGGAATCTCACTGTTTAATCTGTGTTCTAATTACTCACAGGATTTATTCACAATTGCTTGACATACACTTCATGCTGAGCCCAGGGAAATAAGCATATTCTTTTTTTTTTTCCTGTTACAGCTCTTTCCTTGACTTATGAAAGCCAAATAACCATTCTGTATGGAGAGATGAATCAGCAATCCATATAATATCTATTCATCATACATATTTCACAAGGAGGATATTGTGGTGACTGCAAAGTTCTTAGAAAAATAATATGGAAATCCGGAACTTGATGCGGAATGTCAGAGAGCCTCTTACTATTATTTACCTTATCAGCTTTTGCTTTCTGAAATCAATGGAAGGGCATCAAGTTCAGCTAATCCATATTTCTGAGTATGAAATTGAATTTATAGTCTGTAGTATGTTGACTACCGCTCGCATTTAAGGCATAATTGATTTTTATTGAAAAGCCAGCAGGCACATCAAAAATTTCCACAAACCACAAGGATGTTAAATTTTACTCTGTTTAGATAATAGTGTGGCTTATTTATCCTTTAAAATGAAGCTTTTATATTTATATCAGCAAATGCCATGGAAGTGTGACTGATATCTTGTGAAACCATAAATCCATGGTTCTGTAAAACTGTGCTGCACAGAAATAGCAACTTTATATTTCAAAGGTAAATGTCTTTGGTTGGTTTGTTTTAAGGATAAATGGATGAATGGAATAATAAATCTAGCACCATATCATGTCATATGGCAAAATTCTTTCCTCTGAAACAACAGCTTGCACCAGTTTCTTTTTTTCTCTTCCCCCCACATTCTTTCTGCATTTCATTTTATCTTCTATTTTACACATTATGTAGTTGTTTCTAGAGTCTTTATGTGTATGAAATGTTATTCTTTCAAAAGTATATTTTTCTTTTTAAACTCAATAGTCAACCCTAGCCTGTAATACTTCATTAAGTTCCACTAAAATGCCCCCAACCCATATAATAAGCCCATGTACTCAACCTCTTTGTGTTTAAACTTTAGAATAAAAATATTAGTGAATACCTTTGTCATAGAGTTCATGAGCTTAACATCAAGAATTGTGTACTTAATTGTTGTGCTTTGTCTCTGATAGGTATGACATCATGATGACATTAATGTGACATCATAAATTGCATGGGTTAGGTTTTTCTTTCAGCCCTCCAAAATTACAGCAGTGTTTACATGGAGGAATCTGGATACATTGTATAGAGTCTGAGAAATGTATGGGATGTATTAGGCCTTTGTAGGCAACCACTGACTTGATCTGATCCAGGGAAGCTAGATATTTGTGGTCTGTAGGAAGGATCAACTCATTGAAAGATCAATTGCCCCATGCTTGTTTGGCTTTTGAGCATCTAATGAGAGAGACATGCACGTAGTTGAAATACCTACTTATCATCTAAACTTATACCCCATTTCCATTTTAGACTTAAGATTTAAAAAACTATTTTACTAGTTTTAGTTATATGGTGTATTTCTGTATGTAGGTTTGTGCATATCTGAATGTGAGTGCCCACAGATTCCAGGAGAGGATGTGGGAAACTCTGAAGTTACAAGTGGTTTGGAGCATCCCAATAAGGGTGCTGGGAACCAAATTAAGGTCCTCTGTAACATCAGTATATATGCTCTGACTGCTGAGCCATCTCTCCAGTCCTATAACTATGAGCCCTATATACCATCTAATATGTGCTAACTTTTCTAGGAATCAAACTACTAAAAATTATTTTGAACTTCATCCATTATTGGTCACCAATGGCAACTATTTGTAGTACTGTTGTATCAAAATAATGACTTTAACTTCAGCTTAATTGGTAGCTGATGCTTCTAACAAACCTATACTTCATGTTTTCCTTATATATGAAGGTTTGAATGTTCACATTTCAAAATATGTACTGTTTTGCCATGATATGCTTTCTTTTATATTACCTTTATTTTATAGTTGTAACACAGGCATGGTATTGGGTGTTTTTTAGTGATAGCCTCAACATGACTGTAGTATCTATGAATTTCATTTCACAATAGTAAATGAATTGTAAATACTCATAAAAAGTTGGTACCAGATCCATTACCTTGAAAACAACCACCTTCTGTTATTAAGGCACACATGTGTTAGTTAGAAACTTTCAATGGTAAATCTTGAGATTAATTTGATAGAACAATTGTTTCCAATGAGGAAAATAGGGCTTTTAATATGTACCAATAAGTACTTAATGCCTACATTGTTCTGTGTATGTATGAAGTATGTTCAAAACAGTTTGTCATATTCACAGACATGAAATAATAAAACCTAAAGAGATTAGACATTAATCTCTCAAGAGTAAACCTGGCAGGTAAAAGCAGTATAAGTTTCACAAAATCAGGTACTTTCAAAGCAATGTTCAATAGGCTCAGGGACAAATCTTGTTAATAAGTAAGAGGATTTGTGCTTGGCTAAATCACATGCCACTTTGAAGACCTACCCACAAACTATCTACACATTGCATGCCCATCTTTTCCCCTGTGCTTTTCCAGAATGTTTCCCCAACCATTTCTTTCTTTAGCTTGTGGTATTATTTAATATCTTTTATGAGGGTGGCATTTATAAGATGACTTTGTGGTGTTTTATAGTTAACACAATATGTGCTGTGTCATTTCATTTTTATTTAATGCTTTATTGTAGGACATTTTTATAACTTCTGTAAATATTAAGCATATAAAAATGCCTTGTTGATGTGAAGAGAAAGTAAAGTTTATTTTTAATGATACATTTAGAATAAAGTTTTCTTTAAAAAAGCAATATCAAAATATAAATAGTAAACTATATCAGAAGAAAATGCATTGCTCTTTAATTTCAGATATGAATTTTTAATTAAATCATGATACTTAAAATAACTCAAAGGTTTTCTAAGGTGCTTTCAAATGAATTTGAGTTCTAAAGACTGAGCCATGTCTGCTCTGGGACTTGTGTGTCTCAGGACATTTGCATTTGCTGGTGCTAGAGTGGGCAGTTTCTGTAGAAAATCTTCCAGTTTGTAGATTGCTGTGATGCAGTGCTCTTTGAAGAGGAACTGATCCTCTTAAAGGCACATGTCCTAGGACAGACACAAGGACTAATGGGCAGACTAGGAGTCTCACAACTACAGTATTGGAAATGCTTTCTGGAGGACTAGCAGTACTCATGTGACAGCCTTCTCTTTGTTCAGCTTTAATCACAGAACAAGGTTGTCCTTCCACAGTACTCAACAGCTGGATGAAAAGCTAAAACCAAGCTGATGTACCAGATGTTTTATCTATGTCATAGCTAACATCTGGGTATTTTTTAAACATTTAGATGATTGGCTGAGTTTCTATATTACATTTGCATACTTTTGGCACACTTCTTTGATTACACATTCTGTGCTTATGCATTTACATGTGTGTGTTGAAGAAAAGAAAGTTACTAGTGACTCAGGCAAAAACTTGCCATAAAAAAAAGAAAGAAAAAGAAAACAGCATCGAGCTTTGTGTATAATCACATTTCTCTGAAGTTCTAAATCTGAAATCAAGACTTGGATGCTGAAGTTAAAATTTGAAGATTTCTGAAAGACAGTGGCAAAGTATGAAAGGCCTGACAGCCTCCTATGGTGTCAACTCAAGAATCAGTAGATACCAAACATGACTTTCTGGAAGGGCATCCGAGGCTGCCTCAATGGAATCAGTTTATCCTCTGGGCATTTTACTTATGTTGAAAAAGAAAAGAAAATTCAAGGTAATATGTTTACAAGTATTATTTCTTAGAATAGAATTTATGTGGACATGTGCCTTTGAGCCCTCACATAAAATGGCAGGTCTTTTTGGAATGTTTATCTGAGAATAGCATGCAAGCAGGTACAGATCTGTGTTGTCCATTTAGCAAGGTACAAAGATTTACATTTATGATGGCTTTTGAGCTCTTAAGGCACTTTGCAGTCATGGTCCATTTTGTGTAAAACCCTGCCAAAATCCAGTGCTTCCCAATGTTGATTTAGAAAATTTCCATTTTTGGTGAGTAGAGAAGGAAATGAGAAAGGGAATTCTGTGGGGGCAAACCTACAATATTTTGAGTTATAACAGATGATTTCATACTCTATGTGTTTTTTTAAATGCTCAGAAGTTGCTTTAACTATAGTGAGCTGGGCTTTAACTATTGCTTCACCTGAATTGTAGCTAAATATATATGTTTAGTCAATTCATTTGAATAATCTCTGAGATGATATACTGATGTGGGATAATTTTGTTGTTCACTATAAAGTTTTGCCACTCATATTGGTTTACTAAAACGTTGATTGTCCGTAGCCAGGCAGGAAGTATAGGCGGGGCTACCAGATTAGGAGAATTCTAGGAAGAGGAAGACAGAGTGAGTTGCAGCAGACACAGAGAAAGCAAGATGAGAATGCCTCACTGAGAAAAGTTACCAAGCCATGTGACTAAACATAGATAAGAATTACGGGTAAATTTAAGTTGTAAGAGCTTGCCAGTAATAAGCCCGAGCAATAGGCTGAATAGTTTATATAAGCATCTGTGTGCTTATTTGGGACTGGGCAGGTCAGAAACTTCCATCTTATGCATAAGATGGGACTATCTATCCCATAGGCTTATTATAAAAATTGAGATGTTTGTATACTAATACCAATATACTACCAAATACTTAGCATACTGGTGATGTCCAGTGCTTAGTGTGAATGTTGTTTGACATTTTACAAGTGGAAAAAGTCCAGGCCCTGAGAGTTGATAGTGATTATAGAATCAGAAGTTTCCTAAAGAAGGCAATCAAGTCATATTTATATCAGTCTCCAATGGTACTCTGTTTAACCTCCTAACATTAATTGTTTGTGAGAACCATAGTTTCCATAGTTCTTCCTTTTATGATATCAATCCAAAAATAGCACATCTTTAGTTACATAGTAATTTCACATATCATGACTTCTCATGATAAAAATATTACTGCAACATGATAGAGCAGTGCACAGCAATGGTAAAAACTGATGCTACCGTGGGCACAAGAATGAGAAGTACCTGACCCAAATCTTCATTTCCTTTGTTGTACTCTGTTTTGTTAGAGACAGCATCTTCCTCAAAGGTGACAGGGTCTAGTCGTCACTCTGACACTAATGGCTGTATGTGGATGATGGGATTTAACCAGAAGTATTTTCTGTGAACTTTCTTCATTTGAAACATTCTGGAATGTAGCAAACACAAGACTTATTATCTATCAGGAGTTTTCTGTCCCATATAGATAATCAGGCAACTCTTTGGATTCACAATAAATTATTATTATAAGTCAGAGTAAAATCAAGTTGCATTTGGAGGACTTGACAAAACACAGAATTACAGGAAGGGGTGTCCTAAAAGCCTTTACAGAGAAGGTACCATTGAAAAGCCTCAGGTCATAGGCAGGTCTTGGTAAGCCCACATAAGCAGATTCTTAGGGTGGAAAGGAAAAGCAGGACTTCAAAAAGAAGCTCCTCATTTTGTGACCACATGGGCACATTTAAAAAGTATAGTGATAGATGATACTGAACTCATGTGTCTAACTCATTCAAATCATAAAATCTTTGTTAAGAGAGTGAATTTTAGCCAGTATCTATGAGATAGTTTTTAATTACTTTACCATAAGTTAAAATGATGCTACCATGAGCTAAAAAGAAATTTAAATTTCTTTTAAATGCTGATTTAAAAGAAACTTCTGTGGGGAAGACTATTTTCTCCAGCTCTCAACATTCTTTAGTTGCCTGTAGTTTGTTGTCTAGGGTTGTGGCCCTTGAGATTTCCGCATTCCATGTTAGCATGTCTGGTTTTGTCATCCTTGTTCATTTCATTTTCAGGTATCCCACTTGTTAAGAGTTTATGGGCATAGTGTCTCTGTTATTTCTTGGAGAAACAGTCTCACAGTAGACAGCTCTTAAAATCTTTCTACTCTCTATTTCCTGAAGTAATGTATTTGGCCACTAAAGCCATATACATGCAAGTAACATTATATGAACCACACACACACACACACACAATAATATATGTGTATATACTATAAATTTGTGAAATATGTACAAAATTGTAACATGCATATATAAGAATATATATAATATGTGCGTGTATTTTATACACATATATAAAAAGAACAAGAAACTAGAGGCCGTGAACATGGGTAGGGTACATGGGAGGGATTAAAGGAAGAACAGTGAAGGGGAAGATGTGATTATATTTTAATCAAAAATTTTAAAATAACTACAACTGGGTTAGGGAATAATGGACTGTCATAGGGGAGTTTGTCTTGAAGAATGTTGATAAATCAAAATATATGGAGTTGCATGAATTTGTAAGATATACTGTGTATAAGCTGAAGATCCTAGGAAACAATAAGAGAAAGAAAGAAAGCCTTACTCCATTATAAACTCTACAAGGCTTATTGACTGTCTAGAGATTCTTGATTGTATATAGTTGGAAATAGTTGGAATGTTGCAGCTCCAAAGCCAAATTATATTTGCCTCTCTTTAATTACCTTACTCCATTGTTCAAATGTGTTTGTGCGTGTGTGTGTGTGTGTGTGTGTGTGTGTGTGTGTGTGTGTGTGAGAGAGAGAGAGAGAGAGAGAGAGAGAGAGAGAGAGAGAGAGAGAGAGAGAGAGAGAGAGAGAGAGTTAATATCCTTGTGACTCTCACAGAAAACTTTTGGAGATGTATTAACAAATATCATCTGACTGCATCTGAAACCTGTAGTTGATTGTTCTGTTACATAATAATTAGCCATGAGCTAATCAAAAGAAGAAGCCTAAAGAGGTACAAATTTGGAAAATACTAGTAAGATCATAGATTGTTTAACAGGCTCATTCACAAACTTCCTTATATTGTCTATTATGTATTTCCAAGGATAGGTAGGATATGTGTGGTACTGTACTCCTGTGTTGCTACAAAACTTTTGTTTTATATTTTCCAGCATCAGAATCTTATGAAGTATACATTATTATTATTATTTATTATTTCATAAATGTCAGTCCTACTATGCTACTCGACTCCTTATTGAAATTATAATTAGTCTTGCTTCTCAGTTCTAAATGATTCATACTGAATTTAAATGGCGTAGTTTACCTCAGTGCCTAAAGATCACATGAACAAGAGAAGTTAGTGCGATGGGGTCACTAAATGTTACTATTTGTAGTTACTATAGCTGTTTTACCAAAGGAGAAATGCGATGTTTCTTGTGGTGAGCTATAATTCCCTTTTGACTTACTGGCACTTTTTAGAAGGAGGAACACACAGTGTGGTGAGACAGGAGGGGTTAGTAGATTAAATAGTAGATTAGGCCATCAGATCCTGACTATTAGCATGGAGGTAGATGTCATGAACAGAATTCCCTTGTATTCATCCAAAAAAAGCTTGGAGTTGCCTGCCCCAAAGAGAACAGTTTTAGGAGTCTTGAATAAGATATGACACTTGTCAAAGGAAAATAAGAAATTGTTCCAGATGGTTGAGATTGTGAGAAGGAGGTGGAGAGGTCAGATGTCTGGAGGAGAATGAGAGAGGAGAGCAGTAGTGAAAATCCTTAGGGACTTGAGCAGGTAACTAAATCTTCATCTGAATGACAATGAAATTCCCAGAAAGAAAGTCAAGAAAAAAGAAATGCTAAATTCTTTATCATGCAAAGCCAACCTTTTAGAGATAACATTCACAACTGGCTACCAGGCGTTGGCAAGGTGCAAGTCTGCAGTAAAATGAAGTGTTTAAAAGGAGGAGGGATCCAGGCCTGATATACCTAAACAGGTCGCTTCACCTCTTACCTAGTTATACCTCTCTGCTGCTAAGTGTACTTACAGTTCCCTCTGCTGTCTACTAGCAAGAAGCTGATAGAGCAGACAGCATGGCTTGATTCATTGTTAAGCACTTCACATATCATAGAAGAAAACTGCGATGAGGCACAGGGTTTTCAGGAACCACTGTCTAGACATAGACACATGACAAGATTTCAATTCATTGTTTTTTGAAGAATCAAAATATACACCATCAGAAATAAAGAAAAAAAGTAGTTCCATCTAAGCTTTATTTCTTTGTCTGTTAGAATAAAAATGGGCTTGTGTACTTCTGTGCCCACAATGATTTTGAAAATAAAAATACTGAAGGATGCATGGTTTAATAGCAGCATCAACAGCTTACACTTTCAGAGTCCATTTTTGTGTCCTGAACCAGCACATTGCTATAGGATAGGACATCAGCTACATTTGTTTGTTTGGTTTTTAAATCTTTACTAATTTTTATCCATCTGTACTGTGTGGTTATTTTTAGGATAGAGTAGTTCTGAGGTAAAAATCTGCTCCTTTAGTCTTTGGATGTTTTGTTTTCTCATTCATCTAGCCCCAAAATATTAATAATCTCTATTGTAACTAGGGTACTTTACAAAATGGAAAACACTCCCACTCTTGTTGAATTTATATTCCAGTTGTAAACAAGGCACATACAGTATGTCAGCCCATGATAAATGTTATGGCATTAGAAGTTGTTGGGAGCATAATGTGAAGGTCCATGCAAGCCACAGACATAGAGGGAAACTGAAATGTTAATCATGCCTGATGTCTCCTGAAAGGAGGAAATACCTGTTCTTCCATCCAGCAGGCTGGGAATTGGAGGCTGATTAACAGCCTGGTGATTGTGTTATCTATTGGGCCATGCCATATCAAGCTCTGACAACCAGGAGTATGGGAAGTGCCTAGCAATCTAGATGACCCTTACAACCAGAGTTCTCCAAAGCTGCTATAACCAGGAACATAGATGGCTAACAGCCCAAATGACTTCTATGTTACCTGTATGAGAGACCAGGCTAGACCTTTCCCTATGCCCTTAAACTAACACAGTCTATCTCTAAAACCCATCTTCTTGGAAGAAATGACAGGTACTTTGAGCTGCATTTTGATATAATTATGCTTTCTTGTGTACCAGGGATTATATTACACAGGAAACATCCCCTCCGCTCCAGATCAGACTGTGTTTTAAATGAACAAGCTGGCATCAAACTCTTTTTATGGGATATGAAGGCAGGTTCTCTCACAGTCAGTCTCTGTATGTTCACATTGTGACACACAGCGGGACGCATCTGAGAGTGAAATAAGTGTGCAGGTATCATGAGTGGGGATCTGTAAAACCAGGATTGTTTCAGGCTTCATGGGACAACATATTATACCAGTCATCAGGAGGGACCTGATTGGAAGCATGTAAAAATGTGGAGAAAGTCATATCAGTAGTTTAGTGTAGGCACTCTTATGCAGTAAATATCTGAGTGAGACAAGATTGATGGTGGCCAGAGTACAGGTTTCATTAACAAAGCAGTGATAGGGGATGTTCTTCTGTATATATGTTTCTCTCTTATTGGCTGATGAATAAAACACTGATTGGCCAGTAACCAGGCAGGGCTCTGATGTGAGAGTGCTGGGGAGAGGATGCAAAGAGAAGCTGCCAGAGGAGACACCATGTAGCTGCTGAGGGAGCAAGATTCTACAGTGACTCTGTGGTGGATAACAGGAAAGTTAACCTCAGTCTTGTTTGGGGCTTGGAATGGGAGGGAGTGATCCAGACCCTAGAACAATGGGTGAGTATGAGTTGCAGGGCTCTCAGCTTATTTGACTCCTTTACCCAGGATGCAGTCAGCACCCTGATCACTGAATTCCCTAAAAGGAAAGGATCATGCCAGGTCCCAAAGAAACCTGGGACAAGTATCACCCCATACCTATGGCTCCTCCAAACACTTCTCACCCAGCCCCCTACCCTAAATGTCTCCATCCCAGGGGCCAGGCTTCTCTTCCCACTTTGGTTCCCATGCCCTCTCTTGGCCTCTGGGCTCTTTCTCAGCCTCTTGGTCCACAGTTCCTCTCTTGGTCTGCTTGTCTCATCTCTCTTCCTCTCTCACTCTCCCAATTTGTCTCTCCTCTCCTGACCCTGTCTATTCTGCTGGCCATATTCATTTTGGACTGTTCCAGATGCCTTTGAAAATTCTCTATCTATAATAAAACCCTTTTCTCCAACTGTTATGAGATATCACTTTAACTATGTAAAGATGTGTTTATGTTGCTGAATATTACTTTATGCAAAGGTGTGTTACCTTTGTTAAGCTGCATTTGTTTAATTATGTAAATATGTGTTGCTGTTTTACCTTGCCTGCCCATGGCACCTGATTGGTCTAATAAAAAGCTGAATGACCAATAACTAGGCAGAAGAGGGATATGTGGCACTGTCAGGCAGAGAGACTAAGTAGGAGAAATCCAGGCTTGAAGAAAAAAGGAGCAAAGAATGAGGGAGAAAGATAGGAACACACCTGGGGCCAGAGGCCAGGCAGCTGCCAGCCAATGTGACACTGTAGGACAAAAAGCCCAAGACAAAATGTAGATGAAGAAAAACAGGCTAAATTAAGTTATAAGATCTAGTGAGAGAAGCATAAGATAATGCCTAGCATTCATAACTAATAAGGTGTCTTCATGTCATGAAAACCTGCTACACTAAACCATTCTTAAGACCAGTCATGTCCTTGTTTTCATTCAAGTCACAGAACAGAATGCATGGAACCTTTCAAACAAGTATAGATTAATGAGTGGCCAATCAGTCATTTTCTATTGAAGTTAATGGACATGTTTAGCAGTTATTGCTAAACTAATAGCTACTGTGTGTAATATTTTCAAGCAAAATATAAACACTTTAATTGGCTTAGCATTTTGCAATACATTCTGGATATGTAGCTCAGGCTGGCACGGAGCACTGTGTAGTTCAGACTGTCCTCAGATATGATGATACTTATGTCTCAGACTCATGAGTTCTGTGATTGCAAGTATGGACACGTCTGTCATAAACCTTTTAAGCTCTAAAATATATCTTCAGTGATGACAGTGGCTTTATGTGATATGTTTTACAAGTGTAAGCTTTTCTAAAACAAGTATTAGTGTAGGCATTTGTGATGATGATTCATGGAAGAGAGATAAGGCTACAATCTGAATTAATATTCTGGAGTATTCTGATGACTATATTTGAATATTATCTGTAGTCAAAACCACACCACTTTAATATTGAGAAGCATGTTAGACATCCATGCTTTACCTGGGCATGGAAGCATATACCTTTGTTCTCAGCATCTGGAGGCAGAGACAGGCAAACCTCTATGAGTTCAAGGTCAACCTGACCTACAAACTGAATTTCAGGTTATCCAGGGCTATGTAGTGAGACCCAGTCTCCCATGAATATATATATATATATATATATATATATATATATATATATATATATTCATTCCAGAGTTTTATAGTATGGACTTACTTTTTAAAATTTAATCAACAATGGAATTAATTCTTACTTGTCTGAAGAACACACACAGATTAAATACCTTTTCCTATTCAGAAATGCCACAGACTTGTTGCTACTTAAAATGTTTTCACTAGTAGATCTCCTAAAACTTACACGTTCTTTATACCTGTATCATAATGATAATTACTACAACAGGAAAAATATTCACATTTAGATTAGTTACTTATCTATTGCTCTGATAAAACACCATAACCAAGTTGGCTTGTAGAAGGAAGTGATTAATTGGGCTTATCATTCCAGATGTTTAGAGTCCATGATGGTGGAGCCAGGACATGGCAGCTAGAACAGCTATGATAGCCAATGGGAATGTGCATAGCTTTTGAGATCTTGAAAATGTCCCCAGTAACAGGCCTCTTCAAACAAGGTCATACCTCTGAGTCTTCCCAAAGAGTTCTACCAATTGAGGACCAAGCACTCAAACATGATTCTGTGGGGACCATTTTCATTTGAACAATCACAGCAGTGTTTTAACAGCATTATTTAATGTCTGTACTATGTTTATGGTAGCTGAAGAATGTAAGTACCTGTTCTGATTTTATGCTTGGTTCTCTATGGAGTCCCTTTATGAGTACCTGCTGCCACTTACAGAAGCACTGTGAGAGACTCCAAAAGCCAGGATTATCACTGTCAATCATCTTGACTGAACTCCAGTTGCTGGTATAAAGCCTGTAAGACTGCAGAAAGGTTTGAGAAAGCCTTTAGTGCCATCTAGTTCCTGTGGCACATTGAACAGTAGTGGTTGCTTTCAATTATTGTAACAAATAAATTCCTCTGTTCTCTTAAATAATTTTCTGGTAACTTGTGACAACATACTCTGTGCTAGGCACTCTCCTGGGTGAGGAGAAAAACAAAAAAGAGAGTCATCCCTGAAAGACCCCCGGAGACTTGGGCCCCCAGGATCTCAGCCCAGGACAGCGGCCACCCCAATCACCAGGCGGAGGCGGAAACTTGATGCAAACAGCAAGAGGCTTTATTGTAGTTGTTTAATGAGCTAACTCCATGTTAGCTCGGGTCTTTCATCCACCCACCATGGCGGGTGGCTAGTAAAGACCCTTCGAAGCGTCTGTACAGAGATCTCAAAGGGCAACGTAAGGGAAGTGTCTAGGGGTACACACAGGCTCAGGATTGGTGTGCCTCCAGGCTTGAAAGGTTTGCCCTGTGTTGATTGGTCAACTAGTTGTTATGGCCCATAGGCCCTCCCAGGGTGGTTGCTATGCTCTTCGAGTCATTGCTGTGCACTTGTCCATAAAGCATAGCACTTCCAGCTAACTTCTGATTGGTTCCTTGCCACGAGACAGGCATCTGACCTCCTAATGACCGAGACAAGGTCAGGCAAATACGTGTTCAGCTGTTATGGCTGCCAAAATGGGGAGCTGGTCCCTTCAATCCTGGTGATTCTTAGGAAATGTGGTATCAAGTAAGAGAGAGACACTAAGCAAAGTAGACAAATTGACAAATTGAAGCATGTACTATGAAAAAAATAATGGAGTCTTTAATTGTAGAAATTCACAATGTAAGATTGTTGATTCCCTGGGTAGAGGGTTGCATCTGTCCTGTTAATCTTTGTTCCCTGGGCCTGGCATATTGAGGCCTATTAATAAATTTAATTGACTGACTGGATGAATTTTAAAAAGAGGTAATTTTCTTTAGGGATAGCTACTTAGAACAATTGAGAAACTAGAGTGCTAAGATGGGCAGTCTTTGTCATTTTCAGCACTGAAGCAAAGTGCTTACTAGGCAGAGAGTGGCATAGCCAAAAAATCTGGAAGTAGGAAGGAATTTTGTCTCTATCTTGGTACTGCGTTGGTTTGGATAGGTATGGCCCCCATAGGCTTGTGTTTGATTCTTGGCCCATAGGGAGTGAATCTATTAGGTGTGACTTTGTTGGAATAGGTGTGGCATTGTTGAAGGAAATGTGTCACTGTGGAGGTGGGCTCTGAGGCTTTATATGCTCAAGCTGTGCCCAGCATGTCACAAAGTCTCCTTCTGTTGCATGTGAATCAAGATGTAGAACTCTCAGCTCCTTCTCCATCACCATGTCTACCTGAATGCCACCATGTTTCCTATCATGATGGCAATGGGCTAAACTTCTGAAACTTTCTGTCAGCACCAATTAAATATTTCCCTTTATAAGATTTGCCATGGCCATGCTGTCTCTTCACAGCAATAGAAACCCTAAGACAGCACTTATGGAACAAGTGTCTTTTGAGAATATGAACCCATGATTATAGTTGAATGTATTAAGAATTTATAGTTAAAGATAAATAGATCCATGCTAGAACATTAATGAAGAGGTGTGTTGCTGTCCAGGGATATTTTCTTCAAGTTAGTTAACATGGCAGAGGCACAGTCAGTGCCCTCACAAAGACTACTCTTATAATTCTGCCTTTCAAGTATGAGTTCAAAGATTAGACAGAAAACAGGAAAAGAGTCACAAAAACCTGGGGAAGAAGAAGCATGTTGCAAGTAATTAATGATGTGAAATAAAAGTCACACTCCATTAAATTTTGCTATAGGTTACAATGTTCTTGAAGATTATGATTAAATAAGTGTTTATACTGATAGACACACAGCCACTTATCAATAGGAACAGTACAGTACATACAACTTTTATCTCCTGTGTACGTGTGTGTGTGTGTGTGTGTGTGTGTGTGTGTGTGTGTGTGTGTGTATAGATAGCAGTTGTCCATTCATATATATTAGTTACATATATTCTTTTCCTAGAGTTTAAGTTTTATACGGCTATATTTAATATGCATTTAAGTTTTTACCATTTTACAGCATACTCACCAGGCTTTATCTTCAGTGTGCTCTAAAAATACAAGGGGAAAGCTAAAAGCAGAGACCTGTGATTGATTGTACATTTAAATAAATGCACTACAGATTGAGACAAATGCACTGAGCGTGTGTGTTTCAATCACTGTATCGTCACACAATTGAATAAACACACATGTACAATACAATGCTTAATTGAGTGCAGCAAGAACATTTATTTTAGTGATTGCATCATTGCATATTCAGGCAAGTGCACTGTTTTTACTCTAGCAAGGCTGAAGTTCTGAATGTACTTATAAGTTCTGAGCCTCTCACTGACTATGATAGATCACAACTGCCCACATTTTTTAAGTGACTTAAATGAAATGTGCTCTATTCCACAAGATGTGGTGTGTGTGTGTGTGTGTGTGTGTGTGTGTGTGTGTGTGTGTGTGTGTGTGTTTATGAAATTCTGAAAAGAAACCTGATCATTAGTACCTTGAGGAAAAATAGAAACAAAGCCTAAACATGTCTTGTGGAAAAAAAAAAAAATGTCTCTTTGGTCGAAGTGAGGATGAAACAGGACATTGCTTATTTTTAAGAGCAGCTTTCCAATGGATTTCTGTGTGGAAATTGCATTTCTAACTTTCTAGTCATCGAGTATTATGCTCATTTTGATTTTGGACAGTTTGCATAGTTCCGGTCAAATTTAGCATCACCTCCTGCATGTATATCTGAGAGACAAAGCTGGACTATTAGTGTTAAAGACCCAAATGGAGCTTTTTAAATTCCTTCATGCCTCCTTCATGCTCTATTTCCATAGACGCTGTTTCTCAGAATTGCTGTCATAAACAGATTTTTTGCGTCATTTCTATTAGTAGCATCATGAATGAGAGATGAAGGAAAACAGAAGCTGAATGGCAGCATTTGCCTCACTGTGTCCACTTTCTAACAGATTGTCCACTTTCCATTAGTATGGTTGAGTGTTGCTGGATGCTCATAAATAGGATCTCCAAAGTAAGTTCCCAAAATAACAAGTTTTTAATATTAACCTTTTCCTTTAATATATTGGCTTGATTTTTGTTGTTCTTATTAAGACTTCTTTAAAAAAAAATTCTGTGTTGCACAATGAAATTTATTGTTGGAGACACTATTGAAGAGATATTTTTTGTTCTTTTAAAAAGTGTGTGTGTGTGTGTGTGTGTGTGTGTGTGTGTGTGCGTGCGTGCGTGCGTGCGTGCGTGCGTGCGTGCGTGCGTGTGTGTGTGTGTGTGTGTGTATGTGTGTGTATGTGTGTGATGTTTTGCCTGCCTGTATATCTGTGTACCATGTGGCACACATCTGATTTCTAAGTACCCCACAAAACTTGGGCAGAGGGTTGTGAGCTGTTTTGCAGGTTCTGGCTATCAAACCTCAGACCCCATGAAGAGCAGCCGGTGCTCATCAATCCCCGTGCCACCTCTCCAGACTAGTGCTTGTGTTCTTAAATTCTCTGAAGTGGTGTATTTTTATATTGCCCAAGAAACAGCTAGTATCTATCCTAAAAATCTCACGCTGCTTTTGCCCGTTTCGCATGAACTAGTTAAAAGCAATGTGAGCCGAGCATAGTGTAAGGATTCAGGCATTATGCTGGCCTGCTCTTGTCTCCTGGAAGAATGCACTCAGTATTCTGGTCAGCCCGGGGTTCCATGATTGCATAGTCTGCACGCAGGTGTAAAGGACCCCTTTAAAAGCAAGCCCCTGACCACTTTTGCTCTCTTTCTGCTCTCTCTTCCAGCTCTCTTTCCTGCTTCTCTCTTTCCTGCTCTCTTTCCTGCTGTTCCCCTGGGGCAGACAGGACTTTTCCTCTCTCCCTCTTCTCTGTCTCTTTACCTCTTTTTTCTTTCCTTCCCCCTTACCTCCCCTTTCTAATAAGACTTCCCACTTAAGCTCTGTCTGCCTGGCATGTTCGTTCCCTGCCTTCGTCAACCTCGCCTGACATGGAATCTGCCATGGTCCCCATGCAATGTTCCCCTCTCTCTTTATGCCTAACATACAGTCCTTCGATTAGCAACAGTTTAAGATAGGGAAGGGAAGTGACCACTCCTCTTTCTCTTTCCCATGATATAATGTAAGACTCTCCGGTCAGCCAGGACATCGACATGGAATCATTAAGTTTAGGAACTACATGCAACTTCAGCTTGATTGTTCTGTGATGTCTTTTTTCCATGAGATCCATCTCAGTGTAACTTGTACTTAAGTTGTTGGTGAGATGGAAAAGCTGCAAAGCAAATGGGTGCCTCAGCAAATGCAAATAAATCAGTGATTTCCTAGCAAAGAATTAGGGGAAACCAGCCTTTCCTCTGTGGACAATCCCTGGGCAGTTGGAACTCCGAATTTTCTCCCTCACCAGGTACACAGATGGGTTGCCTTATGAGAGATGAGATGCATGCCTTTGGCAGGATTAATGAGCATTATCATGCTAATGGCTACTTAGGTGAGGTCTGAGCAAGTCACAGTCTGGGCAAAATGACTGGGGTTTACTATTTGGGATCATGCTACACTTCCTTTTCTAATTATTACTTTATGTGTTTAACATTTTTAGTCCTTCAAATGATCCACAGACTACTTGCCTTCTGCAGTATGAGGGCATCCATAGATCGGACAACCTGTACTCTATCCTTTAGCATAGAAAATATATGCAGCCCTGCCTGATGTGTCCTTCCTTTTCCTTTGTGCTATCGGCTTCCTCATAATCCAACTCTACTTTGCTGCAATCGCCTTTGAAATCTGACATATTGATCAAGAGTTTAGCCTTGGTAAGTACAGCATATATATCAAGTGACTTTGATTGTGTCGGGTCAAACTTGATAGCAAGACAATCTTCTAACCATCTTCAGTTCTCATGAGTGCATTTTTTACCACCCCTGCCTGGCACACATATTTGCTATGTCATCACAGAGGAAGCAACATTCCGTGGAATTTTTTTTTTCAGAATCTCTGTGTACATTAGATGTGATGGACATAATCAACAATGAGACAGAAGCAAGAGCCCCATCAATAGTCTATAATGGCTTGTGTTTTAAAATTAAGACAAAAATCAATGAGGACTAATGTCAGACTTGTAAACCCTTTTGAAATTGTCGAAAAATGGCTGGGTATTTCCCTATTGAGTTTAACTCAGAGGACTCCTTTACAAACAACTGTTTCAAAGCTACAAAAGAGTTTAGTTAAGCATATGCATACACTTCATTAAAAAATACTATCAGAGAAAATAATTTCCTCAAGACATAAATATCTTTCATGTTCTACTCTGTCACCAAAATGTCAAGCCAATTCAATAGTATATCCTTAGTTGTCTAAATTGCTGGGGTTACATTGTCATATCAGCCTTGTGAGTTAGTTATTATTATTATACAGTGAGTAACCTATCATCAGGAGAGCTATAGTAGGTTAGGAGGACATAGTAGATTGAGAATGTGAGAGGTAGGCTAACTATGAGAATATTCTATCTCCTGTGGCTTCAAGGATAGAGGGCCTTGAATAAACACAACCCAAGACTGAACAAAAAGATAACAAATATAGGTAGCAATAGAAGAAGAAACCCTTTGCCACTGAGTCTCATGAAGCCTCTCTCTATATGAGAGTCAAGAATTTCAACACAACAAAAAACTGTTTCTGCAAATAGCCAATCCTCATTTCATATAGAGATGTTTCAAATGAGGCTATTAAAATATTAATGAGCCACACTTAAGGCCAAAGTGCATACCAACTTCTTCCCTTCTAAAGTGTAACCTACAATATTTTAGGAATCTTAAGAGAAACTCCATTTACAATATAATACATGTTATAACCTCCTGTGCAATACTTATAACCCATGATTTTATCATATTAGATTTCAATTCTATCCAAAATACCTCTGAATCCAATTTATAATCTCATTTAAGAAATAAAGAGAGAATAAGGGAAAGCTGGTATGCAGGGGTTTTTGTGATCAATGGATTTGCACCATGTATGTGGACCATGAATACTATGATAGCTAACACACAAAAATTTGAAGTACACTTGAGAAACTCATGTTCGTACTTTCTTGTCTTGTCTTTCTCATTGTGCTTCTATTTCTAATAACCACTGAACGTCTTAAAGCATCTTATTAATTAACTCTGGGTCTGCCTCTTACTAGCCACTCCTAGTCACTACTAGCCACTCCTGAAACTCTTTTCAACTGTTGTGTGAAGAAACCCAGTCTGACTTGGACAGAGCTCTTTTTCTTCCTGGAACTGTATCTCTGGCCTGTGTACCACCACTGATGACACACCAATATATACATTTTAAGGCCTAAAACATGTCATTCAATTTGATCCTACTTTTGAAATTTTGAATGTCAAAAGTATATTTGCATTGATAGGAAATGCCCTAATTGTCCCCCTGTTGTTTTCATTTCCTTTTCTAACTCATTTATGTTTTATTGTATTTTTAAATTGTTTCATTCTTTCTTAAACATGTGGTTTACATAGCTAACAGAAGAATATGTTTGTGTAGACCAATTTCATGAACATTTCCATGATTGCACATGAGAAAGTCAGTCTAGTCGAAAATGAAGACAATAATGGGTCAATGATAAAACTCACCAACACTGTGTGATGAATCATACTCAAGCAATGGTGAGTGACAGCCAATTTTAGAAATGTGTTTTTATGAACCAGTATTGGAAAGTACATCAAAAGTAACATTTAGGACTTCTTTCCAATATTTGAAATCACTAGCAAAAAGCAAAACCTGATTAAAAAATCATAAAGATAACAGAAAAATTCCTCATACTAATCTAAATAGTATTTAGTTAATGCTCATTGTCTTCCTTTTGCCATAATTTTATACTTTAAACCATATTTAATAAAAATGATGGGCTACTTCATGAATATAATGAGCATAAACAAAGTATAATAAACAAATTAGTCCTTAAAGATTAATTGGTATCATTATGAAATTTTACCAAAATTCCATGGAAAAGGTTATTTTGGATTATTTTTGTATTTTAATATAATCCCATGAATTTATAGAATTGAAACACAGTTTTAGTATTATTTTTAGATTCATTAATTTCAGTCAATTTAAGAGGATAGCGTACTGCTCAAAATGAACACAGTTTTCTGACCTGCAGATGCAATGTCCTACACCGTGCCAAATGAAGAATAAGAAGGATGTTTTTCCTTTTCTCATTTATCCTAAGTGTTTCAACAGCTTTCCAATCTCACTTAAAACCTTAATGGTAGTTTTTCTTACTTTTATTTTCCCTTTGTTGTCTATGTATTACAAAATAAACTCTATCCCCACTCAAAGTGCTCAACCACTGAGCTGTCTCCTCAGTTCAAAGCCATTACATATGAGACACAGTTTGTAAGCATTATACACACATTTTTTTAATTTTAAAAACTGATCCTTTGAGAATTTTGTGTGTGTTTCATCATACTCATCCTCTTCTGCAGTACTCCCAGGTCACCCCATTCCCTACCCACCCAGCTTTATATCCTATTTATTTATATATTTAATATTTATTTTTATATTTAACTTTATATCCATGAATTACAATTTGCTTTGCTCATTTACTCTTGGATGTGCGGTCTGCTCCTGGAGTATGATTGACTTACCAGGGGCAACACTCTTAAAGAAAACTGATTCTCTCCACCCCTCCCCCATTATCAGTTGGCAATATTTTTGGTTATGGAGGGACATTCTGTCTCCCTTTGCTGTCCATGCTAGGAGTTTACTCACTTTGAGCTTTAACAGGTTTGTGCAGCTCCCCTGTTGTGTCTTAGAGACAATACTCCCCTAGAGTCATCTAGTACCTCTGGCTGCTACAGTCTTTCCACTATCTCTTCCACAGTGATTACTGAGTCTTGAAAGGGGGCCTGTGATACAGACAGCAGTGATTTGAATGAGAAATGCCTCATACTCTTGAGAACAGAAATAAAAGAATTAATTTAAAAATGTTGAAAAGGTAATTAAAGTGGAGTCGACCTATAATGGGACAGCCCAAGCCTTTACTAGATCACAAGCTAGCAAACGGAAAGCCTCATGGTTAGAAATGGGTTACTGCATTTAGAGCTGTGAGTTGTCGTGGTCTGAATGAGAACAGCCACTATAGAAGTACATGCTTAACTACTTGTGTCTCAGTAGAACTTTCTGGAAAGGATTAGTTTGTGTGGACTTGTTGGAGGAAAGGTGTCACTGAGTGGACTTTCAGGTTTCAAAGTCTCATGTCCTGTTCTCAGTTAGCCTCTTTTTGCCAGGGATTATTGTCTCAAGATGTGATCTCTCAGTTCCTGCTCCAGCACCATGCCTCCCTCCCGCTATCTGCCTGCTGTCATACACTCACACTCTGCAACTGTAGCCTCCTCCTCATTCCTCTGTATGTTACCTTGTTCATGGTATCGTCACAGCAGTAGAACAGTAACTAAGGCCTTGCCCACTGAGGTTCATTAGACCTCAAATTACAGGCTATTGCCAATGCTATTGGTTACCTTCTAGAATTTGATATGGTCCTACTGATGAAGACGTACAAAATTGAATCATAGAATATGGAGATATGAAACTGGTCCTGCTTGGAAGACTTACCTATAGTTATATAAAATATTACTTGTATGTTTGTTATAAAAATGTATTTCTCAAAAATTAATTTCAAACCCTGTAAGTATACCAAGTTGCATAATTTTCCTTATTGATTATTCACTCTTTCACACAGAGGTATATGGAAAAGAAAGGGGATGGGAGGAAGTCTGCCATCTTTTAAAAAAGAAACTCCATTGGAGCTAATTGTATCCATGGTGCCCTAGACTCCAAGAAGTGTATGTGTGCTTCCTAATGCCTTTCTCAAGGAATCACTGAAATAGAAGGCAGTTGGGGACATACTATTTTGGGGTCTTGCTCTACCTCAAGCCTGTTCTCTATAACAGGCAAACTTTGAGGCACAGTAGATATCCCTCTACTCTGCAACAGCCTTTCACATGAGCAGGACAGAGGTCTTTGGTTAAAAGCTGTGAGCAGATGGAATCCTCAGCCTGCAGATAGCAACTTCCACTTTCATCATCTGAAGCCTGTCAGTGCCTCTTGCCAAGGAAAAAGAAGAAAAAGAAAAGCTTACTCTGCAAAAGTTCTGCACAGGAAAAAAAAAAAATGTGTGAAATGGCAAGTATTTGAAAGGATGTGCCCATTATGTGTTCTGGAATCAGACATTCTGCCAAAAGACATCTGCATGCCCTGTCTGTACAGAGTGGTCTTGAAAATAACCTGTACTTGCCACAGGCCTTTCCCAGTGGAGTGCTGAAGCTGCTGGAGGATACACTGTTCTGAAAGCATTCTTCTAGTCTACGGACTGCATGTACTAGCTACCATCAACACTTACTAGAGACACAGCTGCTGGTATTGCTGGGGTTAATTCTCTTCTGCTTGGCTCTGTGCTTTCTTCCCTGTTTGGTGTAGTGGGTGAATTGGGCAGTTTGAAGAATGTCGGCCTCAGCCATGGAAAATTTGGATTTTACTTGGTACTCAGATCTTACCCCAAGAGGTGGTAGAAGTTTGGAAGTGACCATGTTCAGTGACACCAGAGAAAGCAGATTTGTATTTCAAAGGAACACACTTCCAGCCAATTCATTTCAAATTTGTGATTCAGCTAAGTTCTTTCTCCTTTCCTTCTGCTATTCTGGTGGATATCCACCCAGGAACTTGTATCAACAGCTCCCTCCATGGACCATTCAATAGAGTTGCAATGTCAACGTGTCAGAATCTTGGTATTATGTGGGTTTTAGTTTTGATTATGGGGAGAGTTTGTTTTAAATTACTTGTCCGGTTTTTAGATCTAGAGTTTGTTTTAAATTACTTGTCCAGTTTTTCTTTTAAACTTCTGTGCTGTGCACTGTTTTCCCACTCTTTCATCTGTTCTCACGCTATCCAGCCTTGCCTTTAGTCAGCAGTGCTTCGGACTTCACTGACCTGATGCCAGCTCAAGGTGTCTGTGTTATCCCTTTAACACTCAGCTTCTCCTGTTTCTTTTTAATAAACTCATTTTGGTATTTTGTTTAATGGGGGAATACTTCCAGTAGTTTGTATGTGTCTGTCTTCAGTTTTCAAGTTTGATGGTTGTTTGACAAACATCTGGGACCAGTGTTGAGTAGGTCCTGTAAAAAAGCTTGATGGCTCTATTGATGTAAAAATTTAAGGCTGACCTTGATTCTAAGAGTGTCTGATGACAACGTGTGGACATGACTCCTGTACTGAGCCTTTCACAGAATGCTTTCAAAATTGTTTTCATTTGTTTCCTGTTGAGAAAGCCGCAGGGAAATGTCAAAGTGGTACTCAATGACATGTTATACTGGATTTAAGCAAAGGGTAATTTTTAATTTTTTATTGTTGGTACAATTGCCTGTGTGTGTGTTTTCTTTATTTTGTCTTTACCTCTTGTAGTTTCTTTTCTTGCTCCCGAAAGAATCCCTTTGATGTGAAATCCTTTCTTGCTTTGTGATTTGGAAGGGAAAGATTGCTTGTCTATTAGGATTCTCTCTTCAGATTTTCCCTAAGCCTTGGTTGGGATCTTCCCTCATTCCTTTTGTCCCAACACAGGAATCAAAACAGAGCATCTCTGCAGGAGATGAGGGAGAAGAGACACTGGGATGAGATAAGAGAAACCTGAGGAAAAGCACTGAAAATCTGTCAAACTAGAGAGGCTTCCTCTCCATTTCCCTCAGCTCTAACCACTAACATGGGGAAGATTCAATATTGACTGTCATGTTACCCACTGGAGAATTTTCATAATAAAATTATATACATGTTCAATTCAGGGTACGTTTACATGTTGCCACAAAGATGCACTATATTTTTATTTCATTATTAAGCTGTCTCAGCAATTCATTTGAAATAGCATTATCACAATTGAGAACTAACAAAGTTTTACTGGGTGACGGTGAAATTTTTATACAAAATGGATCTCTTTCCATGACAGATTGTTATTAGCCTGGAATTCCTAGTGACAAATCAGGTTGTGTGATATTAAGACACAATCTAACAGTCTTTTTTGTTTCATGTGTACAACTTTATTATTGTTTCTTTATCGTGTTCGTAATCTCACAATAACATAGCAGAGATGTGTGTTTTCTCAGGGATGACCAGTGGTTATATTGGGTCTTCTTTAGAGAAAGTCAGTCCTCCTGTCATATTGAGAATATACAATTTAACAAGACACTTGCCATCATTTTCTTAACAGGGGTAATAAACAGAACAATTCTACATAAAAGCTCACATTAGCTCCTTTCATGCCTCCTCTTTCAGAAGGCTGCCTTAGGGTTTAAGCAGTTGACTGGTCTGACCCACATCCTCTCTCTGCAGTCTGTGGTTCTTTTGTTTAACATTAGTATGTGGGCAAACAGCATTCGAGCTGTGCAGAGCTTATCAGCCTGCATTCAGTCTACTGGAACCCTATTCTATGTATCAGAGCAGGGCGATATTTGATACTTCACAGTGGGAGCATCTATGCTTTCCAAAAATGACTCATTTATCAGAAAAATTCTGGCCTTATTCTGACAGATGTAGTAGATGAAATGGTGGATCTTCAGTATCATACTTCTCTAAGTCATGTATAAAGTATGGGATGCTAAGGGGCAGGGCAATGAGACCCACTGACCAATACCAAGGCAAGAATTGCTTATATAACCACTTCCCCACTGTACTCCACATACTTGAAGTACATGATGGAGAAAGGCATCTCTGCATTTTTTGTTTTGTTTTGTTTTTGTTCTTTCTTTTTAGATGAACAGATGATTCTCATGTTGTGAAAGTGTTAAATGAGAGAGAGAGAGGGAGATGGAGAGAGAGAGAGGATGCGGGGAGGTATTTTCACCATTAGCTTAATGCCACAGGACTCACTGGTAAACACTGTAAGGTGTCTCAGTGCCATGGTCTGATAAAAGCCTGGAGTCTGAGGGGGCTAATGGAAGTATTGACTATCTAGTACCCAATGGTACAAGGATGCTGGAAAATTAGAAAAATGGGCTTAGAAGACTTAGCTGCCATTAACCTAAAATAATGCTAATATAGTCTGTAATTCCAAGTGATCTTTTCTTAGAATTGTTATTAGAATTTCATGAAGTTATTTTTAACATATTAAGAAGGTACCAATCCCCATTTGTAAAATACAAACTATAACTTTGAGATTCTATACTATGGACATATACTATCTTGAAACTACACATACTTTGCTTGATCTATGCATGTCTAAAAGTTAAACTAATTATTTCTTGTAACTAGACTATTTACTAATATCTTTCTTTACAGAAGAATGATTTAAATGATTTCTTGGATCTTGGAGTGTAATCTATCAGAATTTATTCTTAAGAGAAGTTTAGTGATTGCAGAACAGTCTGCACCCTGTCTTGAGATCTTAGAGATTCTGAAGCAGCAGTCAAGTGCTGCTCATGAAGCAGGCATGAGTAAAGTAAATTCTGCCAGTGGAGCCTTCGTCACTGAACAGCGGCTGATTTTAACTGAGAGTTTCATCCTTCTTGCAGTTCACGATCCTGGGGTTCTCTTGTAATTTAGCACATATGTTACATTTTTGCTCCTACCTATAATTACTCTTTATATTAAAGCATTTTCTCTCTAATTACTTCACTACTAGTAGCCCCCTTCACCTCTCAGCTCTCTGCTAATTAAATACTTTTAAACGTGTCTTTGTTATGAATTGTGAAGTATTGCCATGACCATATGATAAAATAATTATTTGAAAGACAAATTTAAATTAATAACTTAAACCTAAGTATTGTCATATGCAGAATAAGGTAGCATGTGGTAAAAGCATTGCATATTATCAGGAGGCAAACCTTTGTGTGAACACACAGACAAGACAATGACATTTCAATGGACAGTGTGATCAATTGAATATGCAAATCAATCTGATTCTAGAAAATTTAATGATTTTTTTCCATTTCTCCCATAATTTTCTATGGGGTTCTATGAACTATTTTACATATGGCTAAATGTATCCTTATACTATCCCAAGGCTAGCTTGCTAATTTTTTAGCTTCAGTCTTGCAAACTCCCTCCCCCACTTCTCTTTTATCATATTTTTCTCTTTGCATCTAAAACCAACCAAAACATCAGGTGAAAAGGTCAGTCTTGGATAAGCCATCCAAGAAACAGCCATTAAGAAACATATTCAGTATCAGGCTAGAAGACATTTGTGTGTCTCCTCTAGTCTCACTAATGTGTGTTAGCCAACTGTTCATGCAGAAATTGTAACTGTTAATGAGGGTTAAAAGGAAATTTTAAATTAGGTGTCATCTTTCCACTAAGGTACCTCAACTGTTACATCCTGTCTAAATTTTTTCTTTCTTATCTCTTGATCTTAACAAAACCTACTTCTAAAAATAATAAAGATAATATTTTGAAATGAAACACACCCACCCTTTCTAGGCCATGCATGTTTCTTGGGCTAACATTTCTGATTGCTCACTGTTTTTCCTAACACTGAATATCGAATGTCACACGCCTTGCATGGCTGCAGACTCTGCCCTTCTCACCTGCTGTTTTGGTTGGCTTTAGATGCAAAGAGAAGAATATGAAAAAGAGAAAGGGGGTAGGGGTGGGAGGGAAGTTTGGAAGACTGAAGCTAAAAAAAATGGCAAATGTTTTTAGCGCCTTCATCTAGACATGTGTCCCCTCACTCTGTGACATGGCTGCTCCAATGTTGCCATGGTGAGGATTTCTAATCATCCCTACACATGACAGGCTCCTATTTGTCTGCGCTCCCTTGGGTGTAAATTTCTAGGCTTAAAAAAAAAAATCCATGTGAGCGTATCATCCGCTGTGCAGATGTTTCGCTGCTTTAGAATATCAGGCAGCTGCTTGTGCCACCGTAGACAGCTAATTGGAGACTGCATCGTAGGAACAGAGGCGCAATTATGGCATAAATACACATCCTCTGGTGAATCATTGTATCTCTATTAACAGAAAATTTTAAACAGTGCTCAGAGTGTAATTAGTGTAGTTGATAAAGTTGTAAAACATGTAAATAAGGGAAATAGCAGGTACGTGGCCAATCCACTATCCAGCACTAGGGGATGCAGATTATTGCCTATTTAGAAATAATTAGCAAAGCTGCATTAGCAAAGCCTGTGTCCAACAGAAGCAAGGCAAACATTTATTCTGGTAACAGCTCTTTCTGTGCTAGCCATGAAAATCTACTAATATTGGTAATTTAGCCCTCATTACCAGAGGATAAAGCATGAAAAGAGCTCAGACATGAAATATGACAAGTAATATTAATTTTTATTCCAGAGGAAAGGAAGCTTCCTTGGGCTGCATGCTGATCTCTCTGCAGGGTCTCAGCAGTGCGTGCAGAAGAGGCAGTGGGTATCTGGTAGTTGAGAATTCAGGATATGGAGCTGACTCCCTGCTGGAAGTGTACCCTGGGGTGGCTATGACAGTGGCTGATGAGGCATGCCACTGTTAGTGCCCAGCCAAACCTCAGGTCACAGTTCAAAATAAGCGCTCAGCCATTAAACTTCAGTCCTTATGGACCTTGGAGGGTTTATGTTCCCATTCTTGCTCTCTCCTACTCTGCTGGCTTCTTTTCCCCTTATTTTGACATTTTTTTTTCCCTCCCTGGGAATGATTTTGCAGAGCTACACCGGCAATCAGATTGATTTTCGTGCTTGTGCCGCCCTCTGCAAATGCTTCTGATAATGAGCCTCTCTGTTGTTGGAGGGGCACGTTTGGGAGGGAGGGCTGACTTCAGCTGTGCCTTAGCTATGTCCTGTGCTCCGGGTAAGAAATGATCCTCTGGCTCATATGCATTGAAGATTGTGGCACTGAAGAATATCACCCTGCGGCCAGGAATTCTGAAGAGCAAGACTTTGGAGCTTGTTTTACAAATACACTTCCTAATGAAGAGAAATGTAAAAGCACCAATAGTTTCGGGACCCTCCATTCGTTTTTCAGACAGTGGGATAAAACAGTGGAACGTCTGGGGAAGAGCTGCCTTTCCTGCATTCATCTCTGCTTGTTCGCATGCTCTTTGTTTTATTCCTGAAGCATAAAACTGCCTGGAATTAAAAAGGAGTCCTATGGAACAGAACATGCTTTGCAGTGTTTCTAGTCCTTAGCAATCCCTCGTTCCCTCTGGTGAACACAGGTTTAAATATTTCTAGGTACATACATGGGAGGTTTCTTCCCTCGGTTGTCTAAACTGAGTTTTACCAAACTCTATTTGGGTTTTTCTCTAAATTGAGATTTAGCAAAATATAATAAATTTGGATTCAGTCTGTATTTCATAGAACGCCCAAAATATCACAACTCATGCCTTGTGTATGTTGTATATTTTAGAACTTTTTAATAACAAAAATGACATGCTTATAAAGGCATTGAAATAAATATATGTTCCATCCTCTTTTTCATATGTGAAAATTGGGACTTTAATGTCGAAACATCAGATATGATGGATACTCAAGACCGTTCTCTACCCAGGGTATACAAAAGGGCAGTGATGGTGTTCTCCATGGCGCCAACATGACCCGCCTTGCTGTTTCATGTGATCTTAAAGAGCCAAATTGAGCTTAGCCACATGTTGGGATGTGGATTGTGTACACCGTGGTGACTAAGAAAACCTTAAATGCCAATGAACTCACCTGAATACTGGTCAGCATCTGTAGCAAGGCAACGTGCACAGGGAGAAGACAGATATTTACGTACTGTATCTGTTCTGTCAGTCTAGAACTGGGCTATAATAAATTCTGAATTTCTAGAATATATTTCTTTTTCTTTCTTTCTTTTGTTAAATTCTCCTTATTTTGGGTCAAATTGTTTATCTCTGTATTGTGTCTGTCAAACACAAACAGAAACTGGACTATAGCAAATTCTGAATTGTGTGGGTCTATTTCTTTCCATTTTTAAACTGTCTCACTTCATAGCCACCTTTCTTAACATCATCTGGTCCATAGTGAGTTTAAATGAGAACCCAAATTGTATGCAGATGTCCTTTCTTCAAGTTTACATTTTTAAAATGTTTTCTCTGCTTCCGATACCTCAACTATGAAATTAAAACATTCTCCTTGTTTGCCACGGGTTAGGATGAGAATCTTTTGTGGAATATTCTGCAGACTTTGAGTATGGCACCAGCTAGTATTTCTATATAGGCTTCTGCATTCCTGTCTATAAGATTTACTCATTGGATGGAGTGATGGCTACACCAGTATAACCACAATCAAGGCTGAATATTTGTCTAAGTTTTAAGATGAAACACAAAGACCTTCAGAGTGTGTCATTAACCTGACCTCTGATTGTGTTTGTGTAGTGCCAAATCTGCTGATTCATAAGTGCAGTTTCAGTCAACCAGCCAGATGTTTGCTCTATGGGATTCGAAATTGCCACTTTACCTGATTTTATCCAGTAAAGTTACCGTATGAATAGAGATTATATAAACACAAAATTTATCATTTCTAAGTGGAGGTTTCTGTCCCACCTGGTCCCACAGCCGATTAGCCCCAAATAAACACACAGATGCTATATTAATTATAAAACTGTTGGCCAATGGCCAAGGCTTCTTACTGGCTAGCTCTCTATTAATTATTGACCCATATCTATTAATCTAAGTATTTCAACGTGGTCTTATCTTGCCAGAGAATGCCTGGCCCATTTTAGCTTACTGGTCTCTACATGGCATCTCCTAGAGGACTCTCTGCCTCTTTGCCCAGCATTTTCCTTGTCTCCTAGCCCCACCTATCTTCCTACCTCTACTGTCCAACCAATGCTTTATTCATCAACCAATAAGAGAAACATATATACAGAAGAACATCCCCCATTAATCATTAATTGTTTTCATTTTAAGTTTATCTCATATATGCTGCTCATACCTCATATATGTTGTTAAGCACACATGTCTGCATTTCAGAGACACACTTTTCATATTATACATAGTGCACAGCCTTCTGATAAGCTTCCTAGAGAGTCATGCCCAAGGGAAGAAGCTGAGGGATTGATTCCCTTTCTTCCTCAGGAAATCCCAGGTGCAGCATAATCCTGATTTGAATGATCACAGATGTTTTAACCCTTTGTTGTAGGGAGCCGTCCCTGCATTCTCCATTACAAGATGGCGCCTGCATCCAGCAGGCACCGAATGTAAAGAAGATTATTGCGCAGGCGCTGGGTAATTTTCCATTCCTTGATCTCTGCCTATTCCGTGGCGTCATATGGCCCAATGAGCTACAGCCAATCATGGGGTGACACGTCCAAGGCGGCGGTTGCCAGCCTTTATTAGGCGACGGGATTCTTGGCTCGGGATCTCCGCTCTGGTAAGCTTATGCTCTCCTCTCAAGACGCATTAAAGCTTTACTGCAGAAGGATCCGAATGTCCTGTGTGGTTCTTGCCGGCAAGACTATCGCGCGGGACACTTTGTAGAAAATCAAAGAGATAGTGTTTGCAATAAAGCCACATTTATGTAGTTTTCTCTTTTGACAACTGGTGTGTTTCAATCAGGTACCTTTCGGAAATGGTATACAGCTACTATCAACTTTAGCGCCATGCCCACAACCTTTACTAAATTTTCAGTGAAACAGAAACAGAAACTTTGGCCAATGTCTATGCACATGCAGGAGGGACCCAAATGAAAGAAGAAGCAAAAAGATTCCTAATTCAAGGAAAGTGTTGTTACCTTTCTTCACATATTTCCCTCCCTCCCTCCTCTCTCAGCATTCTCATTTCAAAGTGTGTGTGGACAATAGACAGATTCCACAAAGAGGAACTACATAATCAAGTTAAATTCAAGCACAGAAATCAGCTGAGGGGAACATGGATTTGCAAGGTGTCAAAGCCCAATTTAATTTACATCTGTTTACTGATTTCTAACCCATTGGCATCTACTGAAATAGTGTTTTGTTATAGAGATCTTGTTACCACATATTTCACACATGATATTCTAAACTTAGTTGGAAATATAATTTTTGTATATTTTCTTGCATGCAAAACTCTATGTGTGGATAGTAAATTCTGTGTGCAAAGTATTTAGTTCAGTTTTATTATTTCTCTGATGCTGAATCTTCTCTCTTAGAAGAGGCCAGTAACTCATAATTTTGCCATGTCTGACAGGCACCCCGGACAGCTTCTCAGAATGTCTTGATTATTACCCATTACCCATCCATTAGAAAAGAAAAATATGATATTCTGTATCTCTCTCTCTCTCTCTCTCTCTCTCTCTCTCTCTCTCTCTCTCTCTCACTCCTTTTAAGTTATAAGCATAAAGTGGCTGTTGTAAATCCTTCAGGCTGGAGAACAATATTGCATACAGATCAAGCAGACAGCCCATTGGCCAGAATGGTATGGGGGTAGGGGAAGACTTAGTGATTGGGCAGACAATCCAGGTGTCCTGGAATGGTTGTTGTTTGGTCAAAAGCAGTCCATTAACAGTCAATAATGTATCCGTTCATCCTTTAGTATAGAAATGGCTAACTTGTTCACTCTAAGAGTTTCTTATTAAATTATTTTATTTTTAATCTTAAAAATTCTTATTCTCCTGGTATTTCTTGTAATCTAGATCATGAGTAAGCAAACCTTTGACTTAAAAGAAACATGTACTAGCTGATAGTCTAGATCAATTCCTTTTAAATAGTTTGTACTTGCAAAGTAATATTGAATACAATTCAGAGAAAAGGAGAAAAGCAGTGGTGTGTTGATTCTCAGTGTTTTTAGCGTTAATGAAGCAGTGATGGTTCCTACCTTGAATCACATTTGGCTCCTCTTGCCACTGCTCTCTATCCTTCTGTGACTGAGTAAAACAAAGAAACAGAGTAGACTAAGATCGGAAAATTTTTCCCAAGCAACTAAGCAAACAGCAGCACATCCTGTACTGATCAAACAGGAACATTCTACAAATCACTATGGTTTGTCACAAATTCTTCCCAATTAAATTTCTGTTTAAAGGACAATCAGATTTCTCCTACTATCTCCCAAATTCTTAAACTGTAAGAAACAATGGAAATCCTTTTAAAGTCCTGAATTATATACACATATATGAACAGATATGTAAGTGTGTAAGAAAGAGGAAGAGTATACTTGACCCATGGAAGGCAGTATTGTGTGAAAAATCCTCTGTGATCTTCACTGGGAGTTTGCAATACCCTTGTTTTAACTGTTTTCAAGTTACTCCAATAGATAGGATACTTTGTTTATTAAAGATATCTTTTTATCTCAGAGTAAAAAACTGTTCGAGTAAGGAGAAATTGAGTGTTCCTTGAATTGACTTTGTTGTCAAATATCTTAAGGTCCAGAGCCTTGATAGAGCTAGTACATGGTGAAGGCACAGGCAACAATGATAAAAATCCACAAGGTTACAGATTCACTGGGTTCTTACTTTATGGTTGGGCACTTCTTCAAAGCAAAATAATGAAGCAGACAGAGCTCATAATAGAATGATCTTGAAACATACATAAACAACAAGAATGGACTCAGCAGAATGTATTTATGTATATACATATATACATGTAACAATAATAATCAAATGAAAGGAGGCTATCAACTTGAGAGCAACAGCAACATGGGAAAGTACTTGAGAGCAGTTCTAAGGAGGAGGGGGATGGAAGAAAGTGGTGCAATTCTACACCAATTAGAAATTTATTAAATAATACACAAAGAATAATTTCTTCAGTCATTCTAAGAATTTTACCCACGTATCCAGGTGAACACTGAGTGTCTGATTCTCCAGGCATGCTGGACATGAACAAATACACCAGGCCATACACAGCATAAACCTTGTTCCCTGCTGATGCTACTTTGAAATATCCTGAAGACATTGTCCCCTTGACAAAAATTATTGTCTTTTTTAAACTATAGCTTTTCATAGATGATCTTTTTTAATTGAATGAAGGCCTCATGAAGTCTTCTGGGGTTAGGCTAATTTGGAAGGAGTAGACAGAGAGTTACAGAACATTGCTAATTTTAAAACCCAATAATGACAACATTCCTAACAATTCATTTTAGTATCAGTGTTTATATTTTGACTATTACAAATCATATTTCTATTTTAGCTTAATTGGAGTGATGGGGTGGGAAGCATAAGGATTGAGAATAACAAGAAGTAAAATACAGGAAAGCTTATCCAGAAATGTAAAATGCAAACATTTAAAACATGACAGAATTCTATCTAGGTTCAATATAGAGAATAATGGAACAGCATGGGTTGCTAGATATTAGATGATTATATTTATGACAAAAGAAATGAAAAGAAAGAAATGAGAAGCAGGTGAGCTGGTCAATATTCTTGATGTTTGAAGGTTGACTTAGTACATTTTTTTTTCATTTTTGTCTTCACAGAATCTTTGTTCTTCCTCCTAGTTTACTTACTTGCTTTTGCCATATAGCTTTGATTTATACAGGAAATGGTTAAGGAGGAGTTGATTTATTTGAGTAGGATGACTTCTAAGTAAAAAAAAAAGTTATAGAAAACACAACTATGTTCTCACAAATGATCATGAAAGACTTATAAATTGCTGAATAGATAACTATGTGTATAACTTTGTCAGTAATATCCTATCGTGAATTTGAACTTGATGTCACCTTTTCCCCAAAATAATCTGGAATATATTTTATACTACCGTGACTGTTTTTGCAAGTTATATGAGAACATCAGCCTGCTTATTTTAAGTTTCATATTTTCAACTACATATTAATTCAACAATTTCATTTTATACCGAATAGTTTCCATACTTCAATATAAAAGATAATGGATATATTTTCTATTTTTCCCATCATTTTTTTTGTTTCTGTTACACTCATTGACATATTCTGAGTACAGATACTGTTGTTTAATTAGAATGCCTTGTAAAATACATTTGTAACATCTCTGGGATGATCTTATTTGCAGCAGGTTTTAAGATGTAACAAATCTGTATATTTTATAGTGTTGATGTAGTAGGGTTATTTATTCTTCATCATGATCCTCTTTGTTATAATTTGTGTGCAAGTCTTAGATGAACAAATAACCATATAAATATTTTGTGCCATCTTCTTTCCTATAGTTTGCTAAATTAATTTATCAAGGATTTTCATTTCTTGACTTTTTCTCTCATTTATATCTTTAGATCACATGAAATATATCTGTGACTGCACAATATGTAATTTATTAGAACAAATATATAGAACCTTCAAATAGTATAATTCAACTTCCATTTATGTGTTCTACATACATTCCATGAAAATTCTTAGGATGTATTATTTCTTGTCCTATTACATAAGATTCCCATTGACAACAAAAGGGTCCTTGAAAATAGCATAAAAACAAAAATTTAGTGTATATCTTAGAAGCTAGGTATCATATTATACTAATGTTTTCAATCTTTAGGTTATTCTTAATAATTACTAAATACTTATTATTCTATCCTCAAAAAGGAAAAATACTGCATCCACTCTCCAAAAGGGAGGAAATGATGGGAAAAATGATTTTCAAATCCAAGAATAATAATTTCCACATAACTGCTCCCAAAACAATAAGAAACAAACTTGGCTAGAGGACACTTTCTTTAAATCAGCTGCCACTGTGCAAATTAAATTAGTTCAACAGATAATCTAAGCATGGCTTGCTATACCACATAGCTAATTAATATGGCATGAAGAATTATTTTTCGTATTAAATGTATATATAATACATGTTCTATGGTTGAGTTTGCAAAGCTATATTTTTTAAAAGCCAGAGATAAGTCTCAGCTCAAAGTTAAATTTGGAAAGTAAACTTTAAAAAGATTAGCAATTTGTGCCAACTTTTATCAATACAAACCAAGTCATATAAAACTAGTAATTTACTTCCCTTTTAAAATCATGCATTATGGATTAAAATCACATTTAATTTTACAAGTTTGTGACTCCACTTTAATGTTGCCATCTGAAAATTAAGATGGTGATAAAAATCACCCATCATGATTATTCTTCAGGATGGAGTGAATGTGGTAGTTATTATGTTCTTAATGGAAATTATATTAGTGTTACTATAAAAAGACAGTTAAAGCTTCTGCTTTTAGAGTGCTACACTAACACTTTAATATTAGTCAAAGTCAGGTCCAGATTCCATAAACACCTATTAGCCTTTTTGTTTGGTTTATTTTAACTTAATATTTTTTTTCAGTACTAGTGATGGAACCCCCAGCCTTTTATATGCTAGGCAATCATTCTACTACCAGATTGCATCTACTACAGCCCTGTTTTTAATATTATTTTTAGTTTGTTAAACATTTTCCCACTTATTTGGAAAATGGGGTCATTGTACTATGTAGTACACATGTCTGGAGGTTAAAGAACAACTTGCGGGAGTTGCTTCTTTACTTCTACTATGTGGGTCCTGGGAAAAAGGCAGGTGGTCAGGTGGCAAATGCCTTTGCCTATTGAGACACTTGCTGGGCACCAGACTCAATTTTATATGATAATTTACAAAAAATTTCATCCATACCTGTTTTAATAAATACCACTAAACCAGCATAATCCACAACTACATTATAAATATTTGTCCTTAAATTCACAATTTAATCCTCACTTGTAAATGGAGTTCTTAGTTGGTCTAAGAAATAAAAACTTAAGAGTCAGGTACAGAGGAAAATTCTGAGAGATCAGAGAGGAGCAAGCCACGGCCACACCTTACCTACTTAGCGTTTCAGCAGACAAGAAAGTTGAGTTCCTGTTTTTCTCTGCTTATATCCTGTTTCTGCCCAGATATCTCTCTTCCTGTCTGTCCATAAAGACCTGCAGACCTCTATGGATAGCTAGTGGCAAACTCCATTCTCTGACTGTAAGACAGGCTTTTTTGTACAAGCAAGATATAACTACCCTTGCCCCTTTATAAAAGAAGTTAGCTGGTGGTGTTATGCTTTACAGCTCTGGGTGTGCTTTAAGGACAATTGCACAGCAATGACACGAAGAGCATAGCAATCACCCTGGTAGGGCTTATGGGCCATAACAACCAGTTGACCAATCAACACAGGGCAAGCCTTGAGGCACACCAATCCTGAGCCTGTGCGTACCCCTAGACACTCTCCTTACACTGCCCTATAAGATCTCTATGCAGTGGCTTCTTGCTGTCTTTCCTAGCCATTTGCCATGGTGCATCCATCATGATGAAAGGCCCGAGGTAACATGGGATTAGTTCCTTAAACAACTGCAATAAAACCTCTTGCTGTTTGCATCAAAATAGAGAGTCTCTGCAATGCACAAACACAACACAACTGATCAAAGTGCACAGATGTAGAACCTGAAAATATTTATACAAGTTACAGTATATGGACTGAGCTGGGTTTTATTTTTATGTATTTAGGAAAACACACACACACACACACACACACACACACACACACACACACACAAACACACACACACACTTAAAGAAGATGAAGCCATGAATTTGAATGAGAGGAAGGAGGTGGTTAGTGAGAGGGATGAAAAAGGGCAGGGAGATATTATGTAGTTATCTTGATATCAAAACAAAAATTATTCAAAAACTTAACCTTGATTTATTTTAATATACATTATTTTAAGCAACTTACATTCATAAGCAATTTATAATACAACATAAACATATAAGTATGAAGTAGTACAATTAGTATACATTATGTTTCTAGAAGAAATATTCATCATTTTGGCAATAATACTTTTTAAAGATTTTATTGCATGTGTTCTAATTTCCAGACAATTGGAAGAATAACATATTTTATGCTTCATAGTATTTTGATGTTGTTAGGAAACACACCCACCCAAGTCTGTATCTTGGGAAAGAATTGTGACAAATAGCTACAGCAAACCTTTGCAAACTATCTGTTTTCAAAATATCAGTCCTCAGAAGGAGGCTCTATTATTAGTTCTGCATCTCTGAGCAAGGAAAGTGAATCTTGGAGAGTTTCAGCAACCTGTCCAAGTTTACTAGGCTTGTGAGAGCTGCAGCAGTCTCACTCTTGTGCTGACATGCTGGATAGTGGGTGAGCATGAGTTCTAGAAGCTCGCCTACTGTGATTTATAATGTGCAGAGAACAGGAAGTTAGCCTGGCAGTCTGAATTGGTTTTGTTTTGGGTACCAACTGATGTGAAAGAGTATAGAAAGATACATGCTAACCTAGAAGTCGGGGGCAAGGAAGGAGGAAGAGAGGGAGGGAGAAGGGAGGGGAAGGGGAGAAATAGGGGCAGAGGGAGGGGAGGGAGAGAGGATGAGGGAGGGAGAGAAAGAGGGAGAGAGGAAGCAGCAAACCCCATGTTTCTCTGTATGATCTACCAGTCAAAGAGAGCTATGGATACAGAAAGTTCTTCCTTCCCCACATAGTTCTGAAGCCACATACTTCTTTCAGCTTTTATAGGCGATGTATTCTGACAAGTTTCTGTCTGTTGTGTCTGAATTTTCTTATTCTGAAGGTCGTGGGTTAAATCTGGCTGAACAATCTTCAGTTTCCACTAGTAGGTGGAGGACCTCATTCCTTTTGTTTTATGGTCATTTCCTCCCCTGGAGGAGAAACTAGGGGTTCTTCATATGGGATTTCCCACAATTCAATGGGTGAAGGTATCTATTTCCTGCATGAAGTTTTCCTTCCTTCCACAAGGAAGAAACTAGGATGAGATATTTTGGGAATTAAGAGACTTTAAACTCAATGCTCAATTGAAAAATACAAGTGAAGGGAAATATATTTTAAAGTGTCTTTGTATTTGAAATGTAAATAAAACAAAATCTTTGAAAAGTGTCTTTGAGTAGTCAGGGTTAAAACTCAAAATCTAATAGATATTTACATAATGAAATGACTGCCAATAATATGCATGTTGTTTCTTATGTCTGTTCCCAGAGCAGAAGAAAAAAGAATTAATAAAGTTCAGTTTGCTTTACTTATTATTATTATTATTATTATTATTATTATTATTATTATTAATTTGGGGTTTTCAAGACAGGGTTTCTCTGTGTAGCTTTGGAGACTGTCCTGGAAGTAACTCTTGTAGACCAGACTGGTCTTGAACTCACAGAGATCTGCCTGCCTCTGCCTCCTAAATGCTGGAATTAAAGGTATGCGCCACCACGACCCGGCTGCTTGCTTTATTTTTTAAGGTCAATATAAACCAAACATAGCTGGGCTTTGGTGGCAAATGCCTTTAATACCAGTACTCAGGAGGCAGAGGCAGGTGGATATCTTTGAGTTCGAGGCTAGCCTGGTCTCCAGAAAGAGTGCCAGGATAGGCTCCAAAGCTACACAGAGAAACCCTGTCTCAAAAAACAAAAAAGAAAAACTAAACAAAACAAAAAATGAAACAAATATAGCCAACCATTTGAGTACCTCGTTGTGAGGATGGGACACTTCTCATTAATGAAAGTCTTCACCATATTTCTGTTTAAAATTGTGTTTATGATACACAATGAAAAATACTACTTATCATTTTCCATTTACAAATTATAAATCAATAATTTTCCTCCTTAGTGTTTGTTATCTGAGAAAATTATGTTCTTCAAAAGTCATCTCCTTTTCCATTTCTAGCTATTACCTACTTTCTCCTCTTTGTCAATCAAGGAATTATTGACTGTATTTATCAATGAAATGTAGAAAATTTAAACAATCTTTATAAGAAATGGAGTATAGCTTGTCAGGAGGCAGCAACAGCCAAGATAAATTAAAAGACTCAGGGGTTTTGATATTTCAAGGCTCCTAGCAGTACACAGGAGATGTAATGGGAGTGATCAAGGCAGAGATTAAAATGCATGTTAATGACTTTGAGCCTCAATTCATGTATTAAAAAATAGGTGCAAAATCATATACTTAAATATTCTGTGTTGGACTGCTTGCTGGTTATATTAGTGGTGTTGTCAAAGCTTATACAGCCAGGAAGTTTATAATGATCACAGTGTGCTCATATGCTAAGAAACAAAGAATAATTAGAATATATTCTCTCTCTCTCTCTCTCTCTCTCTCTCTCTCTCTCTCTCTCTCTTTCTCTCTTTCTCTGAAAAATGTTATTTTGCACTTATAGCACATAGTTGTGAGTTTGACTTTTTAAAGTCATTTTGCCTTTATGAAATAGCTTGCTTTGATTTCTTAAGCTGAAAAATGGAATTTTCTAGCCGGTTTTGAGGGTGTTTGCTCATCAGTTCTATCCAACTATAGTCATATATACATGAAACTTAAGGCAAACTCTAGACTGAGTTTTAACCCATGATTAGAAATTTTATTAAATAATATTATAAGGGTTCATCACAACTACTAATCCTCTATTGGTATGTAAATGTATCAAACTGTCACTTAAAATTCCCCATGGATTATTTGTACTACCCATCTTATGTGTTTGCTTAACAAACAGTAAGCAGAGAGAACTCAATTCCAAAATGATTGAATGGGAGAAAAATGTCTACTAAATTGGATATAGCTAGCAACTACTCTGTAAATGCCCCTAGAATAATACTTAGTAAATCACAAAATCCAAGTGTAGTGTCAAATACATGGTGCATTCTAATTAGGTATTGTATATATCTTGCATACATTCCATTCCAAAGACAAGTTTGCACGCCATTCCAAGTATACCCATTTCAAATGTACTGAGCCTCAAAGGTGCTAAAGCACACTTTATTCTCTAGTCCAGGACATTGTCTTCTTGACCTCTGTATACTGCTGTTAAGCTCAGAGGATTTATTTGGAAGCTTTCATTTAAGGTCTTGAGTTATTATCCTTTGCTAGACCTTTGTCCATGGCATATTTATCACAATGCCCTGTAAAACTAATGTGAGAGAAAAGTGAGGGACGGAAGTCATATATTTGTGATTTATAAAGACTGGAGGAATGGTATAAATCAGACTTTAGAATTCATTCATAGGCACCCCATATAATCCATTTATAATCACAAGAACTCCACCAAATGATGTTCGCACATTTTAAAAAGTAAACACTAATGAAAGTTTGAAATTCTTCATGATCTATGATTTCTTGGGTCCATTACCACATATTGTTTATATTTATTACTAGAAAGGAGAGGTGGAGTGTGTTATTTTTAAAAGTACAGAAAGAAATAGTTTTCAAGCTGTTCCCTTAATGAACTGGAAATGGTAACCCTGTCAAATTTAATATAAAAATAGTGTTATAGGCCTATGGCATCTATTTATTACTAGAGAACAAAAGCCGTCATCCATTTCCTTTAGAGAATGACATTTTTGTAATTCGCTGCCCATTTCATTTGTTCCAGGGCCTTCGTGGGGTGACAAATATCCTACTAAAATAGCTACTGATACTTGATAGGATAATGTGTAGCCCCTTAGGACAAGGGCAAAGGCAGCAAACTTATCATCCTTTAGTTTAGCTTAGCATGGGTCAGTAACAGCGCCAGAGGTGACAGAAGATGTTAAAGTGTGGGAAGCAAGAGCTGAAAGCAGTAGGAGGGGGGTTTTATAGTTTATCCTTTCTTTTGCCAAGAAGCTATGGAGACAGCTTGAATCACATTGTTGATTTGGTTCACTGCACGCTGTACTAACTGCTTCTGCAAAAGAAGAGCAAGGCGGGAGAGAAACTCAACACTTATGGGTCATTCTCCCCAGCAGCATGTGGTATTGTGAGATGTCCTGTAAGAGGAAGAAATGCATATTTAATATTTTAGCTTCAAGTTCATATTTTCAGAATGCGTTATCCTGCAGGAAGGTCTGTGGTGAATAACCAGCAGGACCTCCCCAGTATATCAACCTGATCATTTTAGGAGGAAATGGCATTAGAAGTGCTGTATTTCATCAGACAATTTTCTGGGTTATAGTATACTAAATAAGACCCTAGTTAAAAATTACAAAAATACAGTAGTTTGAGTTTATCATTGACACTTGTGCATAAGGACAATTCACTTGCATTAAACCTGACTATACATACTTACTTCCCAAGAAATTAAATTAGTATAGAACTCTCCTTTAGAAACCCTTTGAAAAATCATGTGCACCAGCTGGTTTATTACTCCTGATTCTATCAAGAGATCATAGGCAGAAATTCCTCTAAACACTTCTCAGCCTAAAAAATGAAAAACGCAAACAGAAAACATAAGTTCTTCATTAGGCAGGTGTCTCTTTTCATGGCTGTCGTCACACACGATGACATGCACAGAAGCATGATGGTTATGTTGTGATTCTCTGGAAGCACATCTGCTAGAATGGCTTCTGTTTCGCAATGTTAGGAAATCACTTTTCATGTTACACATGATTTAAATGAATTTACTTAAAATCTCCAATGATACAGTCCAAAAATTCCTCAAGGACTGATGAGAAGAAAGGGCTAAAAATTGTGACCTTGTCTCACAAGCAAGAATCCAACTCCATCCAAGTACTTCACAGTTTGGTGAACATGCACAGCATGATGTCCCTGTTGGAGCCAGCGGGGCTTCATGAACCACTTCCTTTTTTTTTCTTTAGGCATGGGAAATGTCTACTTCTATAATATTTCTCAGTATTATAATTACAATTTATGTATCAATAGAAAATGATAAAAATTAGAATTTATATGTACAAAAGGAACTTTTCAATTGGGTGACATACTTGGCAGTTTGATGTAAATATAAGGTATGTTTCAATGTCTGGAGCATTTTCTGACAGACTATTTTGTATTCCAAGTATATGTAGAAAATTACATAATGCTGAATTGCAGGCAGCTGAAGATACACTGATAACTTCTTTGAAATAAGTATGTTAAACAGTTCACATACTTTATCTCTGACGACCTGGTTGTGTGTTCCTAATAGTGCTGTTCCTGGCTAAAATTTATACAGTGCTTTCTCTATTGAGTTGGAAATTGTTCCTTCTACAGAGAGAGGTTCACGTTTATTTCCAATGCAGAAGAACTTGTTTTAGTTTTGAAGGTAAATTGAACAAGTGATTGCTTTCATATATCATGTAATTCCTACATGTTTATGGCTGTAACTTTTCTACTTAACACATTTTATTCCTTACCATGCCTGCCACTGGTTTAAGCAATCTGTGGGTAATTGATTTCTCCTGTAAAACAGATAACATTTGCTTAAAGCTCTTCTGATAGCTTTACAGCCCCTGCATTAGGAGAAGCACTTCCATCACCACTGGCATTCTTATAAAATATAATTATTACATATCTATCAAAGAGTAAAATAAAAGGAACAGGAAATGGCAGTGCAAATACTGTTCCTTCATCGCTCCTGGCAGCTGTATTACTACTGACACCTAGCATATCACTGCTCACTTTCTTCCACTGCCTTGGGCACATGGTCTGAGTTTCACTGTTTATTTGAGCAAACTGTAGTCTTTTCAAATGCTAACCTCAGTTCAATTTATTAGACTTCCTACTAAGAAGTAAAAGCAATCTTTCATTTGAGCAATGACTATTTTCCAGCTAAAGCTCACATTTTCAGTCACGTGTTCAGCAAGGTAAATATGTAAAAAATTCCCAAACAATTTTATAATATGTATAAATTGAGTAGAAATAACTTTAAGTTGTGAGATTTTTTCCTTGTTTTAATTTTGCTGTTTCTCTTGAGACCCAAAGCAACTGCCACTTTGTAATCTAGTATATCACTTAATATGAAATATTGCTGAAGTGTTCTCAATGCTTTGGTCTATAACATGGGATAGACAACTTAGTTTCATATTTGTTTTCAATCTGTACATATATATTAGGCAAGAGTTCAGAGAGAAAGGGAATTACACTTCCATGTTGCAAGGCTTTTCTTGGGGGGAAATTTGAGCAAACATCTGTTCACCCCAGATAAGGCACCAAAAAAAAAAAAAAAAAAAAAAAAAAAAAAAGCAAAAGAACAGTTTACCTAAGGCCAGTTTAATGATCCAGGAAGATTTTCATTTGTTTGTTACTTGCAGGGTAAGAATTTACTTCCCTGAGGATCATGGGTGACTGTAAGGCAACTGTATCACCAAACAGCACACCCTTGAGTGGATGTGACTCATAGAAGCTGTATCTCAGGAGCTCAGGGCACAGGTTGCAGGTAGCTATGCTCCGGGAGAGTCTCCTCTCCACAGCAGCTGTTACTGGCTACATCATAATCTTAGGCAGTAGCAGGGAGGAGTCTCTGTGAGTATTTTAACTTTCAGGAGTTTTGTGAGGTTTTATGATATTTTGTCTATTTCCTGGGCCTTATATGATTCATTGACTTCACTGAATCTCATTTCCTTCCTGCTCTCTCCAGAAGGGTATGTTTCATTTTTAAGGAAATAGATACACAACACTGTATAAGGTCAATGAACACTTAGTTTCTTTGCTAGATATCAAATACACACACACACACACACACACACACGCACGCACGCACGCACGCACGCACGCACGCACACGCACACGTACACGTACACGCACGAGAGAGAGACAGAGAGAGAGAGAGAGGGAGAGGGAGAGGGAGAGGGAGAGGAGAGGGAGAGGAGAGGGAGAAGAGAGAGAGAGAGGGAGGAGGGAGGGAGGGAGGAGGGAGGAGGGAGGAGGGAGGAAGGGAGGGAGGGAGGGAGGGAGGGAGGGAGGATGAGATAGGATACATATATGCATCATTCTTTTCTTTTTCTCTAGTTTCTTAAACTCTATCTAAAATAGCAAAGTATTTTTCAAATCTCAAACACAAATTCACAACATTCATTGTTAAGTTGAATATACTCACAAGGAGGAGAGAAAGACAATGATATGGTTCAGCTTGAATCAATGGAATGTAGTATTATAGATTTGGCACACCATATATAGTGTGCTATCACCTATGAATATTTAGGAGAGGCACAAAAAAAGACAGTAAGTAACCAATCAACTGGATTGACAAAGAAAAAATGCTTTGAGCTTTTCAATCATAACCAAAGATAATTAATGTTTTCAGTTTCCGGTAGAAGTCCTGAATAATGTTGAAAATCAGTTTCTCATTTTTCCTCTTTTCTTAATGGAATTATCCATTTATTATTGATAATTTAAGATTCCTTTGTCTTGTTGATATGTTTTAAGCATAGATTTGTAGCTTTGAAAGAGAAAATGTCTATATGGAAATATCTTAATGAATAATTCCCAGATTTTTCTTATTTGTTATAATTTCTGTTTCAAACATAAGATTGGAGCTTCTCCTTGGGCTGGAGACACTGGCAAGTCTGTAATTGTGGCTGTGGTGCACAAGTTTTCTGGCCTGTGTCTAACTCCATTGATTGCTTTGTTGTGAGAATTTCCCTGAAAACTCAATTTCAATTACATTACTTGATCTCCACTCTACCTCCCACTCCCACTGGCCAGCATGGTGCAGGCTGTCCTAGAATTCATTAACCATGCAGAACACCAATTCCTTGCTTTGACCCAACCTGGTCTCCTTGAAAGCCGCACATTTCCCCATGTATCATATATAGTGATCCCAGTAGTGCAGACATGGCCCTTGTCCCTTCAACTGTACTCAACCCTTTCTGAATATTTAAAACCACCGCCACCTATCATTTATCTTTACGTGAGGTACATTTAAATTATCGTAACAGTGTACATTTCCTAACTGTAGGGTAAATTAATCTCCAAAGTTATGATGACATTTATGGAGAATGAAATGCTAATAAAAGACTTAAGTGACATCATAATTTGTTCCCGTCCCGTGTTAATTCAATTCATTTAGAAATTTTGTTTTTTACTTTTTAGTGAAATGGCATGTATTCAGTGTACATGAGTGCATATAAAGTTATATTCCCTGATTTTTTAAAAATAAATTCTATGTAGCAAGTCCTTCTGATATGTTTAAATGATGGCAACAGGAAGGTCAATCTTCACATTATTTCCTTTGTTACGACATTTTCAAAATGGCTTAAACTTCTTCCCAGGGTTTGCGACATATATTTGAACTAAAATGCTCTAGAGATATACGAGGCAATTTTAAACTTGATTTTGTATGAAAATCGCAGGTAAAGCTCTAGGCAAGAGAAACTTCTAGAAACCTTGAAGAAAAGCTTGTTATTCATGTCTCTGGTTCTAAATCATACTGTGGTGATTAACTTGTCTTTTATATATCAATAATGTATTTTGATTCATCTTCAAGTCTATGCAAGAGATGATACTGTGTTTCTCATGATGTTGAAATGTCTAAGCAATAAATACCAAAAACATTGCACCATTTGAGTGAAACAATGCATTTTGATGGAAGGAGAGTTAAAATACTTCTAAGATCAAATATGACAGAAAATATCCTTTTTAAGTCTACAACTGTCCCTCAGCAAGCTCTCCTGAGTGACCTCTGAGTATAATTCATTTTATCTATCCATTCTATCTAAAATAGTTTTGTATACACACACACACACACACACACATACACACACACATACATATATATAATATATATATATACATAACAGAATACATATGTATATATGTATATATATGAATATATGTATATTCTGTTAATACTCTGGCCTTAAGTGGTATTTCTTCAATGTGGCATTAGTACAGAGATCTCTGTGTTTTCATAATCTGAACTGATACAAAAGAAAGTTCTGTAAACTTAAAAATTGAACATGGAATGTCTGTATGTACACTTATTTCTACTTTTTTTTCTTAAAGCATAAGTTTCTGGAACACATTTAAAGACTTTGACCTTTGTAAGTAAGGTATGTGTCTTGGTGACATGACATGATGGCAGATTCCGGCAGTAAAGAGTTAGAAGTGCAATGCAGTCAGCCTGAGAACAAGCCTGTGCACTCATGAGTGCAGTGTAATAACTAGATGATGAGTCTACTTCCTTTGCTCTTGATGTCAGGCACTTTGTCCAGATGAGTGTTTTATGCTGTGACATGCCAGAATGGAAGTCCTTAACATGGGAGAGTCAAGTGTTCTGTGCGTTGGGCAGCAGGTAGGTGCCAGCCAGATCACTACCATTTCAAAGCAAGGAGAACCCTGGTAACTATGTATGTGAGTCAGAATGCATTAGCTTATTTCACTCCGTTCCCATCATTCTTTGACAGCTTTTGTGTCTTCTTAAAATAAGAAAAACATGGCTTTTAAATTTTATTTTATATCTGTAGTCCTAGAGCCCCAAACAGTGAATGTTAGGTAAATGTTTCCATGTCACATGACTAGAAGTGTGTTGAAGTCAGAAATGACTAGACACAGTAATTGCTATAGAACTGGGCATTCCTGAGTGCCAGGTCAATGGGAATGTACTGAATAACACACCAAAGTTCCAACTTTACATTGAGATCTCTGTGGAACTGTTGCAACATCAGAAATAAAAGTATCCATGCATCTCATTTTTTCTCTATATTATCACAGTGCTAACATATTAAATATAGTTGTGCTGGCTAGTTTCATATCAACCTGACCCAAGCTAGAAATCATTTGGGAAAAAGGAAACCTCAATTGAGAAAACACCCCTAGCTGACTGGTGTATGGAGAAGCTTCTGGAAGGAACATTTTCTTTATTAATGATTGATGTGGGAGGGTCCAACTCACTGTGGTCAGTGTCACCCCTAGGATGGCAGTACTGGATAGCACAAGAAAGCAGGCTGAGCAAGTCAATAAGCAGCGCTCCTCCACTGCTTCTGCCTTAGTCTCTGCCTTAGTTTCTGCCTTCAGTTTCCTACCTGGAGTTCCCACCACAAAATTCTGAAGCATTAATCAGATTAATCTTAATCAATAAAAAGCAGGAACCAGATATTGGGATGAAGACCTGGAAGATCAGAGAACTGGAAGCAGCTGCCAGTAGTTTCCTACCTGTCTCCTTCCTCCAACCCTGTCCTGCCTTATCACTTCTTCTCTCCTCCTCCTGAGTGCTGGGATTAAAGGTATAAGCCACCACCTACAGGTCTCTATGGTTAATTAGTGGCTAGCTCTCCCCTCTGATCTCCAGGCAAGCTTTGTTTGTCAGAACACAAACAAAATATCACACAACTTCCTGTGATGATGGATTGTGATATGGAATGGTAAGTTTGAAGCAAACCCTTTCTTCCCCAAAGTGCTTTTAGTCATAGTGTTTTCTCACAGCAATATCTCAAACAAAGATAGTAACCTTAAGATAACAATACATTATACATAGTTTGCAACCAGTCTGGGGCATTGTAGCCATGCTGAAAACAATTCAGTCTGATATTTCCGATGAATTTTCCTCAGGAAAAGAAGAAACATGGAAGAAAATAAGAATCAATAGAGAATTATAGACCCTAGTAGGTTGTTTTTGTTTTCAAACAGCACTCTTTAGAAGCAGTCCAAATCATTTTCCAGGAGAATTCTAACAGAGGACACTGAGATCCTGGGACAGCAAAGCCTGGCTTCACCCTGGAAAACCTGGACTACTTTAACTCCAAGGGCCCCATCACAATTCCTGTGCCATTTAAGGCTGAGTTATTACACATGGGAAGAAAGTTTGATTAACTTCAGATAGCAACCAGAGTTGTAGGAGTAAATATATATGCTACCAGGCAAAATCTCTTATCCGGAATGTATGGAGATCAAAGCTGGAGACAGAAAAGTTACATATTGGCAATTTGTCAAAATTCTGTTTTCCTTTACCATCTTGTCTGAGTCACTATTCCATTGCTGTGAAGAGACACCATGACCAAGGCAACTCTTATGAAGCAAAGCATTTTCTTGGGGCTTGCTCACAGTTTCATTATCATAATTGCGGTTAGGCAAGTCTTGTGCTAGAGAAGTAGCTAAGTGTTATATCCTGGTCTATAGGCATGGGGGGAGGGAGTGATGGAGGGAGTGATGGTGGGGAGAGAGAGAGAGAGACAGAGAGAGAGAGAGAGAGAGAGAGAGAGAGAGAGAGAGAGAGAGAGAGAGAGAGAGATCCTCCAAGGCCACACCTCCTAATTGTTTTCAAATAGTGCCAATTCCCAATGATTAAGCATTCAAATCTTTGAATCAATAAGGGCTGTTCTTCTCAAACCATCACATTTATCTTAGAAAAATTTGTCATAGTTCACATTTATGGCCAAGACTTTCATGTTTCTTTCATTTTTAAAGCAGCATTCATCAAATATTCATTTAAACTTTAGCAGCTGATAATGATTCCTAAGAAGGGGACACAAGTAACTGTCCAAATCTGCCATTCATTTTTCTATGATGCAAGGCTGTCTGTCACTAATGATATGGTCATAGAGCCACAAGTGAGCAGGAATGCAGTTGCGTGTCTGTCTTGGTTTAGCAGCTATCAGAGAGTTTCATGGTACTAAATGCAATTAAGGACAGACTCCCTGATTCAGTCAAGGTTTCAACTAGCCACTAAAAGTCCAAGTTATTAATCATTTCTGTTTCTTATTCTTCCATATCTGAAAAAATGGTTTATTATTGTTAGCAAGCATTGTCAAGTAAAGGTGCTTTAACACTATACAGATTATAATTAAAAAAATATACACAAATCCCATGTTTCAGTAGTCTTGTGAGTCAACTGGCTATGTCTACCAATGTTGTTATAATAGGTGGCTCACAGAAAATAAAATTGTAAAACGTAAGTTTTAATAGTAGAGAAGTTTTCCAACTTTCAAATGTTAAAAAAATAAATGAAAATAAAACACTAGTTTTCTCCATTTGTACACTTTTTCTGGCAAAGACTCAGGAGACCTTGTTACTGGCAATGTAAATATAATTGGAGGCTTAGTATGAAACCAAAGAGAATGTAGACTGTACCATTTGGCCATCAGCAAGTGTGTAGATGAGTGAGTATTATTATTGTTGTTGTTTTATAGTATAAAGGAGTTTAGGAGTGTTTGCAAATATCTAACAACTGAGGGAATAACTGTGCCTAGGCATACCAATTATAATTTTTAGTAGAATGTATCAGTGCATGCTCTAGATTTTGCTGATTTCATCACTATATTAAAAGTGGCAAAGGCTGAAGAGGTCACAAGAATTCTTGATTCCACATGTAACAGTTCATGGCTGCAAACATGGCTCCAAAATAATATAAGAACTAAATTATGTTAGTGTTTTTATTTTCATAGAAGCACTATTCTTAACTCTCCTTTCTACTAAAATTCAATGAATTATTAATTAGGGTTAAAGTCTTTTCTCTGAAACGCTTGCCAATTGTTTTCTTTTGTTATTTTCAGACAGGATCTTGTTATATGACCCAGGCATGTCTTAATGTACAGTCCATCTGCTTCAATTTGCCAAGTAGCTGGATTTATAATTGGTCCAGATAATGTTTCCTTCTTCCTTTCACTTCTAATCTGTAATCTGAAAATAAAAGTTCACAAACCCCGAGAAAGACTTTTGCTGCTTGAAAGTCATTCCAGTATGAAAACTTTTAACAGTGTTAAGGTCTGAGAGAAGCCCCCAAGAAGAGACCAACAGTCATGTTTGCAATGAGCATGAGTGTTTTTTAAAGAAAAAAAAAAACTGCCAACATGTTGGGGTTACAAATGGAAAGCCCCCAAAGGAGGTCAAAAGCTCTTTTTAAGTGGAGTTAGAGGAATCCCAGGGAGAAGAGAGGTTAATATGGGGCTGATTGGTGAAGGAAAGATTAGTCTGGGGACTGATTGGTGGGAAGTCCTAAATTTCAGGAACTTTCCAGCAGCAGGGTAAGGAAAGCTATCTTTAGCTAGCAGAATGTGGGGGGGGGGCGTGGGGAGCTTCTGCTGAGCCAGGAAAGGGGTTTTGGGGGTGTGCTGATCCAGCAGCAGAAGGCTGTGCTTGTTGAGTGGTTGCCCATAAATTGCTCAGCTTTGATGGATTCCAGTGAACCAAAACTAAGGCCTGGTCTCTGTCATGGCTCTGGTCTGGTCCCCCCAGACCTCTCAAATAGAACTGAAAACCCTACAATTGTGCAACTCTACAGTAAGAGATACCTATTTGGACATGGGATAGAGCTCTACACATATATATGGACACTGTGAGAAAAATAAGATCTCAGCAGATATTGAAAACAAACAAATAAATGTTCTTTCATTTTTCTCGTGTGTGTGTGTGTGTGTGTGTGTGTGTGTGTGTGTGTGTGTGTATGTGTGTATGTGTGTTGAGTGGGGTACATGTGTCTATGTCTATGCATAGGTGCATGTATGTGTACATGCATATGAATGTCTGAGGTGGATACTAGGAATCTTCCTTAAGCAACCTCTAACATATTCACATGGAAGCAGCATCTCTCCATTGAATCCAAAACTAATCACTGGTAAGGCTAGAGAAACTAACCATCTGGCTCTGGGATTACTTTTCTCTGCCTTCTAAGCACTAGAATTATAGACCCAGTGAACCTACAAAAGTCACAAGCACAGAAAACATTGCATTTTTCCTACAAACAAGAACAATAACTGCCTTGTGTTTCCTTTTATTTTAATTTAGTGAAAATAGAACCAGTCAGATTCTAGAGCAGAGAATAATACAGAAAATAGAAGTGTTAGTTCAACCTGTCTTCATCTAATTAATAGTATAAAATTAACATTAATCACTTTTGCTGAAAGTAAAACATTAAGGTAAACATAAGTGACCATTTTTGTTAACAAGGTAAAATTTATTCTGGACTCATATAATTTTCAATCACTCTCTTGTATAAAAAATTTTAAAAACTAGAAAATATATTTGAAAGTAGTTTTTTAAAGATTTTATTTCCCAGATTTTTTAATTTGAATTAGAAACAAGATTGTTTTACATGACAATCCAATTCCCTTCTCTGTCCCGTCCTCCCTACCACCCTCCCAACTAAAACCCTACCTATCACATATCCTTTCTGCTCCCCCTGGATGGTAAGGCCTTGCATAGGGTGTCATCAGATAGAAGGAGACATTTTAGGTTTACAGAGAAATCAGACAATGGGGAAAAGTCTGGAGATCTACAAAGATAACACCAGCTAACAATCTAAGCAACAGAGGAGAGGCTACCTTAAATGTCCTCTCCTGATAATGAGATTGATGACTAATTCATATGCCATCATATAGCCCTCATCCAGCAGCTGGTGGAATTAGAAGCAGACACCCACAACTAATCACCGAACTGAACTGGAATCCAGATGCAGAGAAGGATGAGTAAAGAGCAAAAGGGTCCAGACCAGGCTGGTGAAACCCACAGAAACAGCTGACCTGAACATCTGGGAACTCTTGCTCCCCAGACTGATAGCTGGGATACCAGCAGGGGACTGATCCAGACCCCAGGAACATGGATTTCAGAGAGAAAAATCTCAGAAATCTACGGGACCTGCAGTAGTAGTTCAGTACTTATCCCTAGCATAGATGTGGACTTTGGGAGCCCATTCCACATAGAGGAATACTCCCTGAGCCAAGACACACAGGGGTGGGCCTAGGCCCTATCCCAAAGGATACGATAGACTCTGGTGACATCCTATGGAAGATTTTATTTATTTATTTATTTATTTATTATATATACAGTATTCTGCCTGCATGTATGCCTGCATGCCAGAAGAGGGCACCGAATCTCATTAATGGATGGTTGTGAGCCACCATGTAGTTGCTGGGAATTGAACTCAGGACCTCTGGAAGAACAGTCAGTGTTCTTAACCTCTGAGTCATCTCTCCAGACATGAAGGAGTTTTAAAGTCATCACCTGATGATGATTCCTGAGAAAAAGGAATCAAACGAAAGGAGCCTAATGAATTATGATACTTTTTGGCCTTGATAATGTTTCTAGGTGATTACTCTGCAAAAGGGAACACTAGACCTGTCTTGGTGCTTAGAGATGGAAAGAAAGGAAGCTACACTGCAGTCCATGGACTGGATGCAAAGGGAGCCAGCTGCGCACAGAGAAAATGTCAGAGATCAGCAGAGGATGCACCTGGAGTAATTAAGAATGTCCTGGCCACTGCTTTCAAGTGAGAAAAATGTCCCCCCCCTTGGGATGTAACCATTTACCAAGTAGAGGAAATTGTCTAGATATCCATGGAGCATCTTCATTGATACATGTTTCCACCTACCAGAGTATAAATAGAGACCAGGAGTGGGAAATGGTTCATCTCACATGTCCTCAGAAAGTTCCAAGATCTGAAGTAGCAAATCGTAAAAGCAAAATCAGATCACCTAAAAGTGTTGGGAATAACTGTGCTAAAACCAAATTTTCACAAGTACTTTTAAGAATACTTAAATGTCATGCAGGACTCACATGTATAGAGCAGTCCCCTGCCATCCACAAGGTTAGGAGTGAAACATTGAGTATAATCTCCTTGGAATCTTTCCATTGGGTAAATTGAAAGTGGATTATACGTGTATGGATGAGACACTGATATGAGGAAGAGCATGGATAAAGCTGAAAGTAATTAGGCCAATTAAAATATTACAAAACTTGGTATAATGTATGATTGTATGTAGATAATAAACTAGAAAATACAAGCTCAAACTCTTCAATAGAAAAAGCAGATAAGTAGTAGTTGCCTGATGTGGGAGCAAGGGTGGTCCCAAAAGAGTTGAAGATGAAACACCATAAGACTCCATAAGAGAAACCAAAGAGAAGTTAGTACTGAAAGATGTGTTAATGTACAGATGATAAATGCAATGAGAAAGAAACCAGAGAAACATCACCCTTCACAATATTCACAAGAAACATAAAATATCTCGGGGTAACACTAACCAAAAAAAGTTAAAGACCTGTACAGTAAGAACTTTGAGTCCTTAAAGAAAGAAATTAAAGAAGATACCAGAAAATGGAAAGATCTCCCATGCTCTTGGTTAGGTTGAATCAACATAGTAAAAATGGCAGTCTTGCCAAAAGTAATATACAGAGTCAATGCAATCCTCATCAAAATCCCAACACAGTTCTTCACAGACCTTGAAAGAACAATACTCAACTTTTTATGGAAAAACAGAAGACCCAGGATAGCCAAAACAACTCTGTACAATAAAGGATCTTCTGGTGGCATCACCATCCCTGACTTCAAGCTCTATTATAGAGCCATAGTTCTGAAAACAGCTTGGTATTGGCACAAAAATAGACCGATAGACCAATGGAATCAAATTGAAAACCCTGATATTAACCTACACACCTATGAACACCTGATTTTTGACAAAGATGCTAAATCTGTAAAATGGAAGAAAGATAGCATCTTCAACAAATGGTGCTGGCACAACTGGATTCGGACATGCCGAAGATTTCATGTAGATCCATATCTGTCACCATGCACAAAACTTAAGTGCAAATGGATCAAAGATCTCACCATAAATCCAGCCACACTGAATCTTCTAGAAAATAAAGTGGGAATTACCCTTGAACAAATCTGCACAGGAAACTGCTTCCTGAACATTACACAAGTAGCACAGACATTGAGATCTTCAATTAATAAATGGGACCTCCTGAAACTGAGAAGCTTCTGTAAGGCAAAGGACATAGTCGGTAAGACAAAACGACAGCCCACAGAATGGGAAAAGATCTTCACCAACCCCACATCGGACAGAGGGCTGATTTCCAAAATATACAATGAACTCAAGAAGCTAGCAACCAAAACACCAAACAATGAAATTAAAAAGTGGGGTGCAGATCTAAATAGAGAATTCTCAACAGAGGAATCTGAAATGGCTGAAAGACACTTAAGAAAGTGCTCAAAATCCTTGACCATCAGAAAAATGCAACTCAAAACAACTCTGAGATACCACCTCACACCTGTCAGAATGGCTAAAATCAAAAGTACAAATGACAATCTATGCTGGAGAGGATGTGGAGAAAAAGGAACACTCCTCCATTGCTGGTGGGAGTGTGAACTTGTAAGACCACTCTGGAAATCAGTATGGCGGTTGCTCAGAAAAATGGGAATCAGTCTAACTCAAGATCCAGCAATTCCTCTCTTGGATATATACCCAAATAATGCATGTTCCTACAATAAGGACATATGTTCAACCATGTTCATAGCATCATTGTTTGTAATAGCCAGAACCTGGAAGCAACCTAGATGCTCCTCAACTGAAGAATGGATAGAGAAAATGTAGTATATTTATACAATGGAGTACTACTCAGCAGATAAAAAGCAATGGAGTCTTGAAATTTGTCGGCAAATGGATGGAACTAGAAGAAACCATCCTGCGTGAGGTAACCCAGTCACAAAAAGACAAACATTGTATGTATTCACTAATATATGAATTTTAGACATAGAGCAAAGTATTACCAGCCTACAGTCCTCTTCACCAAAGAAATTAGGAAACATGAAGTACTCTAGGGGATAAATGTATGGACCCCAGGAATGTGAAGGGGCAGGAACTCAGACTAATTGGGAGCATGAGGGTAGGGTATGGAGGAGCTGCTAGAATGAGAGAAGGAGAAGAGGAGAAGACAAGAGGAAATGGAGGAGCAGAAATATTTAGTTGGGGGAAGAATAGAGGAGAGCAGGATGAGAGATACCATATTAGAGGGAGCCATAGGTCCGAGGAGAGATCTGACACTAGGGAGACATCCAGAGATCAACAAGGATGACACGAACTGACAATCTAGGCAATGGTGGAGAGGATAACCTAAAAACCCTTCCCTTAAAATGAGATTGATGACTACGTTTTATACCATCCTAGAGTCCTTATCCAGTGGTTGATGAAAGCAGAGGCAGAAATCCACAGATACACACTGTGCTCAAGCTACACACAGTGAGACAGTTCACATCCTGTTGCCTGGATATCAAGATGTAAAACCCTTAGCTCTTTCTCCAGCACCATGTCTACTGGCATGGCACCATGTCCAAACATGATGACAGTAACTAAATCTCTGAACTGCAATATACCCAATTAGATGTTTTACTTTATAAGAGTTGCCATGGTCATGTCTCCTCACAGCAGTAGAAACACTAATGAAGACAAAGGTGTATACATAATAAATTTAGTGTCATATTCAGAATAGTATATGCATGTGTTAATATCACTATTTCACCTAATTTGACCTGATAAGCTATTTCTATACATTAAAATAATCTTGATGTAAATATGAAAACATTCTTGCATAAGAGATGAGTTTTTTTAACATAGGGCATTGGATATTATCTGTTTTTGCATTAATAATGATTAAGTTTGTTAAAGAAAAAGGCATACAACTTTTTATTTGATGTGATATCTGGAAAAGAAGATGAATTAGACTGAGTTCTAGCATCATTTGTTTATTACACAGAGGCCTTTCCATTAAATGTTAAGTGGAACTCCAAAAGTATAAGTGCAGATACATGGGAACAGTGAATAAAAGTTATGCTTCACATAGGAAAACACACTTTCTCCTTTCTTGTGTTTCTTCTGATGAAGACCCGAGGAAGAATGATTTCTAACATGTTACCTTTCATAACAGTAAAATATTAGCCTTGGAAACATTTTGTGGTAATTTACTTCAAAACAATTTCACTAAACATTTACAGATCTGAGTTGGAAAATTCTCAACACAAGAACAACAGAAAGAGGACTGAAAGGAAAAGATTTTGTAAGTATAAAAAATTACATTATTTTTGACATTGAGTGTGTAACAATACTGACAGAATGAAGCTTATCTTTGGTGTTTTGTATTTTAAGAAAATAGGGATATGTAAACAAAATGATTACTTGATTAAAGGACTTTCAGAAACCATTGGTTCTCCTCAGTGCTACCAATGCACTTCAAGATAGCTATTTTCATTTTAAAGAGGGATCCAAGGGTTTTATACAGCCTTTGAAAATGAAAGCTAAAGGAGACAGGAGATCATTGCTTAAAGCCTTCCAAAAGCATAAACTCTCAGCTCTAGGCAGCTCAGTGCTATTTGTGACCATTCAGAAACCCTCTCTAATGTCAGCAATGTCTTTAGTAATAATAAAATATAATTTCTTAGAAGCATTTTAAACTTTTGCCAGGCATTGTTAAAAAATGAGTGAAGATACCAAAGAAGAAAGGAGGAAGTCAGACAGAGAGTAAGTGGAAAGAAGCTAACGCAATTAGAAGTGTGTGTGTGTGTGTGTGTGTGTGTGTGTGTGTGTGTGTGTGTGTGTGTGTGTGTATGTGTGTGTCTGTGGATGTGTGTTGGTGTGTATGTCAGTGTGTGTGTGTGCTGGGGGTGGTAATGCTAAGGAACTCATAGACTGGTTGTCTTTGCCAAGTGTTGATATAGAATATAAATTGAGTTTCCCTTCACACTTTAAAAGCATGACAGTTAGAATTTAAAAAGAATTTCACTGTTGTTTGGTTGCGACACCCAATAAAATGATTCTTAACCAGCCTCCATATTCAGTTTGTGAATATTCCATAGACAAGAAAATACTCAAATTTCTTCTTGATAAAAGTCAGCTATAGAGCAAACAATTACACAAATGGTACAGCACAACCTTGGTTTCCTTAAAATGCTTTGTTGTGCCTTCTCATTGTAGCATACATGCCTTTTTCTTATGTTTTAGCTTATTTTGTTTTATTTTTTCTAGTTTTCTACTCTTTCCAGGTCATATAAAATGAGAGCCTGGGACGTATTTATGTAACTTAACTCTAACACTGTATAAGTATATCACAAAGATTCTCAAAAAGCAGCTAATAAAACAGTAATATACTCAAAGATTTTTATTAACAGACACATGTGTGAAAACAGTAAGGGATCCAGGTAAAGATGGATATCTAATAACTCCCCCATATATTCATATACACTCTTTATATAAGTTCTGTTACTATAGAGAAATGTAACTAATACAAATGACTAGACAATGTCTCCCTTACTTGCTGCATAGTGAGAGAACCTGTTCAATCCTCCACTATTTCTCACTTTCACAGATTTTTCTTTATGCCAAGTGTACAAGAAGTAGACGCAAAAATGTGATTAAACATTTAACATGGAAGAAAATTTTTTCCAGGAAAAAATAGTCTGAGTGAAATGGAAAGACTGAGAGCACCTTCAGACCACAATGTGAGTAATCATCAGAGAGAAAGTGCCTCTAACAAGGATGATGAGGAAGGTTTCAGCCAGGGTATCAGTACTTCTGCAAGATAAAGATGGACATCAGAATATCTTGTCTCCCTGAAAATGGACATCATTTAATTCCCCTGCCTTGCTGCATCACTGGTGGAGGGGAGTGGTTGAGATCGTGTTATTGTCACAGAAGATTTTACAGTACAATAGTCCAAGATCTTTGTCAGCAACATTCTCCATGGAGAAAGACATGGGAAACACTCCTAAGTCCCTACATACACATAAGAATTTCCTTCTAAAGTCCTTTCCTCTTTACTATTTCTGTTTTTGTTATAATTTTTGAGAGTAGATGCTGTTTTCTCAAGCCTCTTTTCCTAATAAAATAAGTAGAAACCCAGTTAGAATAACCTGAGTTAGATTATTACTCTGCTAGCATGAGTTTTTGGAAAAGCTCAAGTACACACTTGACTTGCAATAGCCTCAGCTAAAAATGAATAAATACAGGATAATATAACCAGAAATGTTATATATTAATTTATTTCTATATTTTCTAACTTCATCTTCAACCACCTCAAACACTACAAATCCTCTGTTAGAATGTAAGATCTATGTGTTCTTGGGACACCTATTAATAATTTAAGTATAATCACATAATGATACATAGTAGGCATTTAAAGTGTTTAAACAGCATCTATTGGATAGAATAATTTATTTACTAGCTTAATATTTGAGTTATATAATATTTCTAATATGTGAAATTTATCATTCCCTTTTATCCAAATAAGTGATTTTTTATGCTATATGATATTCCTTCCTATGCACAAGTCAAAATTTTTGCCCCCAGGGAAAAAAATCCACAAAAATCATGAACACCAGTTAAAGTGGCCCAGGATATTTAAGAACATTCCATTGTCGATGTGAAAGCCATAGAAACATATAAATCATAGACAGCTATTGATACTTTAAAATGTTTTATCTCTCATACATACTTTAAATAGATGTATCATGAAACAAATGTTTACAACATTTCAGATATTGTGCTGGTGTTAAAAAACTGCACAGGGTTATACAAAATGTTGGATTGCTAACTGTTTCTGAAAGCTTTACTAACTAGTAAGTACAAAAAGACAGTCCATTATTAGAATTCCATTCCACACAGAGCTTTTGCTTTATGATATGTGTGTGTTATTTTCCTGGCCTGCCAGCATGCCCAAGGCCTTGGTTTTTCAAAGGATTGTGAACTTTCTTTCAGTAGCACATCAGGGCACAAGACTCTATCTCAGCAATAGTAAGCAAGCTTTTAACCAAGTGTGTGGTATGAAAGAGAGTTGAGTAGAAAGAAAATTAGTTGGGCAATGTGGAATGTGAATCTCACGGAACAGGGGCCGTAGCTAATTCTCTGTTCAGGACTTGAGTTTCAAGTGAAAGAAAAACTGGAATAATTCTTATTTATAATTATTGGAATTTCAAAAAAATGTTTGCACCAGAGGCTATTGGGACAGTAGGAATTTAGTACTTAATTTAATGTATGAGTTTTTGTCTTTAAACATTCATTTTCAGTTTCCTGTTTGTTTTATCCAATGTAATACTTCCTTTGACATAAATAGCAAGTATTATAAAAATTTACTCATCTTGAAATGAAACAGTCAAATGTGCTTTTGAATTGATAACCCTGTATGTCAATTAAACACTGATGAAGCTTATTTTAATGCATTTAAAAATATTTGTGCTGAATAATATGCATGCATAATTTCAACAAACACATAGAAATCACGTTTGATAAAGATTTTTTATTCAAATAACATAGTAACCTTGCAGTTTAATTATTATTAAAAACTTCAGTTATATATTATTTTTTAAAAACTTCTTTTCATACAATATATTCTGATCATGATTCCTGTCCCCCAACTCATGCCAGATCCTCCCCACTTCTCCAACCCAACTCCATACCCTTTCTTTAGAAAATAAATAAGCAAGAAAACAAAAGAAACTAGGATAAAAAGGAATCCAATAAATAAACACAAGAAATACACAGAAAGGCACAAAACCACAACCCATAAAAACACAAAACCAGAAAATATAATATGCAAGCAAAAGTTTTTAAGACAAAAACAAAAAAATATGAGACAAAATATCTACAAATACTGTTGAGTTTCTTTTGTCCTGAGGATCAGGCCTTCCTTAAGTTTGATTTGTATACATAATGAGACTCTTTGAGACAACCAATTTTTTCTTTGCAAGTGATGCAGTTGCAGATAGCTTCCTGAATAGGTATTGAAGTCGTGTCCATTTTCCCCCTCAACCTCTCAGTGCTTTTCAATGCTGAGTAGTATTCAATTATGCCCACAGGAAATAATTTGATTATAATTTTATCTGTTGATCTAGACTAATCTGCCTCAACTGTGTTTATTATAAATGTTCTCTTCTGCTGGGCCTGTTGTCTTCCAGTATTTCCAGTACTTGGAAGGCAGAGATTTCAAATCCCAAACACCTTTGGTACCAGAATCACTACACACTTGTTCCCAGCAAAACAGCATTTATGACAGCCACAGTGGAAAAACAAACAAACAAACAAAACACAGCAAGATAGAGCATTTACAATAGCCACAGTTGGAAAAACTTAATGGAGAAGACTGGTGCTCCAAATACGACCAAAGAGCAAACAGTTAAAAAGTATCTGTAATGGCATCTCATCCAGAAACATACAGCAAGAATAGATTTCAAAACTCTTTGTGACCCAAGTCAGGAAAGAAGAGCATATGCTGTCCCATTCCCTTTGTATGAAATTCTGCAATTGACACTCAACAGCAGCAACAGGCAGGTGGGTCGAGGATTGGTACCAGGATTATTTGCAAAGAAGAAAACTACAAGTGGACTTTTGAGAGTCAGAAAATATCCTGTATTTTAGAATAATGATTGTATTCATGTATGTGTCAAAATTGCTAAAATATAAAACTTAAAATGGGTATGGGGAAATTATACACAATAAAAAGTATACAGCAGTCATTCTGTAAGACCAGATTTTGATTATTCGCAAAAAGAAAAACAAAACTAAAAACAAAACATAAACACATCTGCCTGTTCTTCTGGAAAATACAAGCATTTTCAGGACCTGGAACTATACAGGCAATCAACGAAGTCCAGCTGCTTTCGTGTGTGTCTACAGAAACTGTCTGATGACCTGTCAGATTTCAATCAAATTCTTACAGATTAGTTGGCTCAGGTTCTAATGTTAGCAGATTACCAAAGATCTAAATATATGTTAATGATAATTAAATTAATACATGCTTTTTGTTTTTGTGAAAAATAGTGCAAGAGGAAAGAACATTCATCATTCTGCCACCTAAAGGCAAATTATTTGTATTTTGGCATATTCCTCAATTTTTAATGCATTTTACATATCTCAGATAATATGGTAAGTGCTGTTTTATCAGTACATTTTCATTCAATATTAAATCATTAGCATTTTCCTGTCATTAAACTTTCCATAAACATAATTTTAATAACTAGATAATAGCTCATCATATGCCTGTACCATAATTAACTAACACTCTTTTAATGGTTTAATTATTCTTTTAAACAACAAACACATTGCCTGGCACAGAGGAAGTTTTCCAGTGAACAAATAAAGTCATAAACAATGTTATGAAGAATACCCTTGTCCCCAATCTTTATATTTTGTGAGAAGCTTAAAGAAAAAAAATTGCAGAACTCAAATTTCTGTGCTGCATACATGGAAATTGCTAAAGACAATTCACTGGATTTTCAGTAGCATTCATTTTGGAAGAAAAAATGGTTTCCCAATGTTAAAAAGGGAGACTTTTCAAAATAATTGTACATGCTTCTGGGGGTTACACATATCTAAGTACTTCTCTTATAGTATACATTAATAATTAGCTAAAGGTAAAACATGGGGTAGTTTTTTTTCCCTTTAAAAATTACCTCGTGGTAGTCTTCTGAGAGCATTGTGGCTCACATTGCTTTGAACCATCTAAATTTCTGTAAATCCAATTTCTTTATTCAATGTTATTACACTGCCTAGTTTTATGTCAATTTGACCAAAGCTGGAATCATCAGAAAGGCGGGAGCCTCAATTAATACAATGCCTCCATAAGATCAGATGGTAGATAAGCCTGTAAGGCATTTTATTAATTAGTCCACAATGGATGATTCCAACCATGGGATAATAGTCCCAGGTTCTTTAAGAAAGCAGGCTGAGCAAGTAATAGGGAGCAAGTCAGTAAGCAGCACCCCTCTATGGCTGCTGCATCAGCTTCTGCTTCCAGGTACCTGGCCTGCTTGAGTCCTATCCTGACTTCTTTTGGTGATCAACAGTGATGTGGAAGTATAAGCTGAATAAAACTCTTTCCTCTCCAAGTTGCTTTGGTCATGGTGTTTCATTACAGCAATAATAATCCTAATTTGGACAGAAGTTGGTACCTGCATAGTGAGGTATTCCCTGTGACAAATATGATTATGTTTTGGTGAGTACTGTAGAAGGACTTTGACACTTTGAGCTAGAAGAACCACTGAATGCTCACAGCTCAGGGGCTTGTTCTAACAGCACTTTGAAGATAAGAATGTTGAGAACAGTGCAGATGATGAAGGTCTAACTCACAAGTTTTCAGAGGGAAGCAAAGACTCAATCATCTATTTGGGTGAAGAATCTTTGGTGTCTAGTCATCTGGAGCTGAAGAATTGGCTGTGATTAAGAAGAGAACTGAATCACTAAATTAAAACCTTTTCTTTATTGAGATAATGGGTGCTGGTCAGCTGGCTCTAAGAAAACGCAGTGTTTAAGAAGAAACCAACATCACCGGCATGAAATCTTCTGGGGAGTGTTTTCACACTCTCAGAACACAAAAGCTATGATCCAGAGGCAGCCAAGATTGCACCTCAAAGAAGTGCTGGCAGCAGCACTTCTTAATGTAAGACTCAAGCAGACGCTACTGGTTTTGAAGACTTGAAGGGGTCATGGAGGTCTGAGGCTTGGCACTGTGAGATGTTGGCCATTGGGGAAGTTTCAGCCTCAGCAACAGGAGAAAGCCCAGGATTTAAGGGATCATGCAGAAAAGTTGAAGCTTGGCACCATGAAAAGCACCTATAAGAGGCTATTGGTGAAAGTGCAGCCCAGTTGCAATAGAATATCCAGCATTTTGGAGATACTGGTACCAGGTAAGGATTATCAAGAACAGTGGTGGAATGGATCCTGCCTGATATTAGAAGATAGATTGATTGAATGTCCTGCAGAGGAAAGAGCCACAGAAATGATCTCAGCCTTTTGGAGGAGCCCAGAGAATTGTGAGTGGGTCCCAAATATTGAACATTGTGTTATTTACATTGTTGAAGGGTTAGTTTTGCTTAATTCAAATTGTGACTCTGACCTGGTTATACCTTCATGGAAGAAGTGTTTATTGAAATTTTGGTTTCTATAGGAGCAAACAGATGAAAGACTTGAACTTTTAAAATAGACTTTTCTTATTTTTAGAGAGATTAAATAACTGTTTTAAGAAGACCAAAATTTTAATATGATTGAATTTGTAAGGACTGTGGGACTTTTCAAGTTATTTATGTTTTATATGGTTACATATACTATTATATTTTTAAAATATAACATAGAGTATGTATAATTATATATTTGCCATAAAAATACATATTTAATATATATTATATAATAAATGTTATATTATTTTATAAGTAATAATACTTATATTTTATATATTATTGTGCCATGAGGGATAAATGAGATAGGAGCAATTTTAATTGAAAAGTGATAGGTTTCCTAGTTTCTCTGGTGTTGTGGATTGTAGGCTGGTAGTCCAACTAAGAAACAAGGATGACCCCAAGAGAAGAATGCATGGTCCCCAGAAGAAGGGGAGGAGGACAGGAAACCCTGAGAAAATTGGGAGCACAGGGTGGGGGGAGAGGAGGGAGGTTTAAAGGGGAGAGGGGGAAAAGGGCAGCCAGGAGGAGAACAGGAGGACTGAGACAGGGGAGGAATAGAGGAGGGTAAGAAAGGAGATGCCTTGATAGAGGGAGCCAGTATAGGATTGGAGAGAGGTCTGGCACAGGGGAATGTTAGGGGATCCACAGGGGTGACCCCAACTAAGAATCTAGGCAGTGGTGGAGAGGCTGCCTTTGATGCCCTTCCCCTATAATGAGACAGAAGACAACTTTGGTTGCCATTCCTAGAGCCTTCATCCAGTGGCCAATAGAAACACAAACAGGCACCCACAGCTAAACACTGAGCCATACTCCTGGAATCAAGTTTCAGAGAGGGAGGAAGGATGGGCAAAGGAGCCAAGAGTGTGCTGGAGAAACCTTCAGAAACAGTTGACCTGAACTAGTGAGAGCATGGAGACCCTAGTCTTAAAGCTGGGGAAACAGCATTGGACGAACCAAGCTCTCTGAATGTGGGTGCCAGCTAGGAGGCCAGGGCAGTCTATGGGACCTCTAACAGTGGAGCCAGTGTTTGTCCCTAGCACAGATGGACTTTGAGAGCCCATTCCCTATGGAGGGTTAATATCACAGCCCAGACATGGAAGAGGGCATAAGCCCTCCTCCAAATGATGTGAAAGACTTTGATGGTCCCCCGTGGCAAGGGGGAGGACGGTGGGGAGCATTGTGTCTGGGAGGGTAATGGAATGGGGGGGATTGATATGTAAAGAGGAGTGCTTCCAAAAAAATATTTAAAATAAAAAAGTGATAGGTTTTTGTGCCAAGTTGACTAGTTGGCTAGTTTTAAGTCAATTTGATACAAGCTATAGTTATCAGAGGAGAGGGAGCCTCAAGATTAAAATCCTTCTGTAAGACCAGGGAAGGCTATAGGACATTTTCTTAATTAGTCATTGATGGGGAGGAGGAAAGTCCACTGTCGATAGTGCCAACCCTAGACAGGTGGTCCTGGGTTCTTCAGAAAGTAGGTTGCACATGACATGAGGAGCAGGCCTATAAGCAGCACCCATCCCTGGACTCTGTATCAGCTCCCAGCTTCCTGTCCCTGGACTACTTGAGTTCCAGTCCTGACTTCCTTTGATAATAAATTGTGATGTGGAAGCCAAATGTATCTTTTCCTTTCCAAGTTGTTTTGGCCACAGTGTTTCATTACAGCAATAGTAACCCTAACTAGAATATTCCTTTATCTTGATTATAGCTTCTGGAAGTGAGTTTTGTCATTATTTTGTCATAGTTAACCCAGTTATTTCTGTTTAGAAAGTCATTGCTACTCTGACCCATTCTGGGTAGCAAATGACACAAAGTTCACAGATTTTACTTGGTACTTTTCTGTGTGAATGCTCTGTTATATTTTCTCAGTGTGGTTCACCTGCCAGGAGTCTGCAAGCATCTCTTCTTGTATTCCCTCATTTGTAAATGTGTTTCTCTAAGTCAATTTTTCTGGTCATCTAAGGTGCAGAACCTGGGACAGGTGACGAAGGTGGAGCCAATCTAGGTCCAGACTAGAAAATTTCATAATGCTGGCTTTTGTTTCAGCTTGTCCTGGCACTGATTGGAGGGTACTATGTGAGGAGGAAGGGTTTCAGTATGTAATGTCACAGACTTGGGACTGCTCTTTGTATGGAGACATTTTCTTCAATTTTTATTTTTATTTAGAGTTTTAAAGAAGTTGTTTGACATACATATATCCTAATATATTTCTCAGGATTGTTTTTCATTTCATTTTATTTGTTTGTTTATATACTGACTGGAATATTATCTTCCTATGTCATCGATGATGACACTGAACTTTTCCAATGCTTCTGTCCCAACTTTACAAATCCTGAGATTACAGGATCTGGTTTGCATCTTATGATTTGCATCTTACAGGATTTGCATCTTATGATTCATTTTTTGTATTATTTTTCTTTGAATTAGAAACAAGATTGTTTTACATGATGATCCCAGTTCCCTTCTCCCTCCCGTCCTCCCCTACCACCCCATTCAACTAATACCCTGTCTATCACATATCCTTTCTACTCTCCAGGGAGGGTGAGGCTTTCCATAGGGTGTCATCAGAGTCTATAGTAACCTTTGGGATAGGGCCTAAGCCCACCCCCATGTGTTTTGGCTCAGGGAGTATCCCTGTATGTGGATTGGGCTCCCCAAGTACACACCTATGCTAGGGATAAATACAGAACTACTGCAGGAAGTCCCGAAGATTTCCGAGGTCTCCTCCTCCTCCCATGTACCTGGGGTCTGGATCAGTCCCATGCTGGTATCCCAGCTATCAGTCTGGGAACCAAGATCTTCCCGTTGTACAGGTCAGCTGTTTCTGTGGGTTTCACCAGCCCGGTCTGGACCCCCTTGCCCACCACTCCTTCTCTGCAACTGGATTCCAGTTAAGTTCAGTGATTAGTCATGGGTGTCTGCTTCTACTTCCACAAGCTGCTTGATGAAGGCTATAGGATGGCATATAATACAGTTGATTCACTTTTAAACTGCTACTTTTTTGGGGAAACAAAGTTCACATTAAAGTACTTACTGTAGATTTTAGTTATGGAGTTCTCTTTGTTTAACTTATACTCAGGTCTTAAGTCCATATCTGTATAACTAGGTAAACAAACTTACCTGTAGTCCTATGGTACAAACATCCTCTGCATCAAATCCATGTGACATATACATAGTAGGCTGGGTTTTAAAAAACAAAAATAAAACTACCAGACAGATTTAAATGAGTTAAAAACAATATCTCATATTTCATCCATATTAAATCCAGGGAAGGGAACATTTATTACTTTGGTGTTTGTGAATGAAGCTCAATAACTATTTTATTGAATTTTAGATTTTTATACAGATTTTTAAAACCTATGAGAGGTAAAAGCAAAATTAGTTTACAGTTTCTATCAAGGTTATTTACGAAATTTGGAGTTAAAATTTCCTTAATGCTACCATAGCAATATTCAGATACGTTATAAGATCATATTGATGACACAGGACATTAGATAAAGATGTTAAAACCAAGTTAAGAATTTTAAGGCTAATCAATACAACTCTCAATTCAATAGATACATTTGTATTCATCACCAATGAAGTAAAAGATAATAAAAAATGACTAGTCAAAACATTCAGTAAAATCCCCTGGCAACTGCCCATTTTGTTAACTCCATTGCTATGTACTTCATGAGGGCACATCAGGGATACTATCTGAGTCAGGGTCAAGGGTTCTGGGAAAACAGTTGCCGTTCAGCCAAACTTACTTGACAGTCCTGGCCACTGAGGTCACTGACCCAGCAGAAGGAAAGTTGGTCCAACAACAGTGGCAAGCTGTACATTTGACATCCTTTGCCCTCCTTTGAAGGTTCATTTCTGTTTGGTTTCACAATGACTTAATTTTCAAATACATGAGGAATTTATGTGGCTTCTGGAAGCCTTCAGGACTCAAGGTAAAAGACACCTGTAAAATTTTGACATTAGACACATGGCAAAGAGTTGCTTTGGCTTGTGTTTGTCGATTTGTTGACAATTTTGAATTTTATCATGAATATATATAAAATTAACTACACAGATATCTGGAATAAAAAACACTCTGTTCTGTTTGCTCTGAGTATTAAGGAACATGAAATTTACTTTCTTAAATGAATTTTTTTCTCTTTCTGATTTCTTTAATCTCATTTCTGTTTTGACAGCTATTATTTCCTCCCACCCTGAAACTATTTTTGACTTTGGCTTTTCACACACACACACACACACACACACACACACACACACACACACACACACAAAGACATGCACATGTACACATACAGATGCACAAAGAAACACACACAGCATACATACAGAAACACATACAGACACACACAGCCAAACACAGACACACACACAGATTCTCTCACATCCACACACCCTTACACAGAAACATGCAAATTTCTGCTTGGAACACAGAAGATTTTACAGAATATTTTGTGGTTTTTCTTTTAAGATTATATATTATAAATGAAATATGGGTACTCTTGGAGACATTGTTTGAATTATAACTTCTATTAATCTTTCTATTTTCTGTCTAGCCGACAAAATTATATTATTCCTGTTTATATATATATATTTTTAAGCTCCTTTTAAGGTAGCAATCCTGTATGAAGATACCAGTAAACAAGCATTGTGACATTACATGATAGTGTAAAATTGAGAAAGCATGTGTTTCATCAAACACTACTAAGAGGTTGCAACTTATGTTTTATGTATTTGATCTCCTCAAGATTGTGGTATTTTTTGTTTGAGGACATGGGATTTTCTATATACTGTTTAAAACTGGTGCACATGAAAGGAATGGAGAAGTTTATGAAGAAACAAACAGTAGTAAAATATCACCATGTACTGTGATAGAGTGCCATTGTTGCAAACAGCTATTAGTTCTTTTATTTACCAACTTAAAAATGACAGTCTTTTGGTGAATGGAATAGACATATTTGATTCACATCTATCAGAATCAGACTTGAATGGCTGAAGGGAACACTAAAGCAGTAAGTGTTATTTTATTTATTTATTTTTATTTATTCTTCTCTCATATGCTACCCTGACTGCAGCTTACCCTCCCTCCACTCATCCTAATTTACCTCCTCACTCTTACTTCAGTTCTAGCCCATCCCCCCATCCCTTAAGAAAAGAATAGGCTTCCCAGGGACATCAGCCAAATATGGCATGACAAGATACAACAAGACCAGGCACAAGCCCTCACACCAAACCTGGGAAAGACAACCCAGTAAGCAGAAAAGGTTCCTAAGATCAGACAAAGAATCAGAGACAACACTACTATCATTGTCAGGAGTCCTCCCAAAACACCATGAACCAACAACCATAGCTTACATGCAGAGGACCTAGCATAGATCCATGAAGGCTCCACAACTGCCTCTTCAGTCTCTGTGAGCCCCCATGAGGCTTACTTATTTGATTCTATAGGCCATTCCCTCCTGGTGTCCTTGACCCCTGTGGATCCCACAATTCCATTCTCCTGTAGGTAGTCCTGTAATGATAAATCTTTCGCCAGCCCCCAGAGCTGGCTGCTGCCTCATTAGGGCCCCAAGTAACACACAGAGACTTATATTGCTTACAATGCTGCTGGCCAAATAGGATTTCTTATATGCTTGCTCTGTCTTAAGTATCAAACACACACACACACACACACACACACACACACACACACACATATATATATATATATATATATATATAATATATATATATCACTAGCATCATGTGTGTCCTCTTCCCGGGACCACATGGCAGCTCCACTGAGACGAGAGGAGGAGGAAAAGAATGATATCCTGCTTGACCCTGCATATATTCTGAGTCTGCCTGCTATGTCACTTCCTGCCTGGTTCACAAGACTTCTCTTTACTACATTTCTCAGAATCCTCCTTCTCTCTGATTCCCACCTATCTTAATTCTCTATTGGCCAACAGTGCTTTATTCAACAACCAATAAGATAAACATACACAGAAGGACCTCCCCCATCATTGTCCCCAAGTTTTGAGGACAGTGAAGTAATGCAGACCGCTGATGGGGAATGTACTGTGTATGTTTGTCTTATTGATTGTTAAATAAAATACTGTTTGGCCAATGAGACAGCATGTTAGACGGGACTAGGAGTCGAAGAGGATTCTGGGAAATGTAGTGGAGAAGTCGTGATCCAGGCAGGAAGTGACATAGCAAGGAGACTCATATTTAAGCGAAGGAGAAACAGGAAGGGTCCCTTTTCCCCTTGCTCCTCCAGCAGCACAATGTGATCCACTGGCAAGGAGGGATGCCAATAAGGCGTCTGATAAGATAAGTCTTATAACATATATAGATTTATGATAATTAAGACTGAGCTAGCAGATGAGAAGTCCTAGTCATTGGCCAAGCAGCATTGTACCTAATACAAGTTTCTGTGTATTCATTTGGGCCCTAACTCAGGCGGGCAGCTGGCGTAAAGCTCACAGGTGGCTGTGGGGCTCAGGCGGCATTTGGCAGAAAGATTTATCATAACAGACCTCCAAACAGACTCCCTGATTAATGTTTGGCTGTGAGTCTCTGTATCCACTCCCATCAGCTGTAGAGGTAGCCTCTGGTGACTACTGGATTAGTTATCAATCTATGAGTATAGCAGAACATTGTTAGGAATCATTTCATTGATTTTTTTCCAGTTGTGTTTGTTGTTTTTGGTTCTACCCTAGGTCTCTGGGTTATTCAGCCTCCAATTCCTGGTCATCCAAGCTCCATCTTGTGTCATGAGCCTCAAATTAGAAGAGCTGTTGATTGGCAATTCTTACATGTTCTGTGCTACCATTTCCCAGTACATCTTGCAGAAAGGACAGATAATAGGACAAAAGTTTTGTTGCTAGGTTGGTGTCCGAGTCCCAGCACTGGACTTGTTTCTGGTTACAGAAGACAGAGAGTTCAGGCTCTGTATCTTTCATTAGTAGGAGTCCTTGCTATGGTCATCTTCATAGATTTCAGGGAGTTTCCACAGCACTAGGCTTTAACATCTCCTGCCAAATGCCTTCCAAATCTAGTCATCTCTCACATACCTTCTCTCTACAACCCTCCCTGACACCTGATTCCTCAGATAGCTTGAGCCCTCAGAAAAATGATGAAGCCTACTTGATCATGGTGGATGATCTTTTTGATGTGTTCTTGAGTTCAGTTCACAAGTATTTTATTGAGTTTTTTTTATCTTGGTTCAGTTCACAAATTGGTCTGTAATAACCATCTTTATTGAATTTTTTTTGTGCGGTTTGGTTATCAGGGTAACTTTAATCTGTTTCCGTTATGTGGAATAATTTGAATATTGACATTAGCACTTCTTTGAAAGTCTGGTAGAATTCTGCCTTAAAATTGTCCAGCCCTGGGCTTTTTTTTTTTTTTATGACTGCTTCTATTTCAGTAGGGGTTATAGGTCTATTTAAATTGTTTATCTGATCATGGTAAATGGGATCTATAAAGAAAACTATCCATTACTTTTAGATTTTCAAAATTTATGGAGTACATGTTTATAAAATATGACCTAATGATTATTTGAGTTTACTGGCTGTTCATATGTCCTCCTTTTCATTTCCAATTTTCTTAATTTGGATTTCTGTCTTTTGGTTAGTTTGGATAAGGGTTTATCTATCTTGTTGATATTTTCAGAGAACCAATTCCATATTTCCTTGATTCTTTGTATTGTTCTCATTGTTTCTATTGCAATAATCTCAGTGAGAGTTTGATTGTTTCTTCCACGGGTTGTCTGTTTCTCTTGTTCTAGAGCTTTTTAGGTATGCTGTTAAGTTGCTAGTATGAGATCTCCCCAATTTCTTTATGTGGAAAGTACTATGAACTTTCCTCTTGGTACTGCTTTCATTGTGTGTCATAAGTTTTGATGCAGTTTCCATTCAGTAGAAGGTTGTTCAGTTTCCAAGAGTTTGCAGTCTCTTTGTTGTTGCTGAAATACAGCTTTAATCTGTGGTGGTCTGATAGGATGCAGGGGTTATTTCAATTTTCTTGTATCTGCTGAGACTTGCTTTGTTTTATTGTCCAATATCTTCGGTATTCTGTATGCTTCTTCTACTTTTATAGCATCTGCATCTTTAGGTTAGGAATTTTTTCTTCTATGATTTTCTTGAAAATATTTTCTGGGTATTTAAACTGAGGTTCTTTTTCTTTTCGTATTACTGTTATTCTTATGTCTTTTCATAGGGTCCCAGATTTCCTGAATGTTATATTTCAGGAAGTTTTTATGTGTATCATTTTCTTTGGTCAATATATCTACATCTTCTATTTTAACTTTAAGACCTGAGATTTGCTTTTATTTTATCTCTTTTATTCTATTGGTGAAGCTTGCCTCTGTAGTTCTTGTTCACTTACCTAAAATTTTCATTTCCAGAATTCCCTCAAATGTGTTTGTGTGTGTTTATCTTGTATTTCTATTTCCAGGCCTTGAAGAGTTGTATTTGTTTTCTTCAACTGTTCATTTGTTTTTTCTTGGCTATCTTTAAGGTGTTTATTCATTTCCTCTATTTTTTGTCTTTTCTTTGATTTCCTTAGGGATTTATTTATTTCCCTTTTAAGGACCTGTATAATCATTATAAAGTGGGTTTGGGGTTTTAAGAATCTTTTTCTTGTGCTTCCGCTGTGTTGGGATATTCAGGTCTTGTAGTAGGATAGCTGGGCTCTGCAGGTACCATATTCCAGTGGCTATTGTTGATTTTGTTCTTACACTGGCATTTAGGCATCTGGGTTTGGGCTGACTATAGGTCTAGGTGCTGATTTCTGAGTTTGTCTCTGGTGAATGTGTATTTTGTTCCTTGGTAGCTGTTTCCTGTCTTGTCTTATGACTTGTGTGTTCTGTGGTTGAGCATAGGGTCTCCTCCTAATTTGGGGACAAGGACGAGCAACAAGAAGGTGCAGTGGGAGTAGAAATAGGGTGGAGTTCACCAAGAGCATTGGGAAAGTCCATGGATAGTAGCCTACCTTGACTCCTGGTGGTCAATTTTGCCTCTTATTATATGTTGATAAAGAATTAGCAGGTGGATCAATTTTTAATTCTGCTTCATTTTTATCCATATGAAATATAGAAATTATTTTCTGTAACATTTACTTCATATTTCATTTTTAGTTTTATGTTTCCTTACTAATCATACCTTCAGTGATGGCAACTATTTCATTTTGGTAAGTAGAGAACATAATACTTGATGAATATTTTTCTTATCTGCAATAATCACTAATGTCCTTGTTTTACTGGCAAATTCATGGATTATTTTGAAAATATTTTACAAGCAAAATTTATGATTGTTTTCTCCAAAGGGCTTCCTTACTTAAGATAAACTTGTAAAAATTGCTTTATATTTCAGGGTATTTAATTTATAATATATTTAGTTTCTTGTATTTAAAATATTTCTAGAAATAGTTAAAAGTGAATAAAACCCCACCTTTTCACTAATTCATTCAAGTATTCATCTGAATTTCATAACATATTCAGTTTGTATATCTATAAACCTCTCTTATTTTCCCATGTAAATGGCATTTAATATTTAATATTAAATAATAGTAGAACAATAATGCTAATTTATTTGGAGATATGACCATAGTGATAAATCATTTGGTAAGTTTGCTTCTATTTAAACATTTACACAAATGTTGACAAACTATAATCAATTGATTGAAAAATAATATGGTGGAGAAATGAATCCAAGAGATCAGTGTACAGAAACAAAGAATTAAAGAAGAAAAAAAAGAGACTATAAAATTTAAATTAATATTAACTGTATTCTTCATTCAATAACCATCATTGAAAAGCTTCTCTGTTATTCACTGTTATTTCTATGATTTACTGTATTCTACTTTATACCAACAACTAACTTTTCTGACATGAAAATTACCATAATAAATATTGGAATATTTAATACAGAGCTGTTTTGGGGAGAAAACATTCAATGTAGAAACAAGTTAGGGTAGAGCATATGATTCACTGCTAAAATTTTGGTAAACAAGTATGAAACACAAAAGGAAATGCTTCAAGAGAAAACTATTTAGCTAGCATTCTGTAACAGAAAAAAATTTCTGTATTTTATGTCACTGTCCATTTTTCTGTGAATATTTCTGTGAGTCTGAAAAAATCTTTTGAATACTGAGCTGGCTGTGTTGCTTTTCAAAGCTGATATTGATCATTCTTCTTAAGCATTGAAACTTATTTAAGAATCAAATGTGTGAACTAAAATTTTATGAAAATTTTTTCTACCATAGGTATTTGGATTACTCATAGTGTTTGGTGATTGTGATAATGTTAGTTATTTTCTTCATTCACATTTCTTTGCTTTGCCATATAATTCCATTAAATATATTTCTGAAATGTGTAAGCATAAATATAAAACTGCTATCCAGAGTTTGGAGAGATGGCTAAATGATTAGAAGGATTTGTTGTTTTGTTCAGAGGACTTAGGCCCCATTCTCATCACCCACATAGTGACTTACAACTTCCTATAACCTTCAACACTCTCTACTTATTGGCCTGTGCTGAAACTGCACACATATGGAGAACATGCATAAAATAAAAATAATAAATAAATTTTGAGAAATGATGTTGAGAAAAATAATTTTAATTAAAACATACCAACAATTTGTAGATTATACTTAACCTATTCCCTAAACACACACACACACACACACACACACACACACACACACACACACACACACACACAGAGTAGGGGGATGGAAAATAGTATTCTAATGAAATATATTTCTAAAATAAGGAATGATAAATAGAGAGAAATTAGATATAAAATTTCACACTTTGAGGCAGCAATGGGTAGGAAAAGTTAGTAAGGATGGAAATACTACAACATCTCTTTTATGTGGGAAGAAAAGATAGAAGCAAGGGAGGTAGTGAAATGACTACTTCAAGGTGGTCTTACTACAAAATTTGCCTTAATCTGCATTTCATGAGTTTAGCCTAGTTTAACATTTTCATGGGTTAATTAAGCATTTTTTCTTCTGATGCTATAAGGGCTCCATTAAAGTATTAACACTTTTTTTGATTAATACGAACTGGTGTACTAATACTCTAGATTTCATTTTTTTCATTTGTAACAGTTTCCCAAATATTGTTTATCTTCTAATTTTTCATGATTATTGATTTTCTGAATTTGGATTCCAAAGAAACCCTTAGTTTCCATGATGATTTACATTTTTGTACCCTTGCTTGAAATATTTCATCTAGAGTGTAGAATGAATATACTGCCACTTTTTCAGTTACCTAACACATTATGCAAGATATTTTCTATTAAAACATAAAGAATGGATTCCAATAGGAAAATCTGAATAAATAGCTGAAGCAGGTAAAAATGTGTAATCATGTTTGCAATATTGCCATCAATATGCATGAAAAATAAGTGTTTTAAAATATATAACAAATTTAAGAATCCTGTTTTCTGTTAGAATTTTATTAACAATTTAAATAACATTAATGTGAGAAATACTTGTTATCATTTATATTTTACTGTTACAGTCATGTAAACCTTGTATTTTTATCCAAATCATATTATTAAGATTGTAATAATACAATGACATTACTAGTCATGCTTTTATTAAAATTATTTTGACTTATTTTGACTTGTTTTATTTTGTAGTCAATTCAATTCTATTTTGCTAATTTTATCATCAATGATTAATTCTGTTTAACCAGAGACTGTAAAGGCAAAGTTGCACCATGTAAATGAGTGTTTTTATTGAGTGTTTATAGTTTTTTATTCTTAACTATAGAAAATTTGCAGATTTCAGTAAAATTGTATATTACCTAAAATTATTATATACATAAGATTAAGCAATAGGTAATAGAAAATGAACACACTGTTCAGGAATATCACTGAAACGCATATACACTGCTTCTAAGGAAAGTGCTAAACATCTTGTAAGATGAACAACAGAGTGTAAGATAGATACAGGTGGTTCAGTGAAATGTGTAATATACTGTTATATCCATATGGCAAAATTAACCAGTAATATGTAGTGTTAGTGTTGTAGTAGGACTCTAGAAAATATTCCATGAGGAATATTTAAATTACTCTTATTGGATTGAATATATATAAGTCTCTCATTGAACCTGGCAGCTGATGTTTCAGTTAGCAAGAGGCAGATGAAAGGGATAAGGATGAAAAATATTCCCAACATCTGCTCTTCTAGAGAGGGAAAGAGAAGAGAGAGAACAGAGGAAGTGAAATCATTCCTCCAACCCAGCTTTACTACAGTGACAAGGCTGAGACAAAAGAAACGGAAAGCATTTTTGTGAACTGGAAAGTTCATCTACAGTGAATAGAAAGAAGTACCTCCTTATGCAAGTAGAAAAAGATCTCAATGAAAAGATAAAATGGTAAATTACAGTTCACTCTCAAATTCACAATAGCAACTAGAAGAAAAATAGCTAGCCTGGCGTTGGTGGTGCATGCCTTTAATCCCAGCACTTGGGAGGCAGAGGCAGGTGGATCTCTGTGAGTTCGAGACCAGCCTGGTCTACAAGAGGTAGTTCCAGGTCAGCCTTCAAAGCCACAGAGAAACCCTGTCTCGGAAAAAAAAAAAAAAAACAAAAACAAAAACAATAGCCTTGTTTCAATGAAGTAAAAAAGAATACATAAGAAATATAGTTAAATTGAAGCAAGACAAATTAAGTTTTCAACTTAAGTATTAATGGGCATTATTTATTTTTTCTCATAATGCAGATATGTTTGGGTTGAATTGATATGTGTTAGAGAAATTTTAAAATAAACTTATGGCACTGAATTCAATGGTAACTAAGCACTTTTGGTGTTTAGTGTTATATACCAAGCAAATGTATCAGGAGACAAACTGACATTGCCATCTAAATATCTTCAAAAAATGACTTCAAAGTAAAACCAATTTGAAGATCCAGAGAAGGGTACTTCATTCTAATCAAGGGAACAATTAATCAAGAAAATATTGCAAGATATGTACAAGTTATATATTTGAAATTATATATTTATACATACATACACACATACATACATACATACATACACACACACATACACACTTTTGGTGCTTAGATACCAATTATACTACTTAGATACCACTTACAACACTGAATTCAATGGTGTGTTAGCAACTAAACCAGAAGAACCAGTAGCAATGCATTCTGAGTTCTAAACAAATACTGCAAAATAAACTCTACCTGGAAAAACTATATACCAGAGGAGAAAGCAAAAGTAATACTTCTCTTATACTAACAGCCTAAAAATAATCATACCCATTAATCAACCCTAAGGAGAATAGTGGGAGAGATATTTTGATCTTGAGAGAATAAATACAGCGAAATGATTCTAGAGAGAAACAAAGCTATAACCAATGAAATACAAAACAGTGCTAGAAATACAAATAAGGCAAATACAACACAATGACTAAATTCAACACATACTTTTCAATAATAATTTTAAATATCAATGACTTCAACTAACAGATCCAAAGACATTGGTTAACTAATAGAGCTGGGGAAACAGCATTGGACCGAACCAAGCCCTCTGAATGTGGGTGCCAGCTAGGAGGTCAAGACAGTCTATGAGACCTCTAACAGTGGAGCCAGTCTTTAACCCTAGAGCACAAATGGACTTTCAGAGCCCATTCCCTGTGAAGGGATACTGTTGCAGCCCAGATACAGCAATGAAATGACAGACTTTTAAGGTCCCTGGTGGAGGGCCTCACTATCCCTGGGGAAGAGTTGGGGGATAGGTTGGGAGAGGTTGGTGGGGAACGTGGAGGATGGGAGGGCAAAGAAATGGGGGGATGGATATGTAAATATGAGTAGTAATTAAAGACTTTAAATAAAAAAGGGAAAAGGAATATGATCAACATATATAAAAATAATTAATTTTTTTTAAAAAATAAGAAAAAAGAAAATCTGTTTATCAGTTGTTTACAATGAACTCATCATAGCTTTAAACATAGATACCACCATAATTGAAAAGATGGAAAAATCATTCTAAGCAAATATATCAGGAAAAATACCCATTGCCATCCTAATATCTGAAAAAATACACTTCAAGCTAAAAATAATTTGAAGAGACAGAGAAGGATACTTCATATTAATTAATCAAGAGAATTAATACATACATATATAACTCTAGTGCACTGGCTTTCATAAAAAGCACACTTTTATAATTAGATACACAAATTAACACCAAACCAATAATAGTAGGTGATTTCAGCACCCCACTTTCTTCAGTAAATAGGTCATCTTCACAAAAGCTAAACAGAGAAATCTGAAATTAAGTATTATCTTACATTAAGTGGATTTAACAGATATCTATTTTATACTCCTCCCCCAAATACACACACACACACACACACACACACACACACACGTGTGTGTGTGTGTGTGTGTGTGTGTGTGTGTGTGTGTGTGTATGCATGTGTGCTTCTCTAAAATAGACTATATTCAGGGCACAAAACAAATTTAACACATTTTGAAAAGTTTTATTACTTCCATGTATTCCACCTGACTGTTATGCAATTAAAAGTACACTTTACAGCAAAACTCATGGACATTAAACAGCTAATTAGTGAAAATGTGTAAGTACAAAAAGAAATAAAGAAATGAATGAACATAAACTCCTGAAACTAAATGAAAATGAAAAGACAACACAAGAAAATCTTTAGGACACATTAAAAGCATTTCAAAGACTGAAATTTAGAACTCCATTCCTTATATTAAAAACTTAGAAAGAGCACAAATAAAAAATTTAAAGTTGAAGCTCACAAGTTTAAAAATGTCTAACAAATCCAGTAAGTACATTTAGCAAAATTTAATATAGATAAAATTAGAAATGAATGAGGTGGAAATAAAATGATACAAAGAATCAATGTAACTAAGATCTGGTTCTTTGAAAAAATATATCACATCTCAACAGACCTTTGGTCCAACTAACCAAAAGAAAGAAAACCATAACACAAATTAACATAATCAGGAACAAGCAAGGAAACATTACATCAGATACCAAAACAATCAAGAATATTATAAAGAATAAATTACAAACCTGTATTTTACTAAGATAGGAGGGACAAGTTAAAAATGGATGGATTTCTTGATTCACTCAAAACACCAAAGTTTAACCTCAAGAGCAAGACCCTAAATGAATCCACAATAAATGAGAATATCGAAATAATAACTAGACAGATTTATAGTAGATATCCACCAGGCTTTAAAAAACATCTAAAACCAGTCCTTCTTGAGTTGCTAAAAATAAGAAGAAGAAAGGAAGAAAGAAAGAAAGAAAGAAAGAAAGAAAGAAAGAAAGAAAGAAAGAAAGGAAGGAAGGAAGGAAGAAGAGAGAGAAAGAAAGGGAGAGAGAAAGAAAGAAAGGGAAGAACATTTCCCAAATTGTTCTATGAAACCTGTTTTACTCCTAAAGCAAAACCAGATAAATATATAACAGAATAAAAACAATTCTACATATTACTAGCTGAACAGAGCTAGTGAGAGATCATTGACTCAGGTCTGACAAATGGAAAACATGGATAAGACCAAACTAGACCCTTAATATAGGTGACAGTTGTGTGACTGGGACAATATATGAGGGCATTGGCAGTAAGTCCAAGATCTAACACTAATGCACAAACTGACTTATTAATGCCCATTCTATATGGAGAGATACCTCGCCTAGCCATGCCACAAGAGAGTGGGGTTGGAAGGACCCTTAGTTCTTCCTCAACAAGATGATCAGACAGACTTAGTAGACTTCCTTTGGGAGGCTTTACCCTCTTTGTGGAGCAGATGGGTGGGTTGAGCGGGATGAGAGGAGGGAGGGGGATCTGGAATTAGAATGTAAAAATTAAATTAATAAAAATAGAATGAAAGAAAGAGAAAAACAAATCTATAGAACAATATACACAATGACATAGATGTAAAAATAATCAATACAGGCACTAGTGCCTGATTTCTCTTTGAACTTTTAATTTCTCCCTGTATTATCTCTTATCTTGCTCTCCTCTGTTCTTTCACCAACTCAACCTCCCTTTCCCATCATGTCTTCCTCACCCATCCTCTTCTCCCCTTCTCATTCTCCTAGTTCCCTCTCCCCTCCCCCCATGCTCCCAATTGCTCAGGAGATCTTGTCCCTTTCCCCTTCTCCAGGGGAACATATATGTTTCTCTTAGGGTCCTCCTTGCTTATCAGCCTCTCCGGCAGCCTGGCAATCCTTTACTCTATGTCTAAAATCCACATATGAGTGAGTACATACAATGCCTGTCTTTTTGTGACTGGGTTACCTTGCTCAGAATGGTTTCTTCTAGTCCATCCATTTGCCTGCGAATTTCAAGATTCCGTTGCTTTTTTTTCTGCTGAGTGGTACTCCATTATGCAAATGTACCATGTTTTCTCGATCAATTCTTCATTTGAGGGGCATCTTGGTTGTTTCCTGGTTCTGGCTATTACAAATAATGCTGCCATAAACATAGTTGAACAGATATCCATGTTGTAGGAATGTGCTTCTTTTGGGTATACACTAAGAGTGGAATTGCTGGATCTTGTGGTAGCCTGATTCCCATTTTCCTGAGGAATCTCCATACAGAATTCCAAAGTGGCTGTATGAGTTGGCACTCCCACCAGCAGTGGAGGAGTGTTCCCCTTTCTCCACATCCTCTCCAACATGAACTGTCATTGGTGTTTTTTATTTTAGCCATTCTGACAGGTGTAAGATGCTATCTCAGAGTTGTTTTGATTTGCATTTCCCTGATGGCTAAGGATGTTGAACACTTTCTTATGTGTCTTTCAGCCATTTTAGATTCCTCTATTGAGAATTGTCTATTTAGTTCTGTACCCCACTTTTTAATTGGATTATTTGGTGTCTTGGAGACTCGAAGATGGCAACAACAATCTAAGCAACAGAAGAGAGGCTACTTAAATGCACTCTCCTGATAATGAGACTGATGACTAATGTATATACCATTGTATAACCTTCAACGAGTAGCTGGTGGAAGTAAAAGCAGACACCCACAGCTAAACCTTGAACTGAACTGAAATCCAGACGCCGAGATGGAGGACTGATAAGCAAAGTGGTCCATACCAGGCTGGTGAGACCCACAGAAATAGCTGACATGTACAAGGGAGAACACTTGGTCCCCAGACTGATAGCTGGGAAACCAGCATGGGACTCATCCAGACCCCCTAAATGTGGGTGTCAGTGAGGAGAACTTCGAAATCTATGGGGCCTCTTGTAGTGGATCAGTACTTATCGATACCATAGGCAAGGACTTTAGGAGCCCCTCCCACATGGAGGGATACTCCCTGAGCCTAGACAAAAGGGGATTGGCTTAGGCCCTATCCCAAAGAATATGACAGATGTCGAAGACCCCCTATGGAAGGCCTCACCCTCACTGGGGAACAGAAAGGGTATGGGATAGGTAAGGTGTTAGTTGGGGGGCTGGGGAGGAGGGAAGGGAGAGGGAACTGGGATTGACATGTAAAATAATTTTCTTTCTAATAAAAAATAAGAAAGGGAAAAAAGAAAAAAAAACAAAAACAGGCAAACAAAATACTCAACACAATGTTAGCAAACTGAATACAGACACATATCAAGAAGATGAAACATCACTATCAAGTCGGATTTATCTCAGAACTGCAAGGATGATTCAATTATAAGTGGACAAATATAATAAACCATATAAATGGGCATAAAGACAAATAACACATGAGCAGCTCAGTAGCTGAAGGAAAAGCTTTTGAAAACTATCTAACAAGATAAAAGTCCTAGAGAGCAGGACAATAAATGAAAGACCCAGAGGCTTATATTGGGGTTCAAACTTCAAGCTTAGTATTAGAAAAGCAAAGCAACTGGCCACTAGTTTCTACCTCAGACTGAATGGGCTGGTCCTGTCTCCATGAGGTCACCAAGCCTCAGCCCATTACCTCTCCTCATCGTGGAAACAGTTAATGATATATTTCAAACACTCAACATAAATAATTTGCTAATACAATCACTATTCTTAGCAATGTTATTTCTCAAAATTAATCAATAAATAAGGACATTTAAAGACAAACACTAATTATTAGGCAATTCATGACAGTAATAAAGAACAATTTTAAAGGAATATTATACATGGGAGAAGAAAGCTTAATCTTGGAGACTACAAGAAAGAACACTTTGCATGAAGTGAGTAAATAAACGGACAACCTGGAAAGAAATCAAATATGTGCAATGTAACCAACCAGCAAAGACCCTGTACTAAGGAAAGAAATATAATATCTTAAACAGAATGATAAGAATTAAAAAAGACTCTACTAAAAATATCCTTGAAAGCAAATAGACTCAACTTATGAAAAATAAGATACAGAAAACAGACTAGATTGCAAAACAAAATCTAACTTCATATAACCTGAAATGCTACTGTATGTCACACCTAGCTAACAAAGATATTTACAACCAAGAGTTAAAGTTAAATTACTAAACTAAGCAAGTAGAAACCATAAACAAATATATATGTGTATATATATATATGTATATATATATATATATATTCAGAATATATATATATATATATATATTCTGAACCAAAGTTTGTGAGAAGTTAATGAGAGAGATATATAATTTATGAAGTGCACTGAGTTTGTAATTTATGATGAGAATATATCAAATATAACTATTTGTGCACTGACTACTGGGTTCCAGTTTCATAAAGCAAACATTTAAAAGGGTATATGGCAAGTAGAAGATGTTGCTATCCTCCTCTCAGACTTAGCATGTCTTCCAAATTAAAAGTTAGGAAAGATGCCAGGCAGTTTTCGTGCATTCCATTAATCTCATCACTGGGGAGGCAGAGACAGGATGATCTCTGTGAGTTCTAAGCCAGCCTGGTCTACAGAACGAGTGCCAGGATAGGCTCCAGTGCTGCAACAGAAAAAAATGTTTTAAAAAAAATAAAGTTAGGAAACAAACTTTAGAGCCAACTTATATCAAAATCAACTATGTCTACCAAACATTCCATCTGATTGAGGATACATATCCCTCTCAGTCACACATGGAACCTTCTCTAAAATTGACCACCTTATGGGTTGTAAATTTTAAGAAGAACAAAAAATACTTGAGATAATTCTTTGTATCTTATCAGAAAATTATGGAATGAAAATAAAATTAAACAGCAAGGAAATTGCATGAATCTTTGTATATTGAATAATAAAGTATTGAGTGAGCAATGGTTCATTGAAGAGAGACATTTTTACATACCTAGAAACAAATAAAATTTCACCACAACCTGAAGGATTCTCTGAATTAGAAACAAGATAGTCAAAGTTTATAGCTTAGGTATCCACATTTAAAAAAATTTAAAAAATCACATATCTCCAGAAACCCAAATTTCAACCACAAACCTCTAGCAAGCAAGAAGCAAAGCACAAGTCAAGTAAATTGCAAGAAAAAGCAAATATTATGGTGGAAATTAATACAATAGAGACTATAAAAATGCATAAAATAAAATGAACTGTTGATTCTTTAAAAATATTATCAGGATTGACAAATTCCTAGTCAAACAAAAAAAGAGAAAAAAGAATCAAATTAGTAAGTTTAGAGCTAAAAAAGGAGCTGTTACAACAAAGTGTAACATAATCCATAATAAATAATTCTTCAAAAACCCATATTCTAATAAGTAGGAATATCTAGAAGAACTACATACATTTCTAAATGTATACAACCTAACAATATTAAAGCCAGAAGATAAAATCAACTTAAAAAGAACATAGCAATTAATGGGATAAAAACAGTGAGTAAAAATCTTCACAAATAAAAAGCTCAAGACCAGACATTATTCACTGCTGAATTGTTTCAAGCTTTTAAGGAATATCTAGCAACACTTCTCACAGTGTTTCACTAAACAGATATGGGACAACCACTGCAAAATCATTTTGTGAAGCAAATATCAGCCTGCTAAAAAAATCTGATGAAGACATAATTCTCCCCACAAAAAAAGAGAAAGAAGAAAAAATTACACAAATTTCTTCAATGAACAGAGACACAAAAATTTTTAACAAACTACTTGCAAACCAAATTCAAGAATAATAGGACAAGTCATTTTTCATACTCCTCCTTGATGTGGGAGCTGTTATTCTATGTTTCAATAATACTTTGCTTACATTAAAAAAAATACACCAATATCATCATGAATTGTAACTGATTTGGTTTGATTTCACAGACACATGACTTGTTTCACAATGAAAATAATTAAATTTTACACACCAAATAAATAAAATTAAGGATAGAAATTACAAATCACTTGATCATCTTGACAGATGGGAACAAGGCACTTAACAATGTTTAGTACGCCTTCATGATAAAATCTCGGGAGAGTCACTAGTACTAGTGTGTCACTAGCACATCAAAACAATAAATTTTTATATGATTAAATTCATAGCCAACCTTAAATTATTTAAGAATTTTGTTCTAATACTAGAATTTGACGAGAACATGTACTGTGTCCATTTTTATTCATTGAGGTCAACCAACACGCTAAGATATAAGAAGAGTAGAATTTAATGATCTCTATTTTAAGAGGCAAATTGTATATATAAAAGATCTTACAGACTTTGTCAGAGTGGCGAAGAATGCAACCAGAAAGGCATTCAATTTGAAAAACACATTTGGTGAATTTTCAAGAAACAAAATATTTTAAAATTAATAGTTTTCATATAAACAAATAATAGATTTGATGACAAAGGAAGTAGAAAACTATCTGATTCACAGTAACTCAAAGCAGTATCTAAAATAACCTAACCAAGAGGGTTAAAGACTTGTATATTGGATATTTCTAGACACTAACAACTTTAGTTGAAGAAGATACTAGATGATAAAAAAAAAAAAACTTCCATCCTCATGGATTGGAAGAGTTAGTAGTTTGAGATTGGCTGTATTAACAAAAGTAATCTATGGACTCAATGCAATCTAAGTTAAAATTTCAACAAGATACTTACAGAACTAGAGCAATCAACCAAAATTTCATATAGAAATATAAAAGATCACAAAGTCAAACGAATCCTAAGTAGAAAGAACACTGCTGAAGGTACAAAATTAGTTCAATTTCAAATTACACTGTCCATCCATACTGAAAAAGACAGCATTGTACATGTACAAAGACATACAAGTTAGCTCTATATTTGTCACCCCGAATAAAATAATAGTTTAAATGGGTGAACAATCTTAATTTCTTTGGTTTTTTTGAGACAAGGTTTCTCTCTGGCTTTGGAGGCTGTCCTGGAACTAGCTCTTGTAGACCAGGCTGGTCTCAACTCACAGAGATCCGCCTGCCTCTGCCTCCCGAGTGCTGGGACTAAAGGCGTGCACCATCAATGCCCAGCCTAGTCTTAATTTAAACCCTTAAACACACTGAAACTGCTAACAAAACACTTTCAAGATAAAAGGTATGGGCAATAACTTTCTAAACAAGACTTAATTGCACGTGAAATAGTCCCAATAATTGACAGATTGGATTACATGAAGGCAAAAGACTTTTGTATAGAAAAAGAAACTAACAGTAGAACAGAGCCTCCTGAGAGAGTCTCAATAACTAAACTATTTAAAAACTGCTAAAATTAAACACTTATAACAACAAAATAAGGAATTTGTTAATGAAATGAGCAGACAGTACTAAAAAAGAAAAGTAGTCAAAGTGTTCATTGTCCTTAGTTTTCAGAGAAAAGTAAACTAAAACTTCTTAGAGTTTTCATCTCAGTTGAGTCAAAATATCTGTTACAAAGAAAACAAATGATACCAAATGATGGCTTTTTGTAATGTAAAGTTGTACAGCCATTATGCAAATAAATATAGATGCTTCTCAAATATTTAAAAGAAGAACTATCATATTACCCCATTACCACCACTGAGCATATACTCAAAAGACTCCACATCCTATACAATTGGTACTCATACATTCAGTGTTACTGTGATCTATTAACAATAGCAAGGGAATGGAATCAGAGTAGAACTCTAGCAACATATGAATGAATAATGAAATGTGGTACCTATACTCAATAAAATTTTTTCACTCATAAAACTGTTACACGAAAAATAATTGTCTCAGAGACTGGTACTGGGGTTCAAACTTTAAGCTGAATATCACAAAAGCAAAGCAGCTGGTCACTAGCTTCTTACCTCTACCTTAGGCTGAAGGGGCACGTCCTGTCTCCATGAGCTCTCACCAGGCCTCAAACTGTAATGTCTCCTCAGTATGGCTGGAGAATGAAGAATGCTCCACTACTGATTACTTGCTCCTGCTTTCTATACCCTCTAGTGCTGGGATTAAAGGTGTGGGCTATAATTCTCTTTTAGACAGATTCAGTCTTGTGTAGATCTGGGTGGCCTTGGACTCACAGATATCCATTGATCTCTTAAACCTGAGTCCTAGGATTAAAGGTGTGTAACACCACCTTCTAGCTTCTGACTGCTGGGGGTAAAGGTGTGTATCACCACTACCTGATCTCCATAATCTGAGGCTAACTTTGCTTTTCTGAGTCCTCTGTCAAGCTTTAATAAGTCACAATATATCAATACATAAATCAGAAACTGAAAATTTCAGGAAAATAGATGAATCTGGAAATCATTATATTAAATAAGGAAGCAGACTCAAAAAGTCAAATACCATATGCTCTTCCTCATTTGTTGATCTTAGATTTAAAAAATATGTATATGTATATATATATGTATATGTATATGTATATGTATATGTATATGTATATGTATATGTATATGTATGAGTTCAGAATAGGTCAGGAAAAGCAGGAAAGATAATAGAACACTTGTAAGAATCTACACTTACTTACCTGGACAAAATCACCTCATATGGCAACAAGGAATAAAATCAGGCCAGGTTGGAGAGGCCACAGCATGTCTGAAGCTATGGCAATTTTATTGGGAGCAATTAGACTCTTTATATGTTTATCAGAAACAGAATGTAATGTCAATTGCTAGGATCAATACAGTTGTACTTGCCAGGATACAGTAAATTTTGTAAGCCAAAGAGGGTACACAAGATTAATGTCTAAGACCAATTTTCCTGTCAAGTTTCCATGCTTCCTTGACTGCCAAGGGAACATAGACAGAAACTCAAAGTGGCCTTCCCACTTCACTGCCTGATGGAGTACATTGGTCTTTTAGGAACTGGAAGGTGCATTATGTCCCAGGAGACATGGACTTGCACCAAAAAAAAAAAAAAAACAAAAACAAAACAAAACAAAACAAAAAAAAACTATGATGCATACCTCTCAAGGCAGATAGGCCAAGTTTACTCCTAGGTTCCCTGAAGAATACACGTTACCAAAAATAGAAAAGAGGCTCCTAGGGGGTAAGTAGCATAAAGGACAGGAATGGATGAGAAGAGGGAAGATCAACAAAAATAAACTGTGTGATAATTAAAAAATTTTAAAACTGTTTAAATTAGGAGGCAGAAGCCCTGAAATGATTTACTAAATAAATTTAGTTTTTCTTAAATATTCATATAAAAATTATCACTGGTGCTGGAGCGATAACTCAGTGTTAAGGGTATTTGTTCTTAAACAGAACCCAGGTTTGGTTCCCAGCACTAATATGGCACCTCAGAGTCATTTTTAACTTCCATCCCAGAGAGTCAAACTCCCTCTTCTGACCTCTGTGGTTACCAGCAACACACATGTGATGCAATAAAATAAAACAAATTAATATAAAATTAATTTACCATAAATTCTATTTTCCTTTTGCACCTCTATGATCTCATTGAATCAATGTTTGATTCAATGAGAAGTACTCCTCATTGAGAACAATTTGAGAAGTACTCCTTTCTCTATGAGTGAGTAAAAAGAGCATGCTACATGGACTTGTGAAAGTTGTTTAGCTATTAATGAATCAGAACTAATTTCAGCTTTCAAGCAAGTGCTTCACACTTTCGCAGCAGCTTGTCTCCTGGTAATTTCTTATTCCCAGTGCTTTGCTTAGCCACACTGGAGCCTGAAGCAAAATGATCCATGAGTAACACTAATCCTGCCCTTATTTAAAATTTTGATATTTTGCTCACCATGGGTTTATTTGCATAAATTTTAATTTAAAAATCTGATTAAAATGTTATGTCTCCTGATTACTGGATTTTTTGTTTCTCCTCATATTTTGTGATCAGGGAAGGACCTCATTTACCTTACTCTCATCTCAGCTCTGATTACCCCTATCAGACTGCATGTGACTCTAATCTTAGAATATCTAAACCATTCTGTTTTCCAGATTACAGCAGTGTGATCAATCAATCAAGTTGCCACATCAAAACACTACCTGTGGCAGTTCTCATCTTCAAATTTGAAGATAGAAATGGGCCTACCAACCTGTGTTATTTTTATTATTGTATTAATGGAATATTTCCCCAGTTCTGGGAGATATTAATTTTTAAATATAATGTAGTTTTCCAACTACCTGAAAACTTCAATTTTAATCACCCCAAATCTTCAACCAGTGACTACATACAAAGGAATGGACTTGGGATCCAGATTAGATCTACTGGTTTCAACTGATGAAAATGTATATTCACAAAGCTTGTAGCTCTAGTGCAACATTCCCTATAGCGTGTTTTAAAAAGGAAGTGACCATGAGTTCAGACGAAAAGTAATGATGAGATTTGTTAGCCAAAAATTTGAAGAACACCAACACTGATAGTCTCCAGATGTTTTAAGAGAAATGATGACATGCTGTAATTCTTAGCATACCTGATTATTTCACTCTCCTCCCCAGTGTGTGTGTGTGTGTGTGTGTGTGTGTGTGTGTGTGTGTGTGTGAGAGAGAGAGAGAGAGAGAGAGAGAGAGAGAGAGAGAGAGAGAGAGAGTGTGAGTGCATGCGCAAGAACAATTGGGCTTTTGCATAAACTAATTGTCATAACACAACTGTTTCAACGATAATCTTTGGAATGTGCATCTCTGAGAGGCTAGTGAAGCTTGGAGTTTGTGTTATTGAAAGTGTTTAAGATGGCATGTAATTCAGTCTTTAATTATACTACCTTGCTCTTCAGTAATTGCTCAATAATGCCAAAAACCCAGCTAAGACTATTCTTGTGCTTGAGAGAAATATTGAAAATTAATCAATTATTTTTTCAAGTGCTAATTTATTAAAATAGATTTTATCTTTCGGGTCAACAAACACATTTTTCAGTAGTTGGGTTTTTGTATGTTTGTTTTGGTTTGCTTTTGTAACTAACTCTTGGGCAGCTGTTAATTCATTTAATAAAGTGGTGTCTACTAATTGGTCATATCTGACATAGATACATACTCATCCCTGTTGGTTCTAATCTATGACCTAGGTATTTCAAAGAAAATTTTAACCTGAAGACTTATTCCTTGCCATAATTCTTTAGTCTCCTACATACATACCATTTCACCTGACCTTTTCAGAAACCAGAGAAATCCACACTTCTTCAAATCTTGCTTATCCATAGCTATTCACAGAAATAAAACTTTTTGGGATCTCATTTCTGAATACTAATTTGATAAAAACACCCATGTGCTAAATAATATTCAGAACAATTAATTTTAAAATTTAGGTAAGTTTCTGCAGAATGTGATAACGGCATTTTCTGTCATAGACAAACAGTAGAAACCTGATCACAATTTACGCCATTTTTCCTAAACTTCACTGTCATCTCTTTTGTTCTAGGGTGGACACTTGATATCGGGTCAAGGTGTGTAAAGAAAAATCTTTCAAAATTACAAAAGAATCATGCACAGCCAGCATGCCCGTGCTCCTAATCGAGTTATCAGATCTGAGCATCCCATATGAACTTCGTGCATTGTTTCAGCTGCGTGCTTGGGTACTAGTTTGATTAGAAAGGAATTTGTTCATCTTCAGTAAGCTTCTTTAGCAGAATTACTTCAGAAGTTCCGGATTTTCAAAACGAAAAAGGTAATTGTTGTTTATAAAATATTATGATGGCACGGTCTGCAGCAACTAAAAACATCCCAGTGTTTGCTGCAAGGCATGAGGAGACAGTGACACAGCTCATTTCCCCAGCTCGGCTCTCTTTGCTGCCGTGTAAAACACTTATTTCAAAGCACGCCACAGCTTAGAACTGTCGTGATCCCCATTAATATAAAATCATTGACCCCTGCTCCCGCTGGTGCGACTAAATTACATTCTGCTGCTCAGCAGCAGCCGCACATGGGGACAGCGCTTTTAGTCATCACCAGGTGCCTTGATGCCAGCACAGCCCCTCCTAAGCCCAGTGTTTGCCTTTAATGAGGATTAGGCACCTTCAAAGATCTAGGAGGACCCACTCCCAGGATGGAAGCCTTTCTAATGGCGTCTGTGCTTAGGGTAGGCAGTAATTTAGTGTCTCACAGGAGACTGGAGAGAGATTCATTCCTTGCCTCTAAGAAATCGTGAGAATGTGTGGTTCTGTGATTTATATTCACTCCCACTTTCCCGCACCATAACAAATTCAGGAGCATTATGCTTACAAGTACATTTTTATTAAATGTAGAACTTGAGTGTGGTTAAAAAAGCATCCTAAATTGTGGCAGGCGGGGAAATTTCTCTTTTATATCATTTTGGTTATGTGCTATTAACAGGAGTGAATCCACTCACAGGGCTAAACTCTAAATTTACCTTTTTATTTCAGGTGGTGAAAATTCTAAAAAGTTTTTAGCTCCTGCTTTGAGCCTGATGCTTTCTGACTTGTATGGTCTTCCTTTCCTTCAGCCCCTGAAGCTGTAGTTCTTTCTGTCCACACAGCACATTTGCCCTTCAAGGTAAAGACTGCAGGGTATGAGCCTTCTGTAATGGGTGTGGGATTTGAAGGAATGCTGTCTATACAGCTAGAGTAATCATTCTTGTCTGGTAACAAAATGTAGAAAACAAAGCCCATAGGACCCTTAGGGAGGCAGGCACAGTTTCTTCCTTTTGTAGATTAAGTTAGAAATGAAAAATACGATTGAAAATCATGTACACGTGTGCCATTAAAACCAGTATGATTATATAAATGAATATGCATATGTTCACATCCTTATATTCGGTAATTAGATAAGTTGTGTATATAGCACACTTGTTAACAAAACTTCAGAAAATTTTGTTATGTATGAATGGAGTGGTGTCTACTAATTTGTCATATCTGGAATAGATACATACTCATCCCTGTTGGTTCTAATATCTATGACCTTGGTATTTCAAAGAAAAATTTTAAATTGTCAGTATGAAATGTATAGTATGAAGTTTTATTTGTAGAAAAAAATGGGAAGTCTTTGTCTGTTGAGGAATGAAATTTATATAGCCAATAAAAGTGGTGTGTTTAACTCAAGAAAATCTGAACTCTTGTTACTCACTTGGTCTTATCTTTTTGTCATTTTTCTTTTCAGTAGTGAGGCCAAATAGTATTAAGCATCAACACTTAAATTTTAGTTGTAAAACAAAGCTGTTCAGTCTCTTACTCCACATGATTGAAACCAGTCAGCAGTGTGGAATGGGCCAGAGTTTAATCAATACTGCGCTGCTCACACATGCTGTGGATGGAACCTGTCTAAATTCTCTAGTCTATGATTCCTGTCAAAAAAAAAAGAAAGAAAGAAATTAAGTTTTATGGCCATAGGGAGTATCTACAGAGAGTTCTTTGTAAATGGAGAGAGGTTAAATGGACTACACTATTTAATTGCAAAATGTATAAGTGCTATTTGTTGATAAAATCCAATTTCATTGAACTCACAGAAGCCAACCGTGTAATAAATGGGAAATTTCTTATAGTAGAACTCAGCTCTGTACTATATACAAAATAAAGTATCAGTGGTCTAAATAAAAATGAATTTCCCACCATATTTCTTAAATGATTTTCTTATTCTGAAATTATATTTTCCTTAAAGTTTAATTGGGTTTCATGAAATTCAATGTTCCATTGATCAATGTGCATCTGAAGGCTGATGCCCAGAGAGCTTTCTCTGCAGAAGGGTGTCCTAACCCCAGTCACACGGCTGCTAATTTGGCCTTTCTCTTATTCTCCCAAGAACTTGCAGAACAGAAGTGAAACTATGTGCATGCTAATGGCTGCACTCCACAAGCTCCCCTCTCCCCAAGAGTGTCTGGTGTGCAAAGCTGAGCTGGAACAAAGATACACTAATTATTCCCCATTAATTTGTCTGCTTGAATGGTCCTAAATACCAGAGTGATTAATTAGCGAGAGGCAGCCGGGGCAGGATGTCACACCCTTCTCTGCATTTAAGTGTCATGAGGTTGTGCTCAAGTGTTGACAACAGCATATCTTTAATTTTCTCCAAGAAGGAAAGTTTAGTCAGTACAATTAATTTGAGCTTGGTTGGCTCACAGGGCTAAATGTAACATGCAGAATGATATTTCTGCTGCATGGGCACTTTTGTTTCTGCCTCCTTAGGGTAGAGTAAAACTTTTTTTGGAAACTGAGTTATTGAGTAGTGTATTTTTATAATTGTTTCAATTTAGCCTAACTACTTTTGTGCATTTTGCAGCAAAAGCATGGATCATAAAACAGCTAGAAAGTATTATTCACAGTAGACTGAGGTGCATTTAGATGAGTGAATAGCTAAGAATCACAGGCAATGGGTGGCTTTACAATTAGATTTCCTTTAAATAAAATGTATTTTTTCCCCTGGACAACATGTACACCAATGTTGTCAAGAGTGATGTGAGATCAGTTAAGATATCAGCTAATTTATTAAAAACATACATTTAAAAAGTTGGTCATTTTGTTCAACCATTTTAAGATGGGCTTTGATGATGAGATTTTTCAAGTCTAATAAACAATATTTTAGCTAGATTTGTTTTCTAACTGGAAAAATATTGAAGTCAGCTTTAAGGAATAAAAACAACATAATAGGTAGTGCTTAACACTCCCATTATATATCTTTATCTATAAATATTTCAAAGTGTTTTCTTGGAAAAATTAGCTTCATTTTAAAACTATTGTACACTATTTAAAGAATGAATGAAAAGTTGTTATTGCTCCTAGTATTTTTCCCCATTTTAAAAACCGAACTATAAACATGACTAAGAAGAAAAATGCATACATACAGTAGTGGATTTCACTTGTTACCTTATATTCTTTGCCGTTGCTGAAAATTTTAATTAATTCATTCTGCTATGGGTATGCTGCTCTGTTTAAAACCAGACTGCCATATAAGAGACACAGGTTTGTTCTCTTGATTCTTTCACAGACTCCCTCCAGCTCTATACAAACCCCAAGGTCTCCTCAGCAGCAGGGGTGTGAGCTCCTAGGGAGGGAAGATCTCACCCCTCTTGTCTATCCTGTATGTCATTGTCATCACTTGTCACTGTTTCCCATGCACCATCACTTGCCATGCTGTGCCCCACTGGCAGCCTGTTTCATGACCTCCATGGCATTGTTCTCTCTTTCTCCACTGTCCACAGTTTTGTTTTGTTTTTTAGCGTTTCCCACAGTGTGGATGCTATCAGATGGGGCCACTCTGGCAAGTCATGTTGATTAAATGTATTTGTTGGGGTAACTTCTCGCTAGAATGTTCCCATTTCTCACTGTATCTTTTTGCCTATATCCCTATCTGAACCTACAATTTTCAGCAGGTTTTTACAATATTCTCTTTACTGAGTCAGTATGCCAAATATGGCAAAAACTCCCGGTGGGGATCTTTGTTTTTCTATTTATATTTTTACTTTTTTGCAGAAGGGAAGCACCCTCCCAAAAAAACAAAACAAGGGAAAAAAACCCATCATTTAATCTTGAGCCTCATCTGCAAAATAAAATTGTGACTATCTATTCCATTCAAATCCATATGTAGCCAGGAGCAGGAACCTTCGATTGGTGTAGTACTTTGTTATTGTAGACAAAATAAAGGTAAATGCATTTCCTTTTCACTTTGTAATTTACCAAATATTTGCCACATTCACAGCAGCATAAAATGTATTAATACATTTGTGCTGTGAAGTGTTTTGTTAATTTCTTCTGCTCAACAATTAAATCTAGGAGAACTTGCAAAGGTGTTAGTTATCTTCATAACACAGCAAGAATTACTTTCTCTGACATATCTCACTTTAGGTCAGAGACATGTTTATGATGTTGGAGATAACAACAACAATAACAGCTCACTGCAAACCTGCTGCAACAGTGCAACAGTGAAAGCTAACCACCACTCCAGCATTTCTTTCTTGATACATATATATATATATATATATATATATATATATATATATATATATATATATATGCTGTTTCCCTGGTCAATAGATTGAGATTAGTTAGTTAATTTAGTATCCTGCCATTCTTGTAGAACACAGCTACAGTATTCACTGGAATGTTTACGATCTGACGATCTGGTCATTTTGCTCTTTGTCATTTCTTCTTGGATCTGTGGGCATATGATACTTTCTGAAAGTAAGAACATGTTGATAATCTGAGGTTCACAAAAATGTCCCTATGGATGTTTTGGTCTCCTGGCTTAGGTCATCACCTTGTGGCTTCTAAGTTGTACTTCTTCCTGTCATGTTGAATGCCCAGCCCCACCAAAAATCAAACCTCCAGATGATACAAACATTTCTTTTTTTAAAACACACATATGGAAAGCTTATAGAAAAAAAAACTGCTCAGATGGAGGATAAGAATATAATTTTTATGTACTATGACGATGAATGATTTGCTATAAATATAAACTAATAATAAACCAACCATAAAAATAATTTAATTTATTTTTGCCTCCATAGTGACACATCCAGAGAATATTTATTCCTATATCACTGAATACTTTATAGAAGAATTGTATTTGTGTTTATCCTTACTTATCTTCATTATACCTGTATTAATCACCTTACAGCCATAAACTAGGGTATTTTTGTGTATATATTGAAAGATATTTATAGTTTTCAGTGTTTAATTTTGGTTCATTTTGAAATTTGCACTGCCATCATCAAATTTACATTTAAGGAAACTTAATGTGAGATTGTCACTTAAAGAGATATTTCTATTTACTTTTCTTTAAAATGTATGTATTGTACATTTTAATTGATTTCAGTGAGCATTCTATCACTATGCAGCAGTCTCTCATCAAGCCAGCTTCCATTCTTATTCTTCTTCATATACACTCTTCCTAACCTTAGTAAACTGGCATCAAGTCAAATTTTAGCTTCCACAAATGAAGGCAAACTCTACTCTATGTCTTTGTATATATGGCTTATTTTACTTGGTGTAAGTGCTCTGATTCTATCCATTTGATGGCTAGCATATTTCATTCATTCTTATTGTGGAATAATGAGCATGTGTAGCACATTTTCTGTAACCATTCATTTGTTGATGAATGCTTAGTCTGCTACAATGTCTTGGCTGTTCTGATTAGGGCTACAGTAAATATCGGTAAGTAAAATATCACTTTGTTATGATGATTTACTGTTATATATAAACTTTAAATTAATTTACACTCTTATTAATAGTAATTAATAATTCATTTATTTGTGCATTCCTGCCACTATTTACTTTTTGCTCTTATCAAAAAGTGACAACTATTCTAAAATGGGGTATTATATCAGTACAATTATAATTTACATTGTCCTGATTTCTAAAACCAGGATTTATCATATTAAAAATACTTGCCTAACAAATGATATGTTCAATAGCAGCAGAGATAACCTATGAATTAGAGAAAATTATTTACCAAAAGTGTCTCTGATAAAAGAATCTGAATACAGAAAACACAAGAAATTTAAAAATAATTACCCACCACAACAAAGTCTTATAACAAATTGTGATTCAATAATAAAGTTCTCATTGGCTAAGGATGGAGTATTATAATTTTGAGACCTACCAGTGCCTGTGGTCTTCATTAGAAAAAATAATTAGTCAAATTTAACATGGACAAATAATCTGAACAGATGAAACACAAATGGTCCATCAAATCAACATTTTAAAACTGAAATTATGCAATTCACTCAGATCTGCAGTGAGCTATCAGGCTTTGTAATGATTTGTTCTTAACTCTAAATTATACTGCTTGCTACATATAAAACTTCTGTGCACAGGATTTCCAGTTTTGTCAGCATTTGTAAATCTAGAATGTGAAAGTTGAGAAATAGATGCTTGATTGGCTGGTAGCACAGTAATACCTATTCCTGTAAGAAATCTTTTCTTATCTTGTTGTTACAGTTCTATTATTATTCTTAATTTTATAGGGATACCAGCATCCCTACCATTTTAGTCATCATGAGAGTATTTTCACACAAACTATACCTTTTGGAAGAGAGAGAGAGGAGAGAGAGAGAGAGAGATGAATGCAAGTTTGTAAATTTGGTTTCTTCAAAAAACTAAGTACTTTTCTTTTTGCATATTTCCTTTTGTCTGCTTTGACAGTTGCATCTGTTTCTTCTTTCTTTTTCTAAAATTCTTTTTATAGGAAAGTAAAGTTATAAAACTTGCAGAGTAGGAATGGCTTGTCAAAACAACTGTGTACTTTATAAATGAAAGCAATATTGAGTGGAGTATGTTTATTATTTAGAAGCCTAACAGCTTGTAATAGTTAACACTATGGTGCATCTGTGCCTGATTCTCTTTAATATGCCTTCTATATTTAAAATCATGGAAAGGAAGATGGTGGGAAGGGGAAAAATGCAAGCTTCAGTGGAATTTACTTAATTCTGAAATAATTGGTGAGTTGTGTATTTAGTAATAGTTGTTTCAAAAATAGCCAGAGAGAACCATTTAGGCAAAAACTGGCATTTAGGAATTAGTCTTTCTCTGCAAATGATTAGCATCATTTTATTGTAAAGGAGAGCATAGCCCAAGACATAAAAGTTTCCTGCAGGTCCAAAAGAATATGCGATGGTTTGGATATAATTTCTTATCTGAAGGCTTGTATATTGCAAGTGTGGTCTATAGTTAGACAGTGCAGGGTGTTTGGAGCCTCATGGGGTAGAGGTCAATTGTGGCTTTTGGATAAAATGATGGGACTCTGTGCTCTAACTCTGACTTTCTCCATGTATATCACTGTAACACCATTCATTCTTAGTCAAATTCCCAAACCAGAACCAATGGGATTACCAGGTTTTGGACTTTGACTATCTCGAAATGTGAGCTAAACAAACTTTTATATTAGTAAGTGTCATCCATTTCTTTATAGTCTTAGAAATTACCTTAAAACATAGGAAGATTATAGAAGTCCTTTATTTCTATCTGTCCATTGAAAAAATTACAGGAATAATGTCTTATGTGTACTATGATGATAGTGGCAGCGTCTATGAACTTCGAATTGCCTGTGGCATCTAAGTCAAAGTGTTTATCTTTCTTAAGAGAGTCTCAAAAGGAGTCCAGTTCTAACAGCATGCAGCTTCCCTGAAATGTCCCAGAAGTCTATCGAACACAGCCTCTAGCATCTGCCTTTCAAGGAGAAGGCCTGAGGTCCCATCTTGTCTCATCAGTCTCCAGACTGTGTTTCCTACCAGAGTCACAAGTGCTCCTGTTCTCATTTGAGTCCTACAGGTGTTTACCTTACCTAAATCTGAGATTTCCAAGCCTATTTGACCTCCAAAATAGTTTTAGGATAGTGTTCAATGTAGCCCACTTTAACAAAATGGGATTAAACAGAATGATGAAAATGTCATATTCATAACAATAAAGAAAAACACAACTTCTTTGTATTTTTGTGTTTGGAGGCAAATTTTTATATGTTAGAGATGGCTACAATATTTTCTATAATTTTAACAATTTCATTTGCTGTCCATTTGCTTCCTATATGCTTCTCACCCATGTATGATTTCTGATAAGGTGTGAAAGTTACAAAACACCATAAAATTTTACATACTGGGGGGACATGCACATCTGAAAAGTTCAGCTTTTTTCCAAGCAACATGTATCTGTCTACATTGCACATTTCTTCAAAGGTATATTCTAAGAATTTGTCAAAGTTCAATAAATATACTTGCTGTAGAGTATGTCACCATTAGGATGACTGGCCATGCCCTGCCTTCTGTTATTTTCAATTATATTGTGAAATTTTCCTCACTAGACATCAAGTAAAGACATTATCTTACTTACCGAATCATTTTCAAAGACATCTGTTGAAACAGAATTCTCGTGAATTGTCTTACTGATGTACAACTACTGTTTATTTAATATTCTAATTCACATACTTCAGTGGTTTGCTGCATTTACTAGGCTTTTGTGTTTTTAAAATGGTAAAAGTGATTTTTACCTCCAGTCTGCATATTCAAAACATAAGCATCCTATTTATTTCCCACTTCCACACAAAAACCCAACCTGTTCAGGTCTTTGGGAAATTAAGAGCAAAAAATAATATATGTACTTTGTTTTGTCCCTTAGTACAAAAGAATTCTGTAAGTAGTTATGGCAGATATTAAACCCTCCCAAAATATATTGAACAAACAAAGGTTTCAAAGCAGCAAAACCTTGGGCATCGTGTTTACAGCAGCATTTCTGGTAGCTCTGTGCTGCTTGCACCGAATGAGATTGTTTGCCTTCCCTGCTTTCTGCTCTTGTTCTTGCTCTTAGCCACAGCTATAGAGTTAAAAGTTAGATTCCAAAGATAATGAATTTTAAAGCTGGTGTTTTACTAACTGCAGTTGTATTATATGTGACAAAAGTTCTCCAGCATCTGTGGGCCCTTGTGTTCCCAGATGAAGAGCCAAGTGGAAATGTCCAATAAAAGATGTGTGAGGCTGCACAATAGAACAGTCCTTACGTTTTACATCAAGCTACATCAGGGTCACGGGAGGTGTTTTATTAGCACAGTCAACAATAATATCGTGATTTTTATTAGGAGGAAAAGATAGTGAGAGACTACTAATTATTTTTCAGCCTGAGGGGCATTTTTTCCTTGAAATGACTGTTAATTTGATCGTTGTCGTGCAGTTCACAGATTTACATGAACTTATTTCACAGTGACACATGGTTAAGAACCAGAGTAAGATTGTAGCTTTATTAATGGTTTTCAGTAAATGTATTCAAAAGTGCTAACTGTGTGGGTGTACAGCTGATATTGATAGCACTCGGAAGGTTGAATCCTTTTGGAAGTAGCTAGCTCGAAGCCCTTTTCACATGGTATTTTCTTTGTTCCTGCAGTGAGATGTTAAGCCTACAAGAATGAAATAAAATCCCAGTGAAATAAGAACGGTGTTGTCTCAAATATTCCTGAAGTGGATTTTTTGAAATGCTTCCTCTCTTGTTCTCCTCCCCCAGGAAGGGAAAGCACAGAGATACAAGCAAGCCAGTGGTATTTTCAGAGTGCTTTGTGTTAGCATGATCAACAAAACTGGGAGCAATGGTTTTGTTGTTAAATGTAATAGAGTAAGCGTAACCTATAGACATGCTAACAATTCTGTGTTCATATTTTAAAACTCATTTACCATGATGTTCTTTCCAATTAAGAAGCATTATGCTTAACTGAAAGGAGAATACTAAGCTTGTGGTGATCGAGTTTATTTTTATCCCTAATGTTTTACAATTGTCATGACTCGGCTATAAAATCTACAGACTTATATCTTCTGTCTTACAGAGAAGGATACCCACAAATGCATGTTTTTAATGGTGAGAGAAGTCATCACAATGGGGTAAAAATTATGTAAAGGAAACTCAGAACTTGCCCTTCAAGTTTCCGTGATTCAAAACTGGTGAGCTGCAAATGATTTAATGTGTTTGTGAAACAAACACATGAAACACCAGAAAACAAACTTGAACTGGATGTAGAAAAACTAGATCCTTTCTTTTCTTTTTAAAATAATTAATTTCTTTTATTTTTATTGCATCATAACACAATTACATTACTTTCCCCTTCTGTTTTCTTGCTTCAAACACTCCCAGATACTCATCTTTGATCCTTTTCAAATCCATGGCCACGTTTCATTTGTTAATTCTTGGCACACACATATGTATACATATACATATACATTCCTAAGTGTGCAAATATACCCTGCTCAGTCGCATGTTATTTGTATGTATGGTTTCTGGAATTCCAGATAGCTAAGGAATTCTAATAGGAGAAGCATTCTTCCCCAAGGATGAGCACACTGACTGGTTATCCAATCAATTAAATGCTTGTTTTCTTACTATAAGAATATTAAAAGAAAATATTGTGTTAAAATTATTTAGGATAATTTTAAATGTGTTGATAAGAAAATGACTTATAAATTATAATCTAGTCAGCATTCTTAGCTAACATTATTAAATTGAAAATACCTGTTGTGCTTGAAGAATATATTTATATGTTACAAAGTTTAAAATGCTAAGAAAAATGGCACATAGTTATGCAACAAGATAATATTCTACAGGGCATAATAATTGAATAATAGGGAAACCAGAATTCCTATCACATTTAACCTGTGGCCAAATATATACTTCTTAATTGAAAAGATACAGACTTTATACCAGTGTATCATTTGTTGTTGTTGTTGTTGTTGTTATTGTTGTTTTGAGATAGGGTTTCTCTGTCTAAGAGCCCTAGCTGTCATGGAACTCACTCTGTAGACCAGGTTGGCATTGAACCCACAGAGATCTGCCTGTCTCTGCCTTCCAAGTGCTGGGACGGGATTAATGGTGTACACCATCATGGCTGGCTTTTTATTATTTTTTTCTTTTCTTTTGTATTATTACTTTTTGTCATTTTTAATTTAGAAACAACCATTTTACATATCAATCCTCTCTTCCCCGTTCCCTCTCTCTCTCATCCTCCCATGCCCCCTGCCAACCTCCCAAACCCACCCACTCCACAAGGAGAGTGAGGCCCTCCATGGGGATCATCAAAGTCTGTCACAACATTTGGGGTAGGGTCTAGGCCCTCCTCCGTGGGCTGAATTAGTATTCCTCCATAGGGAATGGGCTCCCAAACTTCATTTGTACACTAGGGATAAATACTGGTTCTATTGTTAGAGGTCCCATAGCCTGCCCAGGCCTCCTTACTGGCACCCACATTCAGAGGGTTTGGTTCAGTCTAATACTGATTCCCCAGCTTTACAACTGGGGTCTGGGGTCTCTGTGTTCTCACTAGGTCAGGTCAGCTGGTTCTGTAGGTTTCTCCAGCAAGGTCTTGACTGCTTTGCTCATCACTCCTCCCTCTCTATAACTGGATCCCAGGAGTATGGCTCAGTGCTTAGCTGTGGGTGCCTGCTTCTGCTTCCATCGCTACTGGATGAAGGCTATTCAGGGGGCCTGGTTTGGTCTCATGTTAGTCCTACAGCTGTCAGACTCTAGTCCATGAGTTCCCACTTTCTCAGGTCAGCTGTTTCTCCAGGTTTTCCCAGCATGATCTTGACCCCTTTGTTGGTCACTCCTCCCTCTCTAAAACTGGATTCCTGGGGTTGGGCTTAGTACTTAGCAGTGGATATCTGCTTCTGCTTCCATCAGCCACTGGATGAAGGCTCTAGGATGGCATTTAGAGTAGTCATCATTCCCATTAGAGAGGAAGGGCATTTAAGGTAGCCTCTCCACTATTGCTTAGGTTCCTAGTTGGGGTCATGCTTGTGGATCTCTGTACAATTCCCTAGTGCCCGATTTCTCTTTAAACCTATAGTGGCTTCCTCTATTGATGTGCCTCTTTTCTTCTTACCCACTATTTGTCTACTTGCTCAATCTTCCTGATCTCTCATGTTCTCCTCACCCCTCCTCTTCTCCCTTCCACTTTCTCCAACTTCCCTCCTCCCTCCCTCCACGTCCCCAAATTGTTCAGGGGCTCTTGTCTTTTCCACTTTGCTGGGGCAATGTGTATGTCTCTCTTACGGTCCTCTTTGTTTCCTTGCTTCTCTGGAGGTATGGATTGTAGGCTGGTAATTTTGTTCTAATATCCGTATATGAGTGAGTACATACCATGTTTGTCTTTATGTGACTAGATTACCTCTCTTAGGATGGTTTCTTGTAATTTGATCCATTTGCCTGCACATTTCAAGATTCCATTGTTTTTGTCCATTTACATTATGTAAATGTACCACATTTTCTGTATCCATTCTACAGATGAGGGGCATCTGGGTTGCTTCCAGGTTCTGGCAATTACAAATAATGCTGCTATGAACATAGTTGAATAGATGTCCTTGTTGTATGACTGTGCATCCTTTGCGTATATGCCTAGAGTGGAATTGCTGGATCTTGAGGTAGACTGATTACCATTTTCCCGAGAAAATGCCATAAGGATATCCAAAGTGACTGTACAAGTTTGAACTCCCACCAGCAATAGAGAAGATTTCCCCATTCTCCACATCATCTCTTTGGTGAAGACACCACATTCTTGAATCAGAGAAAATGGAGGAATCAACTTGGTACTGAACTGGAAAGATAGCCACAGCATTTTCATACAGCTACTGAGCAGAAAGAAACATTATCAGGAGTCTTAGACATCTATGAACACCACCAGATGGTGACAAAAGTACTATATGACAAAAAACCAAACCAAATCAATCAAACAACACACACACACACACACACACACACACACTTCCAGATTGAATTTAAGGCTAATATTGCATAAAGTGTTTCTCACTTTTACTTATGTTTCCTTATTACAACTGTTCATGAATGAAATCTACAAACATTGTCCACTGAATTGTAGACACTGATTTGGTGAACATGTACAAGCAGACATAAATTGTGAGAATATGCTTTTGTTTTAAACAACTTCAATTCCCGACGAGGCTAATAAAAACTAAAATAGAATCCCTTTCTAGAAATGAGTTGTAGGGTACTTTCATTTTAAATATCCAGAAAATTATCAGGTGTCCTGGCCAGCCTTATTTCAACTTTACACAAAAACTAGAATTATCTGAAAGGAGGGAACCTTAATTGAGAAAATGCCTGCATAATATCTGGTTGTAAAGATAGTAATAATAAAACAAATGGACCTCTGTGAATTTGAGGTCAGCCTGGTCCATGAAGCATGTTAGAGGACAGCCACTGCTACACAGACAAACCCTGACTCAAAAACAAACAAACAAAAACTAAAAGGACTGCCGTTTTGTCTTTCTGACTATATTCTTTGACTTACAGAAACTTCTCAGTTTCAAGAGATCCCATTTATTAATTGTTGATCTCAGTGACATACATGGTCCCCTGGAGAAGGGGAAATGGACAAGGTCTCCTGAGCAAATTGGGAGTATGAGGAGAGAGCTAGGAGAATCAGAAGGGAATGACAGGAGGGGTGAGGAGGACAGGAGGGAACAGGAAGTTTGAGTTGGGGGAAGAATAGAGGAGAGCAAAATAAGAGATACCATAATACAGGGAGTCATTATAGGTTTAAAGAGAAATCAGGTGCTAGGGAAATATCTGTAGATCCAAAACAATGACACCAACTAACAATCTAAGCAACAGAGAAGAGGTTACCTTAAATGCCCTGCTCTGATAATGACATTGATAACTGATTTATATGCCATCCAGCAGCTGGTGGAAGTGGAAGCAGACACCCACAGCTAAACACTGAACTGAACTGAAATGGAATCCAGTTGCAGTGAAGGAGGAGCGATGAGCAAAGCAGTCAAGACCAGGCTGGTGAAACCCACAGAAACAGCTGACTTGAACAAGGGTGATCTCTTGGTTCCCAGACTGATAGCTGGGAAACCAGCATGGGACTGATCCAGACCACATGCATGTGGGTATCAGTGAGGAGAACTTGGAAATCTATGGGGCCTTTTGTAGTAGATCAGTGCTTATCCCTAGCATAGGAATAGAATTTAAGAGCCCATTCCACATAGAGGATCCTAGATACAAGGGGGTGGACCTAGACCCTATCCCAAAGGATAGGACAGACTCTGAAAACCCCCTATGGAAGGCCTCACCCTCCCTGGGGAGCAGAAAGGGTATGGGATAGGTAGGGTGTTATTTGGGATGGGGGTAGGGGAGGAGGGGAGGCAGAGGGAACTGGGATTGACTTGTAAAAAATCTTGTTTCTAATTTAAATAAAAATAGAGAGAAAGATAAAAATATGAAAAAATAAAAACAAAACAGAAAAAGAGAAAAGACTACAGCTGTAAATCATTTCTTTAATTAGTGATTGATGGGGGTAGACCCAATCCATTGTGGGTGTTACCATCCCTTGACTGGTGGTCCTTGCTTCTTATAAGAAAGCAGGATTAACAAGGCATCAGAAGCTAGTCAGTAAGCAGCAAGCACCCTGTGGCCTCTACATCAGCTCCTGTATCCAGGATTCTTCCTTGCTTGAGTTCCTATTTGGGCTTCCTTCAATGATGGACAGTACTGTGGAAGTGTAAGGCAAATAACCCACTCCCCCAATTTATATGGCTATGTGTGAGGAGCTGCACTCACATTCGCCATTACAAGATGGCGCTGACATCCGCTGCCCGATCAAGTAAACAACGTTGGTGCGCATGTGCCCAGTGTTTTTCCACTTGCCTAGCCTCGCCTCTTCCGTGGCATCATATAGGGTGATGAGTCCTCCACCTATCCCAGCTGTACACGCACTGCTCGGAGCTTATGAGCCTTTATAAGGGGACAGGATTCTTAGCTCGGGGTCTCCCTAATCGGAAGCTGATCATCTGTCTCTCAAGATGCATTAAAGCTTTACTGCAGAAGGATCCGAGTGTCCCGTGTCGTTCTTGCTGGCGAGACGATCGCGCAGGACAGCTATGGTGTTTTGTTGCAGCAATGTAAACTCTAAGACATCTGGCAATATTTAAAGGCAGGGAATGTGGCTGAGTGCTAGAAAACTCACCAAGCATATATGTAGTCCTAACTTTAAATCTTAGAAAGTAAACAGGAGAGGAAGAGAGATAAGGAAGGAGATAGGGAAGGAGGTAGGAATGATGGAAGGAAAGAAAATCCTTGTTAGTTCTATGTACAGTAATTTTTTTATTATAATGACACAAAGAGCAAGCAGAAAGTTGTTAGAATTTTGAAATTTGACTGATTCTCGTGTACTGGTGATGACTATTTTGAGTAAAATGTTTTCCTCTGAGAAATGTAGGCAAATTATGTACCATATTATAAGAAAGTTTTTATTGGACACATTTGGCTACACATGAAGTCATCAATGCAAATGTTTCCTGCACATGGCTAAAAAGAAGTGAGAAGAGCTTATGCATGCTACTTGCAAGAGGACTTGATAGATACAAAAGCAGGAATAGGTGGTTCATCTCTGCTCTAGAAGAGAAGATAGTAAACAGAAGTGCTGAAGGCTTCATTAGTGAGTCAAATATCATTCAAACAGTATGGTAGTACTTCTGTGTTTTCATACATGTTAAGAATCAACCTCTCATTTTGTCTGTCCCTCATTTACTTGGTGAAAGAATGGTGTCAAAATTTCTTGATCATTGCCTATACTGTGGATGAAGAGTAGCCACTGGTAGAGAAAGCTTTATTTCATTTGTGTAGGATTAGTGACATTGTCATAGGTGAACAGTATACATTTAATTGGTAAACATCTTTTAATAAGTCTGAAAATGATTGAAGAATACTTTCATCAATTGTGAAATTGTACTCATCATTGTAGACCATAGCTCATGTTTTATAAAGTTCCAATTACATTGAGGCAACAATAGTAGTTTGTGTTTATTTGTAAAAGTGTAAATATTAGGGGAATTCACACCTACTTAAATAAGTTTATTGATACACTCTAAAATTGTACCAGATTTGATATTACAGTTTGCAAGAAATCTAGTATGCTTATTCTGCACCTAATGAAATTATTAAACTGTTTTCAATTTCTTTAACAACCAAAAATTTTTCATATATTTCCATTATCATTTGGGTGCAAAAATGAAAAATATATACCCAGTATGATGTGAACCCTCTAGTCTGTTTGATATCATTTAATAATGGTCTCTTCATACTAATTCAGTGCCTTTTAGCCAACTCTGTTCAAACAACTAATAACTTCTATAATGCCAAAAAAACAAGAAAAATATGCCTATGATAAATTTTCTGAGTAGTGTGGCATTTGACCCTTTTACACACTCATTATCACTATGATCTGTGAGTACACATCCACTGTAACAATTATTCAATATTCAATTATTCAATATGAAATAGTCTCTTGTATTGTGGAGAGTTTCTGAAAAAACCAGAGTAACCAGAGAAAATGGTACACAAGAGGCAAGGGGGAAATTCAGTTTAGCACAACTTTACGAGTGCTGGTTCAAACTTCTGAAGTCTGATAGCAGGTGGCTTATTTTAGATGTATGTAAACACAATACAATTTTTAAAAAGTTTCCTGATGACAATAAACACAGTCCCATGAGTACACCAAAGCTTAAGATGTGCTTACATTGAAACTTTTTACAAAATATATATGGCTTCTTCTATAATGATGGGATCTGTTGACTTAGAAACAATTCTCAAGATAAATGTCTAGGGGGAATGACTGAGGTAACCATAATGTCTGTGAAAGTCAGGATTGGCCTGGCCCTAAGATACATAGAAGTTACTTAGGCTGTTGTAAAGTACAAGTGACATCTCTCATAAGGACAGGTTTTATGAACTGAGAAGGATGCTCAAGATTTGGCAGTAGAGGGAAGCTTAGGATAAACAAATATAATAGTCTGGGGGATTTCTGGTGAGGCCTGGCCTCTCAGATAGCAAAAGATCAGCAGGATGCAAATTACATCCTTTCTCAATGTTCCAGATGGAAGACAGGTAAACATCTCCTTCCTTTGAAGAGACAAGCCTGTGTGTTTAACTTTTCCTGGTATTCCCTGTGCTCATCTGTATGCACTAGGATCTCTTGCCCTGTACAAAGCATACTTATTGCCCTGTCTCCAAGATGGCTGACCTCACAAGACCACCAGAGATAACAAAACACACTTGCAGGCATAGCCATTGCATCATGGGATAAACCAAACATAATAGAATGTTGATGGCTTATGTCTTTCTGTTTATATGTTTCTCTTATCAATTGATGAATAAAACACTGTTTGACCAATAGAGGCAGGAAGATAGGCATAGGTAGGAAACGAGGAAAATTCTGAGAAAGGTTGGCAGAGGGAAGTCACAAGAAGACACCATGTAGAGACCAGGAAGACAGGACCTGCACAGTGCTCTCTGGTAAGATAAGGCCATGTAAAATAGTAGTTATGGGTTAATAATTAAGAGAGCTAGCCAGTAAGAATCCCTTGTCATTGACCTAATAGTTTTATACCAAATATAAGCATTTGAGTGTTTATTTGGGCCTGAAGTGGTGGTACCTGTCTAGAACAAGAAAAATTCCAGCTACAGAAATTTCTATTTTGTTCCAGTTTCTCACTTCAGTGTAAGTTTTAGTGCTGTCCCTGAAACTGCCAGCTTCCACAGAAAATGAAGTAAACATTGCAATGTTGGTGAGACTCTGGCCTAGTTGTAAATCTCCTGTGAATGGAGTCAACACAACTTCATTGATCTTGTAGTTTGGGTGGTTCAACCCCTTTCACATCTGCTACATATCATGTTCAATCAGCAGTTTTTCAGAAGAGTTACTTATAAATTGTTTATTTTTTATAAATGTGCATTAATGATTTTCCTCTGATTTTTCCTAAGAAATTAATGTATATATTTACAGAGGTAACTAAAAAACAGAATATAAATGTTGTGTGTACATACTATGTGATTTTTACACTGCAAAAAATCAAGCACTTGACCCTAATTCCAAACTGGCTTTCTGTGTATCTGATTTATCTCAAATTGAGTGTTTACTTGTGTTCATATACTTAGGTTTAGAAAATGTTGACAATTCGGGGATTTCATTGCCTGTTTCTTTAATAAACACCAAAATTGTGTGCTAGACACCATTTTAATCATTGAAAAATAAAGCAAAGCAGATATAAGCCCAATTAATTTATTCACTTTAAAGATATGTAAAAGAAGGGGAGCAAGGAAAGAAATGAAACCCACAGAAACAGCTGTCCTGAACAAGTGGGAGCTCATGGACCCCAGTCTGAACATGGGACTGAACCAGGACCCCTGCATGTGGGTGTCAGTTGGAGGACTTAGGCAGTCTATGAGACTTCTGGCATTGGAACCAGTATTTATCTTTAGTGCACAAATGGACTTTGGGAGCCTATTCTTTATGGAGGGATACTCTCTCAGCCTAGATACACATACACAGGGAGGGCGTAGCTCCTACACCAAATGATGTTCACACTATTATGATCCCCCATAGGAGGCCTCAACCTCCCTGAGGAGTGGATGGGGTAGGATGGAGGGTAGGTGAGAGGAATGGCATGACTGGAGGGAGAGGGAACTGGGATTGCTATGCAAAACAAGATTGTTCTTAATTTAAATAAAAATGAATTTTTAAGACAGGTAAGTAACAAGATGGAAATTCAGATTTGATTTAGGCATTATTTTATTTTTTGGTAACTTGGAAATTTTCAATGTGTTTATTTGCTGACCTTTCCTTCAAATACAAATCCAAGGAATGTGTTGTTAATAATAAAGAGAAACATACTCCATGTCCATTGAATATTGCAGCAGTTGTTATTACCAATATGTGCTTTAAGTTTGTCATATTTTGAGAAGGAAATGGAAAGATGAAACATGAAATCACTACTATGATTAATCCTTGGATTGATTTTTGTATGTGTGTCCATGATGTATGCATGTGTGCAGGTACTCACAGAGATCACAGAAAGTCCTATGTCTTATCATATCACTCTCTGGCCTTTTTCATTGAAATATGTCTATCAAAGTTGGTGGCTAGAAGGCCCAGAAATCCTATATATCTTCCCAAAGACTGCTGGGTTATCTATTTCCCTGCTTTTTTTCATGGCCCTTGAGATTGACATTCTGATCCTCGTCCTTGTGCAGCAAGCACTCTTACCTGCTGAACAACCTCTTAGCCCAAATATCAGAAATATGTCAATCAACCAAATGAGAGGTTTTAGGCATTAGGATATTTTCACTTTTAAAAAGCTATGGACATTACTGTGTTTAACATATGTTAATACTACAGTTTCAAGTAGATATTTACAACTTCATGAGTGAGATTGAGCCACTGTTTTGTGCAGAAGACAAAGCAAATCCCATTTCTGTCTTGACTACAGCCTCCATCACTGGGACTAACTATTCTTGCTGGTGTGGATATGGTTAGGGAAGAGCAAACATATGGAGGTAGGCATGTCTACATTGAAAATGCAGAAGCTGTGTGCTTCTGCTCACTTTCCCAAATGTGATTATTTTAGAAGTAAGGCTTAGAAAACACCGTTAGCTGTGAACTCTGGGGTATCCACAGAACAGAGCACAGACAGAGCCATATAAAACTAATCTTTGTTCATAAGCAGATTTCAACCTGCAGTTTAAAATATTCCACTTGAAGTCAGGGAACATTGGATAAAATCTACAAGGTCATTTAAACATTTGTCTTGAGGGATGAAGAGATGGCTCAGGGATTGAGATCATTTGCTGCTCTAGCAAAGGACCTGATTTCAGTCACCAGCATCCATGTGACAGCTTACTGAAACTTACAACTCCAGTTCCAGGATATCTGATGCCATCTTCTGGCCTCCAATGGGCCCTTCGCACTTCTGTTACACACATGCACATGCAGGCAAAATATTCATATACATAAAAATAAACACACTTAAAAATGGAAAGTTTGCTCTGTATGGAAGTTGCCTTGATGATTTTTGTCATTAATTTATGATCCTCTTCCCTTTCCTGTTCCTACAGAGAATTAGATGAGGGTGGCCATGCTTCTCTGATAGAATGCTCAGTAAAGTCTGGATCACGATGCAAAGGATGCTGGTGGAGTCTTAAGACCTTGGAGTGTCCTGCGGTGTTAGGAAGGAGGATGCTGGGGTTATAGATTCTCATAGATTGTACCAGGCATTTTCCAGAGTTCTTTGTGATACCTGAGGTGAAAATTACAGCAATTGTAAGAGTCTGGTACACATTCTGGCTGATAGCACTGACAACATGATTTAGGGACCCCCCCCCCCTTTGCTCCTCTGAATGAAAGTGGCTCCATAGCTCCAGAGGAACTATTACCCATTATGTGAATTTTTGTGAATTAAACTAATTTATCTTTTAAGAATCCATTTATTTCTTCCCTTTCTCTGAACAACTTATACAATGGAGCAGACCTACTATCTTTGTCAAATTATTAGAGCCTCGGGTTTCTAATTACTAGTTTGAACCACATAACCCTTCTGGTAAAATGTAGACTGTATACTGGAAGAAAAAAAGCATAATCAAAAGAAATAATAGATTATGCAATATATAAATAGGATTAACAGCAATGCATTCTCATTTAAGGCAACATTTAATACAGTAGTTGTTGCTTTGGGTCCCTTATCCCATTTATTTTGTATTGTAGGGTAGAGTTTCCAGTGTTATCAACAAGTTAAAAAAAAGTACAACCTCAGATGACACTTGTTCTTAACAAAATTACAGCAATGAAGAACACAAATTTGCATGCATAAATAATTGAAAGTTTTATGTAAAAGTAACAACTTTGCCCTGTACTTAGTGATGTAATCACATTCTGTTTAGAATGGAAGTTATGCAGTGATACGTACCCTTTACCCAAACTTACTCAGGTTTTATAACTATATTCTCATGCACGATTTGTCAAACTTTACCTTTCCTATAAAATTATACATTTACTGATTAGAAATCTCAGAGTACATTAGTGGATTCCAGTCAAGGAAAACAACATTGGTAGCTGTGATTAGGATTCTGGTGATGCCAACCAAGTCCTTCACAAGCTTAGCTCCATTTCCCTTTTCTTTTATAATGAGTTTTCAACAAAATATTATGACAAATAGAAATGTTTTATAGGTGAATTTTACCATAATTAGAAAAGAATATATGATCTTAAATAAAATAAAAAGTTAGTATAAAGTATATTTAGTTATTAAAAAGATAAGTCATTTTTTCTTACTATAATGAAGTAGACTAAATTTCATTCTCTCTTAAAAAATGACACAGCTCTGTTAGAGTTCTCACTTTTTATTTCTTCCAGCTTACAGTTTTTGTTGCTGAAGCAAGCACATCATTTTTCATTTCTTGCAAGCAGGAATATGTATGATAAGTTTAATGAATTAATAGCTCTCTAGAGTAAACTAATACCTCTATGACTGCCTGCATTTCTGTGTTTTCTTGTTCATTGCTGAACCATAATTGTGCTCTTTACTTTCCTCCCAAACTTTGCTATCAGCTCTTCTTTCCATTCTCTTTCTATATTCTTAGCACTGCTATATCTCTTAAGCAGCCTCAAAGTCTTAAACATATATCAGTGCATTCTAAAACCTAAAAATTCCTATATTGTCTAATAATAGTGATCAGTAAAAATGTGTGTGGCTAAAAGCATTCCTAAGAATTTGCATTTAGTTTTTGATACTATAAAGAAACTTAATTCATAAAATATCAGTATGAATAATGAAAGTCAACTTTGCAATTATTTACCTAGCAGTTACCACTTAGAATGAACACCAATACCTGTGACATTTGGGCTGTCTAGACAAAGGTTGTTTACCCAAACTAAATCCATTAAAGGTATGTCTCACACTGTTAGCTTAATCCTACTAAAAATATTCTTATTGAGTCCAGACTGACTGGGTACCTCACCCCATGGCATAAATTAAGGGTCAGGAGACATCCCTTAACTCTTTCAGATCATTACAGCGGCATTCAAGAAGAGCAATTCACAGAATCATTAATTTAACCCTAAATCCAAATGATGTAAACGTTAATGTTTGTTTATTATTGAAAGGATTCACTGTTGTTTAAAACATAAGATTCAATAGTTGAAAATAGAATCAGAAAATGGACACTCATTAAAACAAATGAGACAAGAATGTGTGAAAGACTGTGTGTTCAAGGAATGGAAGGAGTGTTTGGTGGAACAAAGAGCTTGCAAGGTTTTACCTGCAGCATATCCATAGATGGTAATCATACAAAATCAGAGAGCAGTATTGTGCCTGGAAGAAGGTGTAAGCAGGACCCTCATACACGCACCCTATATTACTGAAACACCATACCAATGCAGGGAATTTCAAAACTAAAGCTCAATTTATAATTGTTTAAATTTTTCTGTGCTTTTATAGAAATTTTTTCTGTGCTTTCTATCTGACATTTCACATTTTATAGTTACTGCACATCATATCTTAAATCATCTCGGAAAAAGACTAAAACAGAGAAAGCTAGAAACTTTGCAACCATAGTTAAGGAAAGCCTGCTGCATCATATATGACTGTCATTGGGATCCAGAGTAATGGGCACTTAAATTCTTTCTACCTGACCAAAATTTGGTGAACACACACACACACACACACACACACACACACACACACACACACACACACACGTGCGTGCACACACACACATACAAATAGGCAAACAACTGCAATAAAAATCAGTTTTAAAGAAAAAAAGAGCACAAGATTCGGGAACCCTATTGCTTAAATCTCCCATTGTTGCCTAGGTGTTCTTGCTGTACACATTGCTGCATTTATTAGGGATATTTAAAAATGGCATTTTCCTCACATACTGTGAAATCTCCTCAAAATCATAACATGTACTCAGTTACTTGTCTATATAAATGAAACCCAAAATGACAACTTTTTAATAAAACATCTGAGTAGAATAATTGTGATCATTATTGGTTTGTTTTTTCTTAACCTTTGCTTATTTTTTTCATTTTTAAAGGAAGATTAAATCAATCCACCTTGAATTAATACTATATGTTACTATAGTAACTTTATGGCCTTTTTGGCTCTGACAAAGGAGCTTCATCTCATCTGTTTCATGCTCCCGTGTCGACCTACTCCCTCCCAGAGTCTTATTCTATCTGTCTTTAAGGGTATCTGTGGGAGCCACAGCTGCTGGCCTTTTGTAACAGACAGCAGCTTGCACGGTGTGAAATGTTGAGTTCTGAGAGGTCTTCCATGCTGATGGCATTATTGAATTTCAAAGCAAAGACTAACGACATTCAACTGCTAAACACATATTCATATTTTCCCATATAGTATTTATCTTTTCTAGAAATAGCACATAATCTGCAACCTATATTCTCAGAAAAATATATAATTGCTATCTAATGAAATTATAAATTAGAGCTTAAGAAATACCATAATGCAATATAAGTTGAAAAAATAAAACATGATCAGGAAAAATCAGGCCAGGCAATAAATTAACTTTGTATAGGTCATTTAAATGGGATTTTTTAATCATTAAATAAGCTGAGTCTTTTATTTTATGTTGTACAAATATTTAAACTTTGTTAAATGGGTATTAAATAACTGTAATATATATTCTGAGTAATATTATTACCTTTAATGAAATTTAATTTTTTGATATGACCCTCTGACCAACTTTGAGCTGTGATTTCTTGTGAGAATCATGTTGAAACATGACTTCCAAAGGCAGAGCATCATATTTGTGAAGACAGAGTGGGATCATTTTAATGTATTCAGAAAATTTGCATATGGATGTACTGGGAAATGTTTTGATAGTATTTCACCTTTTCTCTTGTTTAGTTAGCCAAAAATATCCTGTTTAACTTGAAGCATCACCATATTCTCCAATGTAGCTCAGTATTTAATTCACCCACCGCTTCGCTGAGGGCAGCTTTGGTGAGATTCTATTTAGCATTCCATTTCTGTGGTTTTTCCAGTTAATTGCTATGGTAGAAGAGTGGTGAGCATTCAGACTCATGTTAACTTGCTAAGCGTCTGGTCAGCAGGGTAGCCAAGTTCCAGCAAGGCTCTTGACACCTCTGCCAGGGTTATTGATACCTCACACACTCCAGCTGAGGCAGATTGTTTTGGTTGAGTTTCATATCCATAGCATAGCCTGTAGTTACAAGGGGAGAAAAGCAACAAACATGTGATTGACAGCCCACACCTCCTGGGCCCTTCTTACTACCAGACACAACATCTGCTATGCCCTGTGGAGCAGTGAACCAACACACACCGAGAGAATTGTTTGTAGCATTGTCAGGGTGGATTTTCTTTAACCCTTTATAGTTACTCTCTGGAGAAAAAATGAGAGATAATTTTACTTAGGATGTGAGGGCAGATGTAGGGGCAGATTAGAATGTCTTACTGTAAGGAACTTACTTGAAAAATACAAAAAATGAAATAAAAAAAGAACTCTAGTGCAAATATCTTTTTCTATGTGTTATAAGATGAAGATTTGTAGCATTCTCTGCCACCATTATCCAAATCAGAGACACTGAACTTAAGTAGCTGGTAAGTGGCTTTGTTATTAGCACATGGATTGTCTTGAGACAACATTTTTATTTATAGAAATACTTATTTAGATCATTCCTCCAAGTTCAAAAACAATAATGAAGGTGTTATATTATTTGAATAAATAAAAATGCCTCTCTATATATGGCCAGAGTTTTAATAAGGCATAGGTACCATGACCTTTCCTACTTTTACATTTTTGATATATTGTTCCAGAAACAGGTTAAAAAAACATGCCATGGTCATATGATTGCACTGTCATGAAAACACAAGGGAAAAGAAAGAATGGACACATGGCTAGAGGGCCATAGAGAGAGAATTTTCTCTTGTAATAATACTTTTGTTCACTTTATGCTGATTTCTATATTGGCTAACATTGGAGGGAACAGAAGAGCAAAAGATGACTTTACTGGGGAAAAGTACAACTGCTCACACCTGTTCCACTCATCTAATTATATGTTGGTTTTTTAAAAGGTAAGTCTCTCAGGGAGCAATACTCAAAGCAATTATCACTTCTCTGGAGGAATCCTGCATGTCTTCACCATAGACTTGCCCACACAGGATGATAAGCTGAGGGGTGGAAACTCCCCAAAATAACACCTGTTTCAATTTCTTGGCATTTGCAAAGGTGCTCTAATAAGAAAATAAAAATTATTCTCAGATAATGCATTTCGCATATTGGGAAAGCATGATAGTTTGGTTAAACATACTTAATCAGTAGATGACAATTTCTTATCGAAATATCTCAAATCCCAAATACTTCAAAATCAGAAACTGCTTAACTGTTGATAAGATATCACAAGTGGAAAAATTTCATAAATGACCTCATGAGATAGGTTTCAGTTATAATGCTGGTATACTAAAAATCTATTATAACAATTCTCTATGTTAATAGTGGTTTTGAAGCATAAATCATGAAATCAGACTTGGGCCTCACCTCCAAAATACCTCATTATCAATATGCATATATTTCAAAATGAAAATACCTAGAACCTACAATCTTTCTGGTCCCATGAATCTCCAATAAGTGGTACTTAATGGATACTAGATTAAATCATTTTAGTTGGTGGTGTCACTCAGTGGTAGGGTGCTCATTTAATGTGCATGAAGCCTAAGCTTCTGTTGAAAGTACCCATAACATCAGAACTATATAATTTACTTCTGAAAGGAACAAAAATGCCCTGCTTTCTATTAAACTCTGGTAAGTTTGTAGTAGAGACACTCCACTGAAACATAAAACAAGAAGGAGAGAGTTAAATGAGCTTAATAACTGGTGCCATGCTTTTCATGGTTAGGAAAATAACAGTATCATGGGATCCTCTATGGATCCTAACAGTATTTTGTCAAGGATAGCTCAACATGCCATCTTGCTTTTACATGGGATTCCTCTGAGTACTGTCAGCCCCAGATATTTGCCAAGATAGTTGATGAAGCCTGGTTGTTACTGGTTACTCTTTCTACAAATATCTTCAAAATAACAAATTCCTGGCAATACTGTAGTTTACATGGATCTACCTAAACATAATTTACTTTTTTTCTAGTTGTCTTATTGGCTTTATTTTGTTACTCCCTGTATGAGTCAGATATGGCATGTTAATATTTTTCTAGAATGTGCAAGTAAAATAAAATTGCCTTCTTGTAGTGATTGTAAAGCAGAACAATAGATAATGATTTGGTGCTGTCTTGAAATTTGAAAAATAGCAATTGATGTGTCTTAATAATTACCAAAATAGTATAAGTTAAATTTATCTTACTACTTTAAAAACTAAGAAAAATGCCCAACTTCTAAATGGGAATCTCAAAATCTCTAGGGTTCAAAGGAAGGACTAGTAAGTAGAATAAATATAGATTTTTGTCACCCAGTCTCTACAAGTCAACCCTAGGAACTGAGTTTTAATTTGCCACTGTTTAAGCTATCTTCTGCAAAAGTTGAATGATAGGAAGGGTAGTTGATTTTTACCCAAGCTTCTCTTTTCTTCATTAGTTTTTATACTGGGGTGTTTAGCACTAAGCTTCATATGCTTAAAGGCAACTGAAAGGTCACATAAGATGCTTGTGAGTTTTACAGACCACTGTAATAACACCCAGAACCTTCTATGTTATAGAACATATAAAGCATTGCTGAGAAGCTTGGCAAAAGTACTTTTGACTTTACATATTCATTGCCTTAGAAACACCAGCAAAGAGTACAGTGATGACATCATATATATTCTCAGAAGCCAGGGAGAATGACACTTTAAATCCTGTAGGAAGTGGAACTCTGTTAGTACAGATGCATTATGTGGGATTATTGTGATCTTTCTAGAAAAGGACTTGTTTTCTTTACTCGTACAGCCACTTTGGAAATCTGAATAGTAATTTCTCAGGATAATGGGAATAAGTCTACCACAAGATCCAGCAATTCCACTCTTAGGCATATACCCAAAAGAAGCACATTCATACAACAAGGACATCTGTTCAACAATGTTCATTGCAGCATTATTTGTAATAGCCAGAACCTGAAAACAACCTAGTTGCCCCTCAAATGAAGAATGGATAGAGAAAATGTGGTGCATTTACATAATACAGTACTACTCAGCAGGGAAAACAAAACAAAACAAAACAAAACAAAAAAAACACAATGGAATCTTGAAATTTGCAGGCGAATGGATGAAACTAGAAGAAACCATTCTGACTGAGGTAACCCGGTCACAAAAAGACAAACATGGTATTTACTCACTCATATGTGGATTTTAGACATAGAGTAAAGGATTGCTAGCCTACCAGAGAGGCTGGTAAACAAGGAGGACCCTAAGAGAGACATACATGGTCCCCTGGAGAAAGGGAAAGGGACAAGATCTCCTGAGCAAATTGGGAGCATGGGGGAGGGAAGAGGGAACTAGGAGAATGAGAAGGGGAGAAGAGCAGGGGTGAGGAAGACATGATGGGAAAGGGAGGTTGAGTTGGGGGAAGAACAGAAGAGAGCAAGATAAGGGATAATATAATAGAGGGAGACACTATAAGTTCAAAGAGAAATCAGGCACTAGGGAAATGTCTGGAGAGCTACAAAGATGACACTAAAAAATCTAAGCAACAGAGGAGAGGCTGCCTTAAATGCCCTCCCCTGATAATGAGATTGATGACTAATTCATATGCCATCTTATAGCCTTCATCCAGTAGCTGGTGGAAGTAGAAACAGACACCCACAGCTAAACCTTGAACTGAACTGGAATCGAATTGCAGAGAAGGAGGACTAATGAGCAAAGGGATCCACACCAGGCTGGTAAAACCCACAGAAAAGGTTGGACTGAACAAGGGATAGCTCTTGGTCCCCAGACTGATCCTTGGGAAACAGGCATGGGACTGATCCAGACCCCCTGAATATATGTGTCAGTGAGGAGGACTCAGAAATATGTGGGGCCTCTTGTAGTTTATCAGTACTTATCCCTAGCTTAGGAATGGATTTTTGGAGCAGATCCCACATGGAGGGATACTCCCTGAGCCTAGACACAAGGGGGTTGCCCTAGTCCCTATCCCAAAAAATAAGACAAACTTTAAAGACTCCCCCTATGGAAGGCCTCACACTCCCTTGGGAGCAGAAAGGGTATAGGATAGGTAGGGTGTTAGCCTGGGGTGCACGGGAGGAGGGGAGGGAAAGGGACATGGGATTGGCATGTAAAATAATTTTCTTTCTAATTAAAATAAAAAATCTTTCTTAGTTTTCCAAATGTCTTTAAAAATACCACTTTGAGCAACACTGTGGTGATAGATTGCTTATGATTTAATAAAGCCACTGGAGATCAAAATGCAAAACTAGCCACAGCCATAGAGCCAGGCAGTGGTGACACACAACTTTGATCCTAGCAGCCATGATAGCTAACCATAGATCCAGCTATGGTGGTGCACACCTTTAATCACAGGACTCAGGATACAGAGGCAGATGGATCTTTGTTAGTTGAAGGCCATATTGTGCTGCACAAAATTGATCCAGTCTAAAAGAGAAATAGCTCACAGAAAGGTGATGTCAGCACATGGATCACATGCCTTTAATCCCAGGACTAGGGAGGTAGAGAAAGGATGGACATGGCTGGGTGGAGAGAGGCATATAAGGCAGAAAAGAAACTCAGGGGATCGCAGTCTGAGGAACAGCAGAGAGCATTGTACTCTGAGGATTCCTGGAGACAGGATCATCCATTTTGCTTCTCTAATCTTCAGCTTGAACCCCAATATCTGTCTCTGTTTTTATTATTTGTGCTACAAAACACTACGAAGAGAGGTTTGAAAGAGTTTATGTTCAAAGGAAGTACCAAAATATTAATGAAGCAGACATCTCAACCAGAGAAGGACAGTTGAAAGAAAAGGTTGTTCAGGAGACTATTTTTGTCCAGTGATCCTCCAGTGAGGGAGGATCTTCCCTTAAATTTCCCATTCTAAGGGTGGTAACAGAGTCTCTGTTCCTTCCTCCTGTTCCTGAAGCCATTTAGCCCCAAGTAAACACATAGGGGCTTATATTAATTACAAACTGTTTGGCTGATGGCTCAGTCCTCTTATTGGCTAGCTCTCACTTAATAATTAGCCCATTTCTATTAGTCTCTATATCTCAAAGTGGTTTTGGCTTACAGGTGACCTATGTCCTATCTTTCCAGTAGCTACATGGCAGCTCCTCTCTCTGCATTCTTTCCCCAGAACTCTCCTTATCTGGTATCCCTGGCTATACATTCTGCCTGGCTACTGGTCAATCAATGTTTTATTAATCAACCAATAAGAGAAATATATATACAGAAAGACATTCCCAATCATCTCTTCTTTTCTGTCCAAGTAAAAAGAAAGTTTTAACTTTAACATAGTGAAAGTGCATTTTGTATTTCTTTCAGAAAATATTTCACTTATACCTGAAAATACTCATCATATCTGAAAATACACTATAAACATTTCTTTTACTACCTTGTGTTATATTCTCTTTAAGAAACAATTGGCGGATGATAAATTGTTTCTATTCTCTTTTCCATGTTTTTAATGCATTTACACTAATTTAGGATAATGCTTTAGCTTTTTCATTTGTCTATTCAATGATTTTAAAATATTTGTACATTAATGTGGAATAATGATTTAGCCTTTCCATCTATTTCATTAATTTCCTTTTTAGGTTTTAGGATTTGCTTTAAATTTATGAGACAGAATATCTCTGTGTAGACATGGCTCTCTTGGAACTTGCTATATGTAGACTAGTTTAATTTTAAACTGATAGAGATCCTACTGTCTCTGTTGTGTTAGTGCTAGGATTAAATGTGTTCACCTTTAATCTGATTTTAAAGTCACTATACAATCACTATCCAATTTTAATTCACTCACAAGTTTCATTTCAAAAATCCTTATTGATGGTGGTCATTTATTTAACAAAAACCTGTAACTTTTATAATGATATCTTGAAAATGAGCTTTTCTTCATTATTGTTGTATATATGAAAAAGCTATATATGTAAATTCTTTCCTGATTCCTTTACTAACTGTATTTATAAAGTATCTCCCTGTATTGTCTCTTATGGATCAGTTATTCTAAGAGTTTGGCTAATTTTTTGCAGTATCTAATCTGTATTTGTGGTTTTTATCAGTTTTTAATCTCTGCTCTAAGCATTTACCAAAATTCAGTAGCTTCAGGAGCTCCAGGCAGACTTTCCATTCTGTAGATCAAGGCTGAGATGAGTCTTACTGGGGTAAAGTTACCACACTGGCATCTGCATCTCTGCCCAGTCTAGCATGGCTGTCTTTCTCCTGCTTAAAAAGGGAACATTGAACTGAGTCCTTCTCTACCTTAATTTCTTTTTTCCCCTGTTCCCTAATTCCACTTTTAGGGTTCTTTGTATTAATATTGATCCCACAGATGTAATCTGGGATAATGTGTTTTTAGGCTTGCTGGTTGATAACCTTCTTCTACTTTAATCCCCTTTGCTATTTTGGCAGGTGCTGAGAATTAGGAGGGGAACACCTGTTTCTTTTGCAGGGTGTGACTCTAGCTCTTGAAACCACAAATGGACTGGAAAACATTCAATAGTAGAGCACATTTATCAAATAATACTGACCATGGCTGACATCATGAGATCTCATCAACTACTTTGGTGGGCTCAGGGTACTCTTTGTACCATCAGGTTAATATGAAACTTTTGTTTTCATTGTAAGTGTAAATTTGTCTTTTTCTCACTTTATTATGTTTGCTGCATTTGAGGTAAGAGCAGTAAATTTATTAGATGGCCAATTGCAAGAGCTGGAATAACAGTCAAATTTAAATCCAAATATAAACCAGATTAGATAATTAACATATGCAGAAACATTGTGAAAAATAAATGATGAAGAAGAGAATTTAAAGACAAAAAAATAGTACAATCCCAGATCTAAACATCCACTAACAGCAATATAAAACACTAAGTTGCTGATTACTTATGATTTTCAAAATAAATAAAAAAGAAATAAATCATATCTTCTCTAGCATAAAGGAAAAATTATCTTTAACTTTAAACTTTAGATTGAAATATGAGTTTAAAAGTTTGCAAAAAAAAGAGAAGCAGTATTCACATTGTCAGTAGCCTATAACTGTTAAATTAAAAAAAATACAATGTCTACGTAGAAACAATCACTAACTCTGTGTTCTGTGCTCTGAAATATGAAAGTTAATTTAATTTAATTTATTAGCATTTTGTTTTTAATACTAATGTAATTGTGTCTGTACAAAAATCTTGTGCTACTTTTAAAGTAGATTTTAAAATTATAAAGCAAAAACTGCACAGACATGAATAATATAAAGTTTAATATCACCTCAACACAAGAGATTTAACATACAAACTAATATATATCTTGCACAAAGAACAGAACATAAACAACATCGATTTTAGACTCACATGAAACTGCAAATTCTGCAAAATAGAGATCATATTCTCGGACTCAAAGAACACATGTAAAAACTTGTAAAAACATGACTTAAGACATTTAAAATTTTTCCTTTATGAAACACTTAAAATTAAAAACACAATTTGAAGTTCTACAACAGAAACAGAAATACTTCTTGTGAAAATTTTTACCTGATAAAAATAAGGAATCAAATAACTGTAACCCTAAATCCTAGAAAATAGTGCTACCAAAGATAAATTTTAAAGGCAATAAAGAACACCACAATTTACATAGCTCCCAAAGTGCTAAATTAGTAAATTAGTAACTTGCTTTATAATGAACATTATAGAAAAGCTTTTAGATAGAATAAAACTTGAAATTAGTTTTGCCAGGCAGTGGTGGCACATGCCTTTAATCCCAGAACTCAGGAGGCAGAGGCTGGAGGATCTCTGTGAATTGAAACCAGCCTGGTCTACAAGAACTAGTTCCAAGGCAGCCTCCAAAAGAACAAAACAAAACAAAACAAAACAAAGAAAAAAAAAACAACACCCAACTTAAAATTTGTTGTAAAAAAATAATGTTAAATGGAATTTGTTCCAATTGGTGTATTTGTTTGTTTAAAGTATAAATGTTAATATATTGCTTAAATAGAAGTTTTATAAAATCAAACAGCTTCCAAATAGAAATCTCTAGACCAATGTACTGAGTTTTTTCACTGCATTTTATTGTCAGTTGTTTATAATGACTACTGTAATGAACATGGAAGAAAGTCTTGGTGATGCTTTAAATTTTAGAAGTCACAGACAATATTTTATATAAAAATTTAAAATGATAAATTAAATGCAAATGAGTTTCCATAACACTAGAAAGGAAAAATATCTCACTACTACTTAATTTCCAAATGTATTCTTCAAATATTTTGCCATTTAACACAATGCAGTGATATTGATGGATATTAAAAATATAGGTCATCCTTTGATAGCCACTTAGCACCCATCCCTTAAGTAAATAAAAGTGAACTAAACACTACAATAAAAATGATGCATGCTTCCAGTGTAATATGGAATATTTATTATACTACCTTATCTACTGTATTCTATCAGCCTATCTCTAAGAACAATTCCCAAAGTATTTTAAAAGGATATTTGGTACATCATTGAAAGAAATATGCTTGCATACATCTATTATGAAAGAGCATGGAATGTATTTAAAAAATAAAATACTTCTACTATGTAAGTAAATTGATACCTATTCTGATCTTTAAAGGCGATAAAATCACCCCTTTGTAAAGATCCATTACAGCACTATCCACAACAGGCAAGACACCATACAACCCGGAACCATTGATGCATGAATAAAGAAACCTTGGTACATATGCAAACAAAAAAGTATTCCTCCAACCCCACAATGGCTTAATTTTTTTGAGAAGTTATTACATTTATTTATTTATTTATTTATTCATTTATTTTACATCCAGATTGCAGCCCCCCTCCTCAACCTCCCCTCTCATTCATCATAGCTGGGAGCATGGCAGCATACAGGCAGATGTGGCCACCCTGGTTCCACATAGTGAATTTCAGGTCAGAGATATTCTGAGATACTCCAAAACAAACCCAAAAATAAGCCATTAATTTGAAAAAAAAAAGAGGGAGTCATGGAAGGAACATTATCTGGAATGAGACTGAATAAAAAAGTGAAATATTCTACTTGAACAGTACCATAGTTTGAGAATCCTATATTTGAAAACTGAAATCTGAAAAAAATCCAGAATCTGAAATTGTTTGAGCATTGATACATTAAAGAGTATGTAAAAGATAATAACTTTTGCTCAACTGGATTTAACAAAACAAGTATTAGCTGTGGAATATGTAAGTTTTAAGTGTTCACAAGTCCTCTACCTGGGCATACAATTGTCTCAGACAGAGCTTAAAATCTGCACTTAACAATGTTAAATTAGAAACAAGAAACAAAAATACCTGGGAATCTCCATTTAGAACGCATTTCTAAATAATTAATGGATCAAGGAGAAATTACAAAAGAAATTAGAATATCGTCTCAACATTATTGATGATGAAATATAGTGTAACCACTTCTATGAAGGACCTAAGTCAGTGCTCAGAAATAAATTTGCAGATTTACATATTTATATAAGAATTGATAAGTAACTGATTTAAGGGTTTTTAGTAATATTTGAAAAGACAGAAAATTATGTGTACATATAAAATAAAATACAAAAGAACAGGAATGAAGACAATGTGAGTGAAACCAAGTTTTATTCTGTAAACTTATTTTAAAGAAAAGGGGATATTTTCAACTAAATCTATTAAAATAGAGATAGTGAGAGTATTTTTTGCAGTTGATACACCTGCTTTCAATATCATTGTGTACATTATATAAGACTTTATTGATGAGGTACCACCTTCTTTGGTCACAATCCATATTGAAATGACATTGGTACTGGGTGGGAAAATTACTCCCTGGTAGCTAGTATTTATAGTACTAGAAGGTGCTATTTAGGCTGTTAAAGCAAAAATATTATCAACAGTCTTACACAGCTATGAAACCTATGGACAAAAATAATAACAAGACTGCCAGATATACTAATGGTTACAATAGTGGCACAAGTATTATGAAGGTTATTAACTGCATTCTGATTTTATTTAAGGCCTCCTCCATAGGAAGGAACTCATGTTACTTACTGTATATATAGCCACAGTTCAGTGTTGGGGAGCTTTTGGGTTTTAGAGATGAACCTACTATTATCTTCCTTAATGGATGGTATCAAGCTGCCCTATAAATTCATTTCTCTTTATCCATAGATTAGTTCAGCTTTCAAGCTTCATATAAGAGTTTGTGAGGTAGACTGTGGTTAATAAAGAAATCTACAACTGGACAAAATAGACAGAGAAAGGGTGAGTCATGTTCTCATCAACAAATAGGATAGCTTTATCAACTTCTCACCCTCAGAGATCATTGCAGAGCAGGGGTTGGGGAAAAGCTAAGATCCAATGGTCAAAGGAGAACAGTGAAACACTGACTTCTGAACTCAAACTCAATGGCAGCTGTGGTTGCCTGCAGAAGACCATGACAAAATTAAGCCAATCAACATACTAGCATGAGGTAAGAAGGTTGCTCATGTGGACCTATCCACAACTGAGGACAGTTGATGACTTCTGGGAAATGGAGAATTGGCTTTCTTAAAGGGTATAGTCCTTAGTAGGATGGCTTTATATCTACAGATACATGGATAAAATAAATTTAGCAAAACAGAGGATGCAAAGTAGGGGGGCGTGGTTCTGGGAAGAGTTAGGAGGAGAAGGGTGGGGCTGCTATGATCAATATATACTGCATACATGCATAAAATTTTCAGAGAATTTATAAAACCATTAATTTAAAAGTAATAGAAGTACGCTGACAAGATTGCTACAGAAAACATATGCCTCCTACAAAATCTGATGAACTGATTTTCATTCCTGGAACTCATATAGTAGAAGGCAAAAACATATTAATGTAAGTTGTTCTCTAACCTCTGTAAGTATATCAATTCATGCTAGCCCCTACCTACACATACGAATACATGTAATCACACATATCAATTAAACCATAAAGGTGATAAAAATTAGAAAGACCAATAAAAGCAGAAGGAAATCCCATATTACCACTATAACAGAGGAAGAGGAAGCACATGACACATTTACAGTTAAAGAATAAAGAAATATTAACTTTAGTATATATATTTGACAATATAGATGAAATGGATGAAGCTTCAGAAAATGGAATTTCCAAAAGATAACTCAAGATGAAGCATAAAATTTGAACACTCAACTTACGTACATGAGTGTAGAATTTATCATTTTAAATTATAAAAATAAAACTCTTTAATAAAGAAAGCTCAAGTCTTCCATGGTATCGCTGACTACCCCATATTCTACTGAAGAGTAAAAATTATCAATTTTACTCCAATTTTCCCACATGGAGAGATACTTCTAAGCTTATTACTTGAGGCTTACATTATTCCAAACCTAAAAAAAGTTCAATCATGAAAGACTAATATCCTTCATGAATAAACATGTAAAAAATTTCTAACAAAATGTTAGCAAAATGAAGCCAGAAATATATAAAAAGGATAATATATACTGAGCAAATGTGATTTCTTCAAGGGATACAGTTATTTTAACATTTGAAAATCAATTCTTATAATTTACATTACCAGATTAAATAAGTAATAACCTGGGATCTTCAGAAGTAATTGAAAGAGTGTATTTTCTCAATCTTATAAGCATATGACCAATATTTCTTATAGGTAATGCAAAATATAATGGTGAAATGCTAAAATTCTAGAATTATTAGTTACTAGGTCCATTTAGCAGAATGTCAGGTTATAAGATTAATACAATAGCAGAGAATATGAACAGCCACATATGTACATAAAAATAGAATATGTAATTCTAAAATGTAAAAATAAAACTGTTTTAATAATCTCAAGTTGGATGCTGTCACTGAGTACCTCACTTTCTACTTGAGAGTAAGAATTATTAATCTTACTCCATTTTTTTCTAAAGTGGAGAGACACTTCTAGTGACATTTACATTATTTGAAAAAGAAATCAAACATGAAAGCTAATATAATTAGTCAATTTTTAGTTAGAAAATGATTTTTTTTTGAAAATCAATACTGTACCATGTAGTATTTTAAAACATAAATGATAAAAATATAATAAAAGGTTGAGGTGAAAGCTACAAAACATTCTTCAGAGAAATTAATGAAAATAATCAATCAATGAAGAAATACATCAAGTTTGGGAATAATGGTATTCAAAATTGTTAGGCTATTCTCCACCTCCTTCCAAATGATCTACAGACTCAACCCCAATTTATCTATTTATTATCTTTTACATGTTGACCTCAGTTTCCTCTCCTTCTACTCCGTCTTATTCACCTTCCCTCTTCCTCCCACCAATCCCCTTTCATTCCTACTCTTTCTTCAGAAAAGGACAGTTCTCCCATGTATACTAGTTAGCCATGAAATATCAAATAGCAGTTAGACTAGGTATCTCCTCTCCCTGACTAAGGATGAAAAAAGCAACCCTGTTGAAAGAAAGGGCCCCCAAAGCAAGCAACAGAGTCAGAGATAGGCCCTGTTCCCATAGTTAGGAGTCCCATAAGAAGACCATGCTACAAAATGTTAACATATAAGCAGAGAGCTTAGGACAGTCCCATGCAGGCTCCCTGGTTGTTGGTTCAGTCTCTGTGAGCCCCTATGTACCCAGGTTAGTTGATTATGTTGGTTTTCTTGTGGTGCCCTTGACCGATCTGGCTCCTACAATCTTCTGCTGTTTTCACAGAATTCCCCAAGCTCTGCGTAATGTTTGGTCCTCGGTTTTGCATCTGTTTACACCAGTTGCTGGAGAAGTCTCTCTCATGACAATTTGGCACAGGAGGCTTTTTTAAGAAAAAGAAATATAAAAGCTGGTTCAAATTTTATTTAGAAATAATAAATACCTAAAACCTAGTCAAAATTTCTTTGGGTGAAAAATATGTACACCCTCTCTCTTCAAGATCAACTATAAATCTACATTATTTGGGTTCTTCAATTTTGTTTAATGGTAGTTAAATAAATCAGTGGTATCAGCAAAAAATGTGCAAAACCAGATGTAGTTTTAAATAGTAGAACTAAAATGATAAATAAAAGCTCTATAGAAAACCATTGGGGATCATCTCATCAACAAATGAAGTAGACCAACTGAGCATCCATATTGAAATATGGGAACGTTAACTTCTACCCCATGCCAAATAAAAAAATATCTTAAATGGTACAGTAGTTGAAATGCCACAGCAGAAGGCCTGGTGGTTCTTATGGCAATTGAAAGAGACCATTTTGACAAAATGGTAGCTGGCAATATTTCATAGGACACCATAGAGGACAACTATAAGACAATAAAATTAATAAGAATAATTCACTTGGAAAATACATATGGTAGCCATTATAATGCCTTCTTGTGAAGCTCCTCAAATTCTAGAAATTTCAAGATTAAAATATCAAATGTCAGTGAGGATTTGAAGCAAATGTAATTGTTACACATTATCACTGAGTTCACAAATGACACAAACCATTCAGGGAAAATATTGTAGCAGTTTCTTACAAAGTTAGATTTATACCTACCATATCACCTGGTAACTCCATTCTTAGGTGTTTTCCAATAAAAGTAGAGACATATGTCTTCAAAAAGTCTTCTAAAAGAATGGTTTTGACATTTTTATTCATAAAAGCCAAATGTTGAAAACAACCCACATGTTCATTAAGAGAAGAATGAATAAATTAGTTGTAATTATGCAAAGGAATACTAATCAGCAATAAATGGAACAATTCCTAATACATGCAACAAATGAACAAAGTTGAATGGCATACATACTCTGTTATTCCATATAAATGTAAATATTGTAAATTTTTGTGAGACTGTTTCATAATTATATCCATTCTCAAAATTTATACAATTATTCACTTGGTTTTTCATTTTCACTCCAATAAATTTTACCTATAAGTTTAGACAAACTTTGAACTCTTGTCAGGAACTTTCTGGTAAAAATAAGCAAATCTGGAAGGATCCCCTATGTGCTGTAAAGTTAGTTACTAAGTTAATTGACATAATGATTTAAAGCATCTCTATTGAGCATGTCACAGATATCGAAAGAACACAAGTGAACCTGTCCAGTGGAATGCAATGAACTAAAAGTTATCAACATAATCTTATTTCATATGTATTCAAAATGTGCAACACACATGCAACCCCATATACAAACATTACTTATGTTGTGTATTACACATAAATATATTTTACTAGTCCACCTTGAGTAAACATCCAAAAGTTTCTAGCTCTGTAAACAAATTGCTGACCCTACTACTTATTCAAAAATTAGTGTATTTACTTAAAGGTACTTAGGAATGCTGAGTCCCAGGGCTTCATAAGAAAATCTACAAGATTTTATTTATTTATTTAAATTATTGGTTTTTTTGTTTTTCATGCAAAGACTTGTCAAATTCTTTCCTCTCCCTAACATATTCTGCATTTCCTCTCTCTGCCTGTCCAACTTCACGTTCTTTCTCTCTCTTAAAAAACAAAAACAAAATAAACAAAAAAGCACACACACACACACACACACACACACACACACACACACACACACACACACACACACACACACACAAGATTCCAAAAGCCATGGTTTCCATTGGTGTTGGCAGACTATTCTGATCATGCATCCTCTCTTGGCGTATTGATATACTGGTTTCTCTGCATGGAAAAAAACTCTTAGCAGCTAACAATTGCAAAAAGATTCTTTATTAAGGGTGGGACTTTTTACCCAATTCTCCATGCTCAGAGTTTGTGTGGCTTGAACTTATACTGCTCCTATGCTGTCTGTTATAGTCTCTGAGTTAATACGTGCATCATTCATGCTGTGTCTGGAAATGCTGTTATATTTTTGGGCTGTGGGATCCTTTTTTACACTGTGATGATTGGTTTTAAAAAGCTGATTGGCTGGTAGCTAGGAAGGAAATACAGTGGGGCAACCAAACTAAGGATGTTGGCATGAAGATGGGCAGAGCCAGTGTCATCACCAGCAGACACAATAAGAGCAAGACATGCTGGGAGGACAGGTAAAGCCATGAGCCTCTGGAAATACATAGATTTATAGAAATGGGTTAATTTAAGTTGTAAGAGCTACTTAGTAATAAGCCTGAGCTATCAGCCAATCATTTATAAGTACTATAAGATTCAGTGTGTTTATTTGGGAGTTGATGGTGGGACAGACAAGTCATTGGAGGAGATATGTACCCTAAATTGGAGGTCAGAGGAAAATTTGAGGAAGTGGTCCACCATAAGGCTCTTGGGGATTAATGCCAAGTTGTCAGGATTAGTTTCTACCACATTTACTAGCTGAGCCATCATGTTAATCCTGGCTCTGAAGACTCTTTTGTTTGATTTGATTTTTTTAGTTTTTCAAGACAGGGTTTCTCTTTATAATCCTGGCCATCCTGGAGTTCACCTTGTAAACCAGGCTGGCCTCGAACTCAGAGATCTGCCTGCCTCTGCCTCCTCAGTGGTAGGATTAAAGGTGTGTGCCATCACCTCCTGGCTGAGAATCTTAAGGTGTACTGACTATCTCAAATAAGATATTATTGGTGCTTTGGCTAAAGGACAGAGGAGAACATTTGAAGGGACTCATCCTGGACAATTTGGTAAATAGTAACAGTGAAAAATGATGATAATGGATTAAAAAGCATTGAATAAATCTTAGTCAAATAAGTAAATAAACAAGTGAATACAAAAAAGTCTTTGGTTACAATATGTACACTTTCCAATTATCTTTCCAGTAGGCCTTGATACCTCCTCCTGAAGAATATTTTCATAGAGAAGATGATGCTTAACAGAGAGCATGTGATGATTTCAACAAGTGACATTGGTTAATTTGATGATGTATTTCTATTTTAATATTATTTCAAATGGACGTAAGGTCACAACTATTTCTAAAACTTCAATAAGCCCTGAATTAAGATTTCTTAATAGTTTATCATTCTGTAAATTATCCTATAGTCTTTGTTACTTTATTCATTCACATACTATTTGAACTACCCAAAAGGGCTGAAGACACTGTTTCCTTAGAATTTCAATGTATATTAGAAGAGTAAAGACATTTTAGTAAACACACACACACACACACACACACACACACAAACAAACACACACAAACACACACGCACAGGCATGCATGTGCAAACCAAATCAGAATTGCATGCAAAGATACATCATAATCAATTCCAAAGTTCACATCCAAATTCTGTAAATTGATGCAGTAATGCATTTTATAGCATGAGTCCAGTCAATATATATATTCAAGTGCTATGTTTTGTTATGGCTTCTGAATCCCTTACATTGGAAGAGGTTCGTTAACATATATGGAGGCTATTTATCGAATTATACTTTTATTTTACAGAATTATTATGTCTTAAATGATATTCTCTCATAATTTGCAACTCATTTTCTGTTAATTTTGTCTGAATCTATGTATATTTATAGACCCTGTCTCAATTTTCAATTGAAAATGAAAGTGTGATTCAACAAGTTTTAGATTTGTTTCTTACATGATTTCCAAAGTAAAATCATTTTATTCTACTACTTTAAAACTTACTTTTGTACTTGATGAATTGGTATCTTTGGTATTCTATTTGACTTTTTCCCCATGGCAATATCAGTTGGTAATGAAACACATTGTGTTTCAGAATTTCAGATTTCCTTAAAATGCTCAGAACTGGGAGAAGGCATGTGCTGAGCAATTTGAAATCTGAAGAAGAAAACAATGAAATGGTCTCTTCTTATTACTGCACAACTGTCTTTTTTAGACCATAACTGCCTTCAGTTAGTTGATTCAAACTAAATAATGCATTGTTTATTAAGTATAGTCATTCATAAAACAAAATGCACTTATGCTTATTCCATTAAATTTTAATATGCCATGGTATATCATCTCATGGACTACAACTCATAAACACTGATAGTTAGTGCTTCAAGTACAGAAGTGGGTATATTAAACACAGCCATGCCCTTTAAAAGAAAATCCAGTCCATCATTCTCATTAAGTGAATTAAATGGCATTTCAAATCAACAATTTTATCTCTATTAACTACTTTTTCTACAATATCCATAACTTGTCATTAACATAAGTTAATTTTAATTACTATACAATTAAGAATTATTTGTGCCATATAGTATTCTCAAGTAAGGCACTGTCATTGAGAATCCAAAAGAAGTGATACAAATACAATGTTATGGCTGCCACTTATCAAGTCTGGATATGGAAATTCATGGATACATTAAACATTCTTTCTGGCTGCCTGTAACACAAGGGTACAATGATGTACTGTGTTTTCTACACTTGATTAAATGCTACTAGTATACACGTATTCCTCAGAGGAATTCCTTTTTAATATCAATCAATTGCCCACACTTTCTTCATGAAAGTATAAGCAGTGCAATATTCATCTACCAAAACAATGCTCTGATAAACAAGCTAAGATTTTGGTGTGGTTAATTAAAAATTAGTTAGCCCTGACCACATTTTAAAGCTTTCTTCACTGATACTGACTATTCACAGTATATGTGGGCAAAGGTGAAGTTAGACTGACTCCATTCCTCATCACTTAACCTCTGAATTCTGTTAATCCACAAAACCAGACAGAAGAATGGAAGAATGGCTAAATAGATATATTCATATAATTGTGACTAGCATATACTGTCTAGGTGGGCCACACCATACTTCAATTAAACTCTGTAAGAATTTAGCGAGAACTTACTATGTATCAGAGAATGTTCAACCACACAAAAGACAACCTCATTTGTGGTATATCTAGTACACTTGAATTGAAATCAGCAACCATACAACAAAATTCTTGCTATGAACCAAACAATACTGTCATCACAATGTTAAGAAATATCTAGCAGATGATTCAATAGCATACTTGTAGATTCATAAATTCTTGTCTTTATTATCATTTGAGTATAAAATGTTTCATGAATGAGCATGTATTAAGGCTATCTCCTTAATGCAGTATGTAGAGATAAGATTTTGGGGGAGTAAATTATTAGCAAGACTTTTCCTTAAACAATAGATTCTTTTATTAATGGAATCAAAATCCTTGGATATTTGACATGAACGGGAAGGTTTTGTTCTAGATAGAACGTAGAACCACTGGAGAAAGTGAGTGATAGGAATCATGACTTTGAGTAGAATACATGGTCCCTAGTGTCCTGCCTTGGACTTTCTCCTTCCTAGCTTTCATGAATGAACTCTCACTCTTCCTTATACTTCTGCCACATGTCCCTGCCTTACAGCAGATCAAAGTATCAGCCACGGCTTTATATCTGTCACGTGTGTCACCCTGCAGGAATCTTCAATTTTCTTTTCAGATCTTTATCTACCTGTTGGGGGAAATGATGTCATAAGGAGTACAACATAGAAAACAAAGCATTGATATAATTAATACTGACTTGTATAAACCTCCTCATGTGGTATTGACTATTGTATCTATATCATGTAATCAGAAGGTCTTTACAGGTGTTTACAAGAGAGATGGAACACTGTGCACTAGTTCATTTTCAAAATAACTAATTGTTATTTTAGTCAATAAAGTTAGTGTAGTCAGAAAAGGTAATATAATAGGGAGTTCTCATATAAATGAGGACATTGCAGATGGTGAGACAAACCACTCATTTGTAACTAAGCCATCAATTTTATAGCTTGAATATAGCCAATGAATATGCACAATTTTTTGATCTAGGAAAAGAATGTAGAAATGAGACAGAGGAAACAATGATTCCTTCAAGAAAATGTCATAAATCACAAAATAAGTGAGAAAGAGCAAAAATAAATAAACTTTTTGACCTGCCTTTTATGTATAAATTAATGTACTGAACAATGTCGTTAACATTGCAATACCGAGAAGAAAAGCAGAGAAGGGGAAAAGGATGGATAAATAAGAAATTGCAAAGGAAATATTAAAAAGGTTTAGAATATCTAACTACAAATAATATACTAATTTACATACTTAATTACAGATAACATGCATAGCACATAATAAACATAATTAGCCTCAAAGAAGAAGAGAAACATTAAAGCATAAGATTTGAAAAATGCCATAGGAAGTAGGAAACTTCTTTTTTTTTATTTTCTGAATTTTTTTCCCTCAATATTTTTTTCTCTTTTTATTATTATTAATTCAAGTTAGGGAACAGGCTTGTTTCACATGTAATTCCCCTCTCCCTCTCCCTCTCCCTCCCCTTACCCCCATTCCTTCTCCCCCACCTCCAACCTACCCCCCACCCCATCCACCCACCACTCCCCAGGCAGGGTAGGGCCCCCAACCGGGGCTCCACCAAGTCCACCAAATCTTCCTGTGCTGGACCTGGGTCCCTCCCCATGTGTTCAGAGACAGAGTGCATCCCTTCAAGTGGGATGGGCTCTCGAAGTCCCCCACATACACCAGGGCAAAAAACCAGTCCACCTCCGGAGGCTCCCAGGAGTGCAGGGGCCTCCCCGATGGCATCCATGATCAGGGGGCTGGATTAGTCCCGTACTGGCCTCCCAAAGAGCGTCTGGGGTCAATATGCTTTCCCTTTTTCAGGCCAACTGTTTCTGTGGGTTTCTCCAACCTGGTACAGACCCCTTCGATCTTCATTCCTCCCTCTCTTCAACTAGGTTCCAGAATTCAGCTCAGTGTATTTCTGTGTATGTCTGTCTCTGCTTCCATCAGCCACTGGATGAGGACTCTAGGATAGCATAGAGAGTAATCATCACTCTCATTCTAGGGGAGGGGCTTCTAGGCCATCCTCTCCTCCACTGCCCGGACTGTCAGATCTTGTCATCCTTGTAGGTCTCTGGAGATCTTTCTAGTTCCAGATCTCTTCTCGGACCTATAGTGAGTGGCTCCCTCTGATATGTTATCTCTCATCCTGCTCTCTCTCATCTATTCTTCCCCCAACTCAATATATCTGCTCCTCCATTTCTTCTCCTCTCCTCTTCTTCTTGTGCTCTTATTGTGGCAGCACCCACTCCACTACCCTCATGCTCTCAATTAGCTCGGGAGTTTATGCCACTTCCCATTCCTGGGGTCCATTTATCCCTTAGAGTCATTCATGATTTCTAGTTTCTTTGGGGAAGAGGATTATAGGCTGGTAAACCTTTGCTCTATGTCTAAAAATCATATATGAGTGAGTACATACCATGTTTGTCTTTTTGTGATTGGGTTACCTCACTCAGGATGGTTTCTTCTAGTTCCATCCATTTGCCTGCGAATTTCAAGATTCCATTGCATTTTTCTGCTGAGTAGTACTCCATTGTATAAATGTACCACATTTTCTCTTTCCATTCTTCAGTTGAGGGGCATCTAGGTTGCTTCCAGGTTCTGGCTATTACAAACAATGCTGCTATGAACATGGTTGAACATATGTCCTTGTTGTATGGACATGCAGTATTTGGGTATATACCCAAGAGAGGAATGGCTGGATCTTGAGGTAGATTGATTCCCATTTTTCTGAGCAACCGCCATACTGATTTCCAAAGTGGTCTTACAAGTTCACACTCCCACCAGCAATGGAGGAGTGTTCCTTCTTCTCCGCAACCTCTCCAGCATAGGTTGTCATTGGTATTTTTGATTTTAGCCATTCTGACAGGTGTGAGGTGGTATCTCAGAGTTGTTTTGAGTTGCATTTCTCTGATGGCCAAGGATTTTGAGCACTTTCTTAAGTGTCTTTCAGCCATTTCAGATTCCTCTGTTGAAAAATCTCTGTTTAGTTCTGCACCCCACTTTTTAATTTCATTGTATGGTGTTTTGGTGGCTAGCTTCTTGAGCTCCTTGTATATTTTGGAAATCAGTCCTCTGTCAGATGTGGGGCTGGTGAAGATCTTTTCCCATTCTGTGGGTGGTCGTTTTGTCTTACTGACTGTGTCCTTTGCCTTACAGAAGCTTCTCAGTTTCAGGAGGTCCCATTTATTGATTGCAGACCTCAGTGTCCGTGCTTCTGGCGTGATGTTCAGGAATCGTTCTCCTGTGCCAAATTGTTCAAGGGTTATTCCCCCTTTGTCTTCTAGAAGATTCAGTGTGGCTGGATTTATGGAGAGATCTTTGATCCATTTGCACTTAAATTTCATGCATGGTGACAGGTATGGATCAATCTGCAATTTTCTGCATGTCCGAATCCAATTGTGCCAGCACCATTTGTTGAAGATGCTATCTTTTTTCCATTGTATGGATTTAGCACCTTTGTCAAAAATAAGGTGTTCGTAGGTGAGTGGATTAATATCTGGGTCTTCAATGCGATTCCATTGGTCTATCTGTCTATTCTTGTGCCAATACCAAGCTGTTTTCAGAACTATGGCTCTATAGTAGAGCTTGAAGTCAGGGATGGTGATGCCTCCAGAAGATCTTTTATTGTAAAGAGTTGTTTTGGCTATCCTGGGTTTTTTATTTTTCCATATAAAGTTGAGTATTGTTCTTTCAATGTCTGTGAAAAACTGTGTTGGGATTTTGATAGGGATTGCGTTGAATCTGTAGATTGCTTTTGGTAGGATTGCCATTTTTACTATGTTAATTCTGCCTATCCAAGAGCATGGGAGATCTTTCCATTTTCTGGTATCTTCTTTAATTTCTTTCTTTAAAGACTCAAAGTTCTTATTGTACAGGTCTTTCACTTTTTTGGTTAGTGTTACCCCAAGATATTTTATGTTGCTTGTGGATATTGTGAAAGGTGATGTTTCCATGATTTCTTTCTCATTGAGTTTATCATCTGTATACAGTAGGGCTACAGATTTTTTTGAGTTAATTTTGTATCCTGCTACCTTGCTGAAGGTGTTTATCAGCTGTATGAGTTTCCTGGTAGAGTTTTTCGTGTCACTTATGTAGACTATCATGTCATCTGCAAATAGTGAAAGTTTAACTTCGTCCTTTCCAATTTGTATCCCTTTGATCTCCTGTTGTTGTCTTATTGCTCTAGATAGAACTTCAAGTACAATATTGAAGAGGTATGGAGAGAGTGGACATCCTTGTCTTGTTCCTGATTTTAGAGGAAAAGCTTCGAGTTTCTCTCCATTTAGTTTGATGTTGGCTATTGGTTTGGTGTATATCGCGTTTATCATGTTTAGATATGTTCCTGTTATTCCTGTTCTCTCCAAGATCTTTATCATGAAGGGATGTTGGATTTTGTCAAAGGCTTTTTCAGCATCTAGTGAGATGATCATGTGGTTTTTCTTTTTCAGTTTGTTTATATGGTGGATTACATTAATGGTTTTTCGTATGTTGAACCATCCTTGCATTCCTGGGATGAAGCCTACTTGATTGTGGTGGATGATTTTTCTGATATGTTCTTGGATTCCATTAGCCAATATATTATTGAGTATTTTAGCATCAATTTTCATGAGGGATATAGGTCTGTAGTTCTCTTTCTTAGTCTTATCTTTGTGTGGCTTGGGTATCAAAGTGATTGTAGCCTCGTAGAAAGAGTTTGGCAATATCCCATCTGCTTCTATTGTGTGGAACAGTTTGAGGAGTACTGGAATTAGCTCTTCTTTGAATTTCTGGTAGAATTCTGCAGTGAAGCCATCTGGCCCTGGGCTTTTTTTGGTTGGGAGGCTTTTGATTACTGCTTCTATCTCATTAGGGGTTATAGGTCGATTTAAACTGTTTATCTGATCTTGATTTAATTTTGGTAAGTGATATTTATCCAGAAAGCTGTCCATTTCCTTTAGATTTTCCAATTTTGTGGAATACAGGTTTTCAAAGTATGACCTAAAGATTCTCTGGATTTCCTCAGTGTCCGTTGTTATATCCCCCTTTTCATTTCTGATTTTGTTAATTAGCATGCTCTCTCTCTGCCTTTTGATTAGTTTGGCTAGAGGTTTGTCTATCTTGTTGATCTTCTCAAAGAACCAACTCTTTGTTTCATTGATTCTTTGTACTGTTTTCCTAGTTTCTACTTTGTTGATTTCGGCTCTCAGGTTGATTATTTCTTGGCGTCTACTCCTCCTTGGTGTGTTTGCTTCTTTTTGCTCTAAAGCTTTCAGTTGTTCTGTCAATTCTCTAATGTGACTTTCCTCCAGTTTCTTCATGTGAGCACTTAGTGCTATGAACTTCCCTCTTAGCACTGCTTTCAGGGTGTCCCATAAGTTCGGGTATGTTGTGTCCACATTCTCATTAAATTCTAGGAAGTCTTTAATTTCTTTTTTTATTTCTTCCTCAACCCAGGAATGGTGCAATTGGGAGTTATTCATTTTCCAAGCAAATGTAGGTTTTCTGCAATTCATATTGCTGTTGAATTCCAGCTTTAATGCATGGTGGTCTGATAAGATACAGGGGGTTATTTCAATACTTTTGTAACTGTGGAGGTTTTCTTTGCTGCCAACCATGTGGTCAATTTTTGAGAAGGTTCCACGTGGCGCTGAGAAGAAGGTATATTCTTTTGTGTTTGGATGGAATGTTCTATAGATATCTGTTAAAACCAGTTGGGTCATAACTTCTTTCAGATCCTTTGTTTCTTTGTTAAGTTTCTGTCTAGTGGTTCTGTCCAATGGTGTAAGGGGGGTGTTGAAGTCTCCTACTATAAGTGTGTGTGGTTTTATGTGTGGTTTGAGCTTTAGTAATGTTTCTTTCACAAATGTGGGTGCCTTCGTATTTGGAGCATAGATGTTCAGGATTGAGATTTCATCTTGATGGACTTTTCCTGTGATGAGTAAGAAATGCCCTTCTTCATCTCTTTTGATTGATTTTAGTTTAAAGTCCAATTTGTTAGATATTAGGATTGCTACACTGGCTTGTTTCTTGAGGCCATTTGATTGGAAAATCTTTTCCCATCCTTTTACTCTGAGGTATCGCCTGTCTTTGAAGTTGAGGTGTGTTTCTTGTAAACAGCAGAAGGATGGATTCTGTCTTCGTATCCATTCTGTTAGCCTATATCTTTTTATGGGTAAGTTAAGACCATTGACATTTAGGGATATTAATGTCCATTGTTCGTTGGTTCTTGTTTGTTTTGGATTTATTGTTGGTGGTGTCATTGTGTGTGGATTTTGCCCTCCTGCTTCTTTTTGTGTTTGGCAAAATTAGATTATCTATTGCCTGTGTTCTTGTGCATGTAGTTATGTTCCTTGGGTTGGAGTTTTCCTTCCAGAACCTTCTGTAGTGCTGGATTTGTGGATATGTATTGTTTAAATCTGTTTTTGTCATGGAATATCTTGTTTTCTCCATCTATAATGATTGAAAGTTTTGCTGGGTACAGTAGTCTGGGTTGACATCCATGCTCCCTTAGTGCTTGTAGGGTATCTATCCAAGACCTTCTGGCTTTCAGAGTTTCCATTGAGAAGTCAGGTGTGATTCTAATTGGTTTGCCTTTATATGTTACTTGGCCTTTTTCCTTTGCAGCTCTTAATATTTTCTCTTTATTCTGTAGATTTGGAGTTTTGATTATTATGTGTCGGGGGGACTTCTTTTTGTGGTCCAGTCTGTTTGGTGTCCTATAAGCTTCTTGTACTTTCATAGGCATATCTTTCTGTAGGTTGGGGAAGTTTTCTTCTATGATTTTGTTGAATATGTTTTCTGTACCTTTGAGCAGTGTTTCTTCACCTTCTTCTACACCTATTATTCTTAGGTTTGGTCTTTTCACGGTGTCCCATATTTCCTGGATATTTTGTGTTAGGGATTTGTTGGACTTGAGGTTTTCTTTGGTTGATGAATGTATATCCTCTAGCGAGTCTTCAATAGCTGAGATTCTCTCTTCTGTCTCTTGGATTCTATTAGTTATACTCACGTCTTTAGATCCTGATCGTTTATCCAGTCTTTCCATTTCCAGCATCGCCTCATTCTGTGTTTTCTTTATTGTGTCTAATTCAGCTTTCATGCTTTGAACTGTTTCAAGAGCTTCCTTCACTTGTTTGGTTGTTTTATCTTGGGTTTCTTTAGCTTCTTTAAGAGATTTGTTTATTTCTTGAATTTTTTGGTTTGTCTTTTCCTCTATTTCCTGTAATTTTTTGCTTGCTTTTTCTTCTATTTCTTTAAGGGATTTTCTTGTTTCCTCTTTGAAGGTCTCTATCATCTTGCTGAGATAATTTTTGAGGTCCATCTCTTCTTCATGCACTATGTTGGGCTTTTCAGGTCTTGCTGGAGTGGAGTCCCTAGATTCTGGTGGTGTCATATTGGTCTTTCTGTTGTTGAGCGAGTTCTTATTCTGTCTTCTTCCCATATCTTTTTCCAGTGTGTGCAGGAAGGATCTCTCTATCTCCTCTTGTTACTCTGTAGTGTGTGTGGGCCAGGAATTCAATGTCTGAAGCTCTGGATGGTCTTGCCTCTCCTCGTAGTCTGCTCACTCTGCAGGAGTTAGGCCTCCATAGGGATCCTCCTGGTCTGGTCTGGTCTGGTCTGGTCAGGTCTGTGATGAGTCGGCGGAAGGGGAAGGAAGCAGTAGGAAACTTCTTAAAGGGTGCTAGGCTGTTGATAGAACTTACTGCTCATCTAGAGTACTTATTTCATCCCAGTAATCACATTGGACAGCCCATAATTGCAAATTCCAGCTCCAGGGTATCTGGTACTGTCATCAGGCCTCCAAGGGCCCTCACCCCTATATGGAGTGTGCACACACACACACACACACACACACACACATTATAAAAAGAAATGTTCCGGGTGTTGGTGGCACACACCTTTAATCCCAGTACTCGGGAGGTAGAGGCAGGCAGATCTCTGTGAGTTCAAGGCCAGCCTGGTCTCCAGAGTTAGTGCCAGGATAGGCTCCAAAGCTACACAGAGAAACCCTGTCTCGAAAAACAAAAAACAAACAAAAAAAAAAAAACAAACTGCATTTTCTAAACTGATAAAACATACTGAGCCACAAATTTATAAACTCTCAAGAACTTGAGCATGGTAAATGTGATCTAACATGCATTATAATAGAAAGGTTATTGGAAGTTAGTAACAAGGACAATTATTTAAAAACAGGAATGGTATAAACAATCTGACAGACTAGCTTCAAAAAGCAGTAAGCAGTAATATTGACAGCATAGTTTTCATAGCAATGATGAAAACCAAAAGAAGTTTAAACAACAACTTAAATATATTAGAGAAAATGAATGTCAGTCTACAATTTCACATCTATTGTTTGTTTCAAAAAATAATTATTCCTATAGGAACTACCATCTAGTAACAAAATTAAGAATGTGATTCTCAAGGACAGCAAATGTAGAGAATATAAAAGGGAGTTCACTCAGGTTACAAGTTAATGAGTAAATTTTATACTCCAATAATGTAGATATAAATATGTAATTTTGGGAAAGTATTTGGCAAATTTTATTAAAGCTGAACCTGCCTGTGAACAAAGTATGACCAATTGAAGTACGTATTCAACAAAATACATACTTGGTAGATAATCATGATTTTTATTTTCAGTTGTTATATTTAAAAAGCTCAGTGTCCAAAAATGACCAAAATTTGCTTTTACAAGAAATGGAAAAATGGGATGTTAATGACATATATTGCTGTAGCCAACTGGCATCTCCCAAACACAACAACAGAGAGTATTTCACAGAGAAAATATTGAGCTAAAGAAAAAAGAAATGAAAATGGTGTTCAACAACATTGTGCCAAAAACTAGTATTTAGGTAAAATTTAAAATACTGTTCCAGTAGAAACTGTTGATGGCATGTTCCACACTCTATCCATTTACACTCATTTACTCCATCCATTACAACCTCGTTTCTATATGTCCCTGCAGGCTAACTGAGTATCCTCTTTATGCTACTATCGCCCAAGGAATCTCAACTTATTTGGCCATGAAGATTATTTACACAGCAAAAATATGTATAAAGAAATTCTTCTGGGAAATCCTCAGCAAGTCAAGCAGGAATCAGAGACTCAACCCACCAGTCAGGAACATTCCAGAACATTCCATGTGATTTCTCAGTGTTCAAATGAAGAGTTCAGACTCCATGGTTCACAACAGTAAACCACTCTTTGACACATGTTACTGTCCTTTCTCCTCTTTGTCCATCTTCTATTTTCAATCTTATGAGCCTAAATACCCTATTCAAATAATAACCCTAACAGGATTTTTGGAATATTCAAATGAAATGGTTTCTCTTGCAGTTGTAATAACTATGATGGGAAAAGACCAAGGATTCAGCTCGAGTGTCTACTACACTTTGTCTTAATCTGGTTGTGTGGATCACTCCAGTTAACCTTTTAACATTTATTTACAATGCACACTTACTTGTCTTATGTTTGCTATACATTTTGAAGAGGGCTTATGCAAGTTAGTGTTTAAAATCTACAGTGAAATTACTAATTTTAGTTATTACAAACAATAATATTGGAGTTTTAAATATATTAAAACCTGTTACTAGAAAAATGAAATAAGCTGTGTATGAACAGGTCTTTATTTTGTACTTTGTTTTTCTCAACTCTGTGTATTAAAAACTTGTATTAACATGTTTGTTCTCACATATACATAAACACATAATTTAAAAGTATAATTATCATAATATACTATTTAAAGTGATCAAATTAAACTATTAATTAAAAAGTTAAGAATTCAAGCCTGCATATACAAATATAAGCATATATAAGTTACCTGTAATTCAGAAATGAAAAAAAAGGTATGTGACTTGTACTTGAATTCATAGTATTCATTTCAGCCTATGTCAAATATCTATACCAGTCATTCTTTGGGATAAGTTATCATATCTTTTAAATTTTGCCTGTGGCAATAACAAGAAGGAAAGTAAAAAGTGTTTTTGATTATCCTTTTGAATTGTCAACCTTGACAGTTTGGGTAAGATTTATAAGGCATGAAGAAAGCGTACACAGATTCTAACACTAGTAAGCCTTTATCCTATTCCAGGGGAAAATTCTTTCCCCAAACAACCAAAGACCTTGTTATTTGTTAAACAAAACTACAGAGTGGATTTCTTTGGTGCTATACTGGGGCACAGGTGTCTTGAAATAAGAATCTACAAGTGATAAGTTTGGATCTAGATGCATTTGTTTTAAAAATCTGCTTTTTAGAAGATTTAGAACATTTTAATATTATTTGTTTTATAATTAATTTTTGTTTAAATTAAAAACAATCATATTTTACATACCAATCCCAGTTCCCTCTCCCTTCCATCCTCCCATTTCCTCCACCATCCCCCATATCACCTGCCAACATAACCTGTCATACTTAATATTCAATTCTTTATTCGTAAACATATATGGATTTAAAATTCAGAAGTAGAATCAAACAAAATGAAAGAAGATGAGGAGGAGGAAAAAAAGGAGTCCAGAGTGACTGTTATGTGACTCACTGCTAAGAAGAAAGGATATCAACCTGTCTAACGATTTTTCAGATGCAATCAAAGGGTGAATTTCTACATGCAGGTTGTTTAGTGGCATCATTTAGGGCTACTGTCCTGTCTAGGCAGTGACCTGAAACAAGCAGAATGGTGAACTTCATGACTGAAGAGAGTCAGTATCCTTAGAAAATGGGGTTGGCATTCCCTGAAGTAATGCCTAACTAGCACTTCAATCATTCATTTGTTGGAGAACTTCAGAGGACTGGGTGTTATAAGACCTGTCTGGGTCCCAAGGCTCACTTTCTGACTAAGCTTTGCTTTGCTCTCACAGGGAAATTGAATAAAATGTATTCCTAAGATGATAGTGCAAAAGTAATAGAATAGGAAGAATACCGAATTCAGGCTTTTCCTTAAACTCTCAGACAATTTGATTGGAAGCTGAATTTCAAGAACCTTTGTTACCAGCCTCACGCATCATAATTGCTGAGACACGCTATCATCTATCCCTAGAGTCTGCACATAGCTTCACCCTGAAATATGCATGTCTTTGTGAGGCATACATTTTTTTCACTTAAGTCCCTTTATTACAGTGGTGCCAGCTATTGCTGCTATTGTTAAATGCCTGTCAGCATTTCCATTATAAACCTTATTTTCAGAGGATTTATAACCTAGCCATTTTAATTCACATTCAGCTGAGACTTACCATTGGAATTCTCAACATACAGTAGGTGCTGTTTTCTTTTATCACCAAATTTTATTTAAATCTGCTTATCTGTGTAAGATTTAGAAATGTGTAAAATCATAACAGGAATGCAAGAAAAGACAGATGTTTGGTAGATTCTTTCTAAAGTAAAAGAGTACACACAATAAATAAGGAGAGGTGTAAAATTAACTCCTGACAAAAAGAAAATCTTGATGGGTAATTTTAAAACATTATTATTTAGACTATAACTCCATTATGTAGTCATAGTTCCTTACAATAAATTTTCACATGAAAACTGATTCATATCATATAAAAAATAGGATCAATTAATCTTAATGTCCTGATAACTCTAATGACCTCATATTGGGTTATATTGGGATTGTGAAACATAAAGTCATATATCAATTGTCTTACTTTGGGGTTTTATTGCTGTGAAGAGACACAATGACAACAGCAACTATTATAAACTAAAACATTTCATTGGGGTTTCTTGATTACAGTTTCAGAGGTTCAGTTCATTATCATCATGGGGGAGAGTATAGTGGCATACAGCAAAGTTGATACTGGAATAGTAGCAGAGAGCCTTAGATCTTTCAGGCAACTGGAAGTTGACTGATACACTCGGTGGTATCCTCAGTGTAAAAACCTCAAAACCTGCTTGCATAGTGACACATTGCCTCCAAAAAGGCCATGTCCACTCTAAAAGGCCACACTTCATAATTGTGTCACTCCTTATGAGAGATTATGGGAGCCAATTACATTGAAACTACCACACCACTCTTAACATAAACATTCTTCATGTGAAAATTTGATACCTGATTTCATTTTAGGCCTCTTACCTAAAATAATGCCCTGATTTTTCATGTAAAAAAACATGCTTTTTAAAATATAAAATATAAAGTATTTTGATACCATGTGGCTTCTTCAATTTCTTTCCATTTCTTATGTGTGTATTATGGCCATGTTTAAATTGCACAATAAATGATTCATTGTTTTATAAATGTGTTCTCCCTCCCTCCTTCCCTCTCTCTCTCCTCTCTCTCTCTCTCTCTCTCTCTCTCTCTCTCTCTCTCTCTCTTCTCTCTCTCTGATAATCCTCAGCAACCCTCAGGCTAGGAAATCTGAACCTAAAATAAGGCTTCATTTTAAGCATTGCATGTAGGCATTGCAATTCTTGGATGTTCTCCAGTAAGGCTCACATGACGAAGGAAAACAACTAAAAGGACACAGCCAGATTTTTAATGCAAATAATATAAACCCAGACACAGATATTGGGGTTCAACCTGAGGGTCAAAGAAGCAAAGTGTCCAGAGAACTAGCTCTTACCTATACCTCAGACTGAAAGGGTGATCTGGCTAGCTCCACAAATCCTCATACTACAATCCTTGACTGCTGAGTCTTCTCTACGTGGCTTGAGAATCTTCCCATCAAACCACAGACTACAATCCTGTCTCCATCAAGCCTTAGAATGCAATCTCAGATTGCTACCTCTTCCTTTTATACCTCTCAAAGTCTGGGATTAAAAGAATGTGATCCCAAGTGCAGAGATCACCTTTGTATGAGCTGTTTCTCTTTATGACTGAATCAATTTTGTGTAGCTCAGTCTAACCTTGAACTAACAGAAATCTATCTGCTTGTTGCTTAGTTCTTGGGATTGAAGGTGTGTGCCACTACTGTCTGGCTCTATGGCTAGCTAATATTGATGCTGGGATTAAAGGTAGGTATCGTTATTGCCTGACCTCTACAGATTGTGATTAGCTTATCTTTCTGAACCCTCAGACAAGCTTTAATAAATCATAAATAATATATCACCATACAGGTATCCTTTATTTTTATAGTAATACAGATTTTTCTACTGGACTAACTTTACTCCACATCCAGAGCATCCCTATAGAGCAAAGCTTGGCCCATTCTTCTTTCCCACCTTCCCTCTCTGGTCTGCCCAGCCTGGGCTTAGCAAGAATCCTGCTTAGTTTTCACAGAATCATTCACTCTTCAAAGCCAATAAAGTTCCTCCATCCTGACTCTGATTTCTATGTCCTTTACTGGTCTTTAGCAATAATTTTGGAAAGCTGATTCAGTAACCATCTCTGAACACAGTAGACAAGCTATCGTCTTGTAATTGAAGCAGCAACAATACCTACAAACTATCTTAAGGAAATTCTAAAATGTATCAGTTTTTATATAGAGAGACCTAATACCTGAACAAATGGACTGAGAGTCTACCTCAATAAAAATCAAAACCATAAAGAGACAGATGCCTAGTACAAACACATACATAAACAACAAAGTAGAAAGAGTAGAGAGAACAAAGTGGATACATTTGGCCCTAGGGACATTGTTGGTAAGAATTTACAATGCTGCAAAAACTGGAGAAACCAATGTGATGGCCCTTCTCCCAGTTGAAATTTGAACTACTGTTAAGCTTTGAAAGTGAAGTTTCCTTTGCACGATCATGTGTTTCTGTCTACAGGTGGTCTCTAGGTGGTTGTTCATTTCTGGGAGTATGTACAACATTCATTCCAGGAGTCCTGGTTGGTGGAGGTAAATAAGTTGTGACTGCCCACTTCTGGGCTCCACCTTTGCTTACTCTTGTACCAAGATAAAAACAAGGTCCTAACACTACTGATGAAACCTATCTAACTGCCATTTCTTCCATGCCTCAATGGAGTCAAAGGAGAAATCAAGAAATAAAAAAAGTAGTTCTGTAACTAAATAAGAATGAAACTGTAAGGAAACCTCTGTGACATGTGAAAAGCAGTCCTCTGAGGTAAAATTGTAGCTCTATCTATCTGCAATATGAAGTCATAAATAGCAAAAATAAATGACTTAATGATTCAAGTAACATTTAGAAAACAAGAACAATACAAAACCAAACCAGATTGATGGCAAAAACTAAGAAATATCAGAGCAGAAATTAAAGAAATAAAAACAAGCCAATAAGCAAATATGATGCAGAGTATGAACAAATAAAAGAACTGATACTTTTTTTTTTTTGGTTTTTTGAGACAGGATTTCCCTGTGTAGCTTTGGAGCCTATCCTGGCACTCACTCTGAAGACCAGGCTGGCCTCAAACACACAAAGATCCACCTGCCTCTGTCTCCCGAGTGCTGGGATTAAAGGCGTGTGCCACCAACGCCCGGCAAAGAACTGATTCTTAAAGAAGATAAATGATATAAATAACACTCACCCAGATAATCAAAAATGAAAAGAGATGACACAAATTCAAAAAATTCTGAAAGAAAAGGGAAACATTGCAACAGACACCAAAGAAATTTGGAATATTATAAGGAAATACTTTAAAAGTCTACAGTGATTTAAGTTGTAAAATCTAAAAGAAGTCTGAATTTCTAAATTCATACAAACCAATAAAGTTAAACCAAGAAGATGTCAACAACTTAAATAGACCATGATAAATGAGAAGATTGAAACAATACAGAAAACCTTGTACCTGAACAAAGTCCTGCCCCAGATAGACTCACAGTAGAACTCTACAAGCTTTTCAAAGAATATCTATGGCTAATACTTCCTAAATTATTTTAAAAAGTAGAAATAGAAAAAACATTTCCAAACATCTTCTATGATGCCAGTGTTACTCTGCCATTAAAACCAGGTTAAGATACAGTGACTAAACATGAAAATTCCTCCTGAGCAAATTGGGTGCATGGGAGGGGCAGGAAAGGGAGAAGGGGAGTAGGGAGGAGAACAAAAAGACTGAGACAGGTGAGGAATAGAGGAGGGCAAGAAAGAAGATGCCTTGATAAAGGGAGACAGTACAGGTTTGGAGAGAGGTTTGGCACAGGGGAAATGTTAGGGGTTCCACAGGGATGACCCCAACTAAGAATCTAGGCAGTAATGGAGAAGCTGCCTTGGATGCCCTTCCCCTATAATGAGACTGATGACTACTTTGGTTACCATTCCTAGAGCCTTCATCCAGTAGCTGATGGAAGCAGAAACAGAAACCCACAGCTAAGCACTGAACCATACTCCTGAAATCCAGTTGCAGAAAGGGAGGAGAGATGAGCACAGGAGCCAAGATGGGGCTGGAGAAATCCTCAGAAACAGTTGATCTGACCTAGTGACAGTATGGAGACCCTAGTTGTAAAGCTGGGGAACATGGGAGGATGGGTAGGTGAGGGAATGGGGGAAAGAATATGTAAATATGTGTGCCTCTAAGATAAAAAATTACATGCCTATATTCTCTAAGTAAATATATTCAAGAACACTAATTAAATGGTATATATCATTAATCCAAATATTCAGGAGGCAGAAGCAGGTGAATCTCTGACTTTAGGGCCAGTCTCATCTGAACAGTGAGTTCCAGGACATTCAGGGCTATACAAAGATTCCCTGTTTTGAGAAAAGAAAAGAAAAAAAAAACACATAGAAATCTTACCTAAAAATGAGTAAATTCATTTTATCCCAGAGATGTATGATGGCTCAATATATGAAAGTAAATAAAGGAATAAATCACATAAATGGACTTAAAAATCACATGATCATTTTAGTAAATGGAGAAAAAGCCTTTAACAAAATCAACAAGCCTTCATGATAAAACTGGTAGGTAAAGTAGGACTGAAAGTAACCTACCCCAACATAATAAAGACTCTACATAGCAAATCTGAGGTGAACATTATCCTAAACTGAGTACAACTGGAACTAATCCCATTAAAATCAGTACTAAATCAGTACAGTCCACTACCCCCACTTATTTTTTTCAAAATGTACTCAAAGCACTAGTTGGATCAATAAGTTAACAGAAAGAAACTAATATAAATACTAATGAAAAAATAATTCAAATTACTACTATTTACAGATGTTATGATAGCATGCAAAAAGATACCTAAAATGTTCTACCAGAAAACTTCAATTTCATCATTTTCAGTATACTTGCAGAATGTAGAATAAGCTTACAAAAATAAGTAACTTTTCTGTATGTTAACAAAAAGCATGTTTAGAAAGAGATCATGGACTTACTTATGTCCACAACATCCTTAATGGGAAATAAAATATCTAGAAATAATATAGCAAAGAGGTAAATGTTCCTTACAATGAAAACTTTAACTCTCTGAAGAAAGAGACTTGAAAATGTAATGACATACCATGTTCATTGATTGATAGAATTAATATTGTGAAAATTATCATTCTACCCAAATCTATCTACTGGATTTTCATCTGTCAGTCTATCAGTCCAATCTCAGTAAGGCTCATTCCTCACAGAAATAGAAAAAAAATCCCCCAATTAATTAGAACCACAAAAGACTGCAGATTGTCAAAGCAACTCTGAAAAAAAAGAAAATTACTTGAGAGATTCTCCAGATATCAAGCTCTATTACAGAACCATATTGTTAAAAACAGTATGTCACTGGCAAAAAAAAAAGATATTCAACAAACAAAATGAAATAGAAGTGGAACCAGTATTTATCCCTAGTGCACAAATGGACTTTCGGAACCCATTCCCTATAGAGGGACACTCTCTCATCCTAGATACACAGAGGAGGGCCTGGGACCTCCCCCAAATGATGTGACAGACTTTGATGATCCCACATGGAAGGCCTTCCACTTCCTGGGGAGGGGATGGGGGTTCAAGGGGGGGGAGCATTGGAGAATGGGAGGGAGAGGGAACTGGGATTGATATGGAAAATAAGATTGTTTCTAAATTAAATTAAAAAATAAATCAGAAAAAATAGAAGACCCAAATATAGGTGTGTGTATGTGTCTACAGTTGTATGCTATTTCAGAAATGCCAAAAAATGTTTTATTTTTTAATATACCAGAGAACAGATAATATCTTCAACAAATATTGCTGTGAAATCTGAATGTTCAGAAGTAGAAGAAAAATCAGACCTATATATATCACATTAAAATAAAATAATTCCAAATGGATCAAACACCTTAATATGACACTTCTAGCACTGAAACTACTAGAAGAAACATTAGACAGTAACTAGCAGAACACTATAGGGTTTTCTGATTATCACCCCATTTACTCAGGGATTAAGGAAAACCATTGGCAAGTGGGACCTCATAAAAATAAAAGCCTCTGACTATCTAAGGAAGCAATTGAGTTAAGAAGAAGCCCACAGAGAGGGAGAAAATTTTGACCAGCTGTAACAAATGACCCTGTACTAATATTCAGAATATATAAAAATGTAAAGAACACAAAGAACAAATACTCAAAATAAGATCCTTACCAATTATATTGTCTTTGTTGAGCTCAAGTAATAATGTTACTCAATTTCAGTTCAAGCTTAGGCAGTCATGTTTGTCTCTGTCAATTCTAGAATTTATGTATTATCCTCCTGTGGTCTGTGATGGAGTTGAAGATAAATAGTTAATGCTATGGTTACATTAGGTACGATAAAAAGACAAGTTATGCATAAAACTGTAGACTCACAAAGATAGGATAGATGATAGAATAGTTTCTTAAGATCTTGCTAAATGTTAATGGACTAAATATAACTATAGTTCTTACTTGATAACTGTCTTGTTATAATAAAAGGAGATCATGGGGAGTGTTCTTCTATATATATTTCTCTTATTGTATAATGAATAAAACACTGATTGCCTGACTGGCCAGACAGGATGTGACGTAGCTGGGAAGAAACTTGCCACTAGCTAACCATAAAGGTCTAGAGGTCTGTACAGAGAGGTAGGAAGTGACATACCTGGTCAGAAACAGGATATAAGCAGGAACAAATAGGAAATCGCTCTCTTTTCTGTGTAGACCCTTCTCCAGTAAGATAAAACAATGGAGAAATACTTAGATTAACAGAAATGGGTTAATAATTAAGACAGAACCAACCAATAAGAAGCTGTAGTCACTGGCCAATAATTTCATAATAAATATAGTGTCTGTTTGTTCGTTTGGGGCTGACACGACTGTGGGCCAAGGCTGGCAGGAAAAAGTGCTCCTTACACATGTTGATGTGATTTTATGTGTGTAGCTACTGGAAATCCTGGAGACACACTCTCACAGCAAACACCATGTTCCTGTTCCTCATACAATCTTTCTGATCCCTCTTCCACAATGAATCCAGAGCATTACTTTGAAGAGTTACTTTGTAGATGTATCTTTGGAGACTGGATTTCAGATCTGTGCATTGTAAATGGTTGTGATTTTTCTGTAATAGTTTCCACCTGTTGCAAAGTGAGGTTTCCTTGCTGAGGGGAGACAAGTAATTTTATCTGTTGATAAAGGACAAATATTTGTTTTAATTTTTATTTTAATTAGAAAGAAGATTATTTTAAATGTCAATTCCAGGTCCCTCTCCCTTCCCTCATCCCCTGCCATCCCCCATCTAACACTCTACCTATCCCATATCCTTTCTGCTCCCCATGGAGGGTGAGGCCTTCCATAGGGGGTCTTCAGAGTCTGTCATATCCTTTGGGATAGGGCCTAGGCCCACCCCCTGTGTCTAGGCTGAGGGAGTATCCCTCCAAGTGGGATGGTCCCCCAAAGTCCATTCCTATGCTAGGCATAAGTACTGATAAATTACAAGTGGCCCCTTATATTTCCGAGGTCTCCTCACTGATACCCACATTTAGCTAGATCAGTCCCATGCTGGTTTCCCAGCTATCAAGTCTGGGGACCAAGAGCTCTCCCTTGTTTAGTTCAGCTGTTTCTGTGGGTTTCACCAGCCTGGTATGGATCCTTTGCTCATCAGTCCTCCTTCTCTGCAACTGGATTTCAGGTCAGTTCAAGGTTTAGCTGTGGGTGTCTGCTTCTACTTCCACCAGCTGCTGGATGAAGGCTATAGGATGACATAAAAATTAGTCATCAATCTCATTATCAGGGGAGGACATTTAAGGTACCCTCTCCTCTGTTGCTTAGATTGTTAGTTTGTGAAGGAAAAAATATTTATAATGTAGTTAGAGATTATGTTGGTTTAGTAAAGTGATGATTGTAGGTCCTCCTCCAAGACTCTTGTTTTAACTAGCCTAGGGTTGTGGGCTAGATTTTCAGTATCAGGCATGGTATGGTTTCTTGTTTGTTGAGTGGGTTTTGAATCTAATCACAGAGCTGTTGGTTACCATATGGTATGTTGCCACTAGTAAACTCATAGGGTTATTGCACTGTGCTGGTTCTTGTAGTTCATAGAACTAACAGCTGGGAAGAATGGTTGGCTGCTTTCTTCCTTTGGACATTTACATGATGTCTCCTGGTACCATAAAAGGTAATCCTTTGAGAGGAGCCTTTCATGTTAATTCTAAGTCAGACCAACAGTCCCTGTGCCTTGTGTCCTAAGGCCAATAGAAATACTAACATAGATAGGGATATCCCAGGATGTCTCAATCTACATGAAGAACTACAGGCAACTAAGGACAATTGTGAGCAAGTGACATAGTTTTCCACAGGGAAAAACACATAATTAGTTTTCTAATACTAAGTACTCTGACCTGAAAACATTAACTTCATATAGGCTAGGCAGGTTTTATTTATGTATATAGAAATACTCATGAATATACATGTGTGTATGTTACAACAATCAATAAAAAAGTTCCATGATTTTAAAGAGCAAGAAGATTGGTGTTTTTGATTCTAGCCATTCCAACAGAAGTAAGATGGTATCTCAGAGTTGTTTTGATTTGCATTTCCCTGATGGCTAAGGATTTTGAGCACTTTCTTATGTGTCTTTCAGTCATTTAGATTCCTCTATTGAGAATTCTCTATTTAGTTCTGTACTCCACTATTTAATCGGATTATTTGGCGTTTTTGGAAAATAACTAGTTTCTTGAGATCTTTGTAAATTTTGGAGAATAGCCCTCTGTCAGATGTGGGGTTAGTGAATACCTTTTCCAACTCTGTGGGTAATGTGGGAAATTACCAATACAGAGCCAGGTAAACACAAGGGAATTTAATAGGGAAAAGCCTTACTTACAGAGTGACCTAGCCAGCTGGAGCAGCAGCAGTCTGTACAGCAAGTCAAAGGTGAAACCAAAAGCAGCCACCCCCCACCTGAACGTCCGTCACTCTACTCACCCTGACCACGCCCTTGAAGGCATGGTCAGTCACACCTGTAGCCAGCCGCTAAGCAGGCCTGGCTACAGCATCCCCTACAATTCCCCTTTTAGTCTAAAAGAGGATTAAAACTTAACAAAGTATCCAAAATTAACAATCATAAAGTTGAAATATAAAAAGACACAATTTGCTTATGTCACATCCGAACTATTTATTTTAACTAAACCCTAAAGTCATCTGAAAGAGGTGTCCAAACCTGAACACCTCCTTCCAATCCCAACCATAAACAATAGGAAGCTATCCCTAACTAGGTATACACACTATCCTAAGTGATAACAATGGGGGAAAGGGGATGTAACATTCTCCAAGTTCCTTACTGCTGAAATAGGACAATGATAGCCTTGTGGGGTCCTGTAGGAAGAAACAGTTAGTATAGTGAAAGACTTGAATGTATTATATCCAGTCCATTTTAGATGGGATTCACTTGACTGAAGATCTTGCTTGAAATCCTCAACTTGATTGAAGTCAGTACCAAAGCTTTGGCTGGAGTGTCAGTTGAAATGGAGCAAGTTGGATCCAGTGCAGTCAAGGAGGTGTGGCACATTTTCTTTCCAGGGTGTTCAGGGATTGTTGTCAGGCAGGTCTTCATTAGCTGTGTGGGACTCAAACATAAATGTTAGCAGAGAAATGTTTGCTTGTGTAAGTATGCATACCAGAAAAGGAAACCATTGGAGTATAACAATTATGAGAGGGTACTCACCTTGAAAGAAAGAGCCAAGAAAAGACAAAGACAGTCCCCAAATTCTTCTCTTATTCTGTATTACATCAATTGGCTTCTTGATACAATACAGAAACTCTAAAAAAAAGATTAAGCAACATGCTTGGATTTTAGAGGAGGAAAGCCAAACTCACCTCTAAATCCAGCATGGATTTACTTGAATAGGAACTAGGAAATAAAGATAAATAGGGTTCTCTGAGAGACAACTGTAAGTTTAGCATATGGCATGTTCCTTTTGTTTGATGGTTATAGCTACCTTCTCTTCTTAAGTATCTACCCATGCAGTGTCATTTGCTTTCTGGAGATGACTTTTCCTGTGAACATAAAAGCAAAACACTTCCTTTTCCTTTGGGAGGTTTATAGAGATAAACTTATTTAGTTTATAAGATATACCTTATTAAAATAGCTGTCATTTCTCCTCGTCAAGAGCTCTTTCCTTTTCAACTCCAATCTTGATCAATTTTGATGGTATCCAAAATTTTTCTTCTCCTGTGGAAACCAAAGCAAAACCCCTATCCCATTGTAACACATGTCCTGGTTTCCGTACAGAGGTTGGTACATCTCTGAAGTATACCGCTCATTCAGTTCAGCAGCTTTTTCAATAGTCCAGTGTCTTTCTGCAGCTGTTTGTCTTTTCTCACTGGCATTAAGAAAGTTTAGTGTTAATAAAGCATTATGCAACCTATGTTTGAGGGTTTTTGACTTACCAGCCTGGCTATGGAGCATTTCCTTAAATGTTCTATTAGATCTCTCCTTGTCCTGTAGGATGGTGTGCTATACCAGTGACATGCTTTATGTTATAATATTTGAAAAACTCTTCCAATTTTGTGGAGACATATGCTCAAGCATTGTCAGTTTTTATTTGTGCAGGCATACCCACAACTTCCATCACCACTAGCAGGTGTGTAATAATAGAATCAGCTTTTTCAGAATTAAGAGCAGTGGACCATTGGAAACCTGAGAATGTGTCTATAGTATGATGCACATATTTCAAATTTCCAAATTCTGCAAAGTGAAAGACAGCCATCTGCCAAACCTCATTTCTCTGAATGCCCTTAGGATTACAACCTGCTGGCAATGGAGTTTGATTATAAAGGGAACAAGTAGGACAGTTTCTCAGTATCTCCTTGGCTTGTTGCCAAGTAATGGAGAAGTCCAAACCTTTGCTATTTACATGTTTCTTATGAAATTCTGAGGCTTCTAGCACAGTTCCAATTAATAAACAATCAATCTCATCATTGCCTTGTGCTAGTGGACCTGGCAGAGCTGTATGGGATCTGATATGTGTAATGTATATAGGATTACTTCTGTTACTGAATGTTTCCTGTAATTGTATAAATGTTGAAGTTAATTCTGTATTATCAGGAACGAATTCTGCAGTCTCAATATGTAACATGACTCTCTCTGCATATTGAGAATCAGTAACTATATTAAGAGGTTCTATAAAATCCATAAGCACCAATGAGAATTGCATATAATTCTGCCTTCTGTACAATGTATATGGACTTTGAACTTCTTTACTTATGTCACCTGCTTTATAACAAGCCTTACCTGATTTATTGGCATCAGTGTAGAAGGTAAGAACTCCAGAAATGGGAGTTTGCCTTACAATGCAAGAACGCACGTGGAAGAATCTAGACTGTCTTTTTTATGAATTTAATTCTGTCAGTTTGGGGATAATTGTTGCTAATTGTTCCCAAAGAGTCAGTAAGAGCTATTTGCCAATATTCATTATCCTTCCACAAGGAGGAAGGATTAGTTAAAAGTACTATAATTTCAGCTGGATCTTTTCCAATCAGTTGACAAAGTCTTAATTTGTCCTTTAGGATCAAATCAGAAATCTTTTCTGTATATGTCTAACTTTTTATTCTGTTTATGTGGCAAAAATATCCACTCCAATATGGTGTCTTCCCTCTGTATCAGAATCCCAGAAGGGTATTCTCTGGATGGCAAGATAACCAGAATACAGTCTAAATTAAGGTTTATCTGATCTATGTGTGCATCCAATATTCTGTTTTCTACTTATTGTATCTCTTTTTCTGCCTCAACAGATAATATTCTCAAACTGTTTAGGTCCTTATCACTTTTTAGGGCCATTTGTAAATGCTTTAAGTCATGTCCTTCTACCCTAATAATCATCTGGAGTTGAGAAATTTCCCCTAATAATTTCTAAAGAGAATTAAGAGTTTGATAACTATTTCCCATAATTTGTAACTTCTGTGGCCTGATTTTTTCTAAGTCTATCTTGTAACCTAAATAGTTAATGGAATCTCCTCTTTGCATCTTTTCCAGGGCAATCTGTAACCCCCATCTAGGCAGAACTTCCTTCACCATGTCAAACATAACTTCCAAAGTCTCCTTATTAGAATCTGATAGAAAATGCCATCCATAGATTGATAAACAAGAGATTTCTTACATATTACTTCCAAAGGTTGCTGTATAAAGTGCTGACACAAAGTAGGACTATTTAGCATTCCTTGTGGAAAAACCCTCCACTGATATCTCCTAATTGGCTGTGAATTATTAAGAGTTGGTACAGTAAATGCAAATTTTTCTCTATAATTTTCCTGTAACAGTATTGTGAAAAAACAATCTTTCAGAGCAATTACTATGATTGGCCATCCTTTAGGTATTAAGGAAGGCAATGGCATTCCAGGTTGCAGAGAGCCCATTGGTTGTATTATGTTATTTATGGCTCTCAGGTCTGTCAACATTCTCCACTTACCTGACTTCTTTTTGATAACAAATACAGGAGAATTCCAAGGACTGCTAGATTCTTCTGTGTCCAGCCTCTAGATGTTTCTGTATGAACTTTTCTAAAGCCTCTAGCTTCTCAGACGTCATAGGCCATTGTCCTACCTAAACAGGTTCATCTGTAAGCTACTTCAACAGCAGGGCCTTTGCTTCCTCTGAAGGTCTATAATTTAGCTTCTGTACAGCCTGGATGGTTGGTAACTGTTTTCTATAGCATCTTTCCAGATCTTTTCTACTATCTAAAGATTATACATAATTCGTATCCGACACTGAAGGAATATTAATCTGAGTATTCCATTGCTATAAGAGATCACGACCCTAGAGATTTATAGCTATATCTGCCACATATGGTTTCACTCTCCCTTTCTGTCCTTCCCGTCCAATGCAGATGACCGAGTTAACACTCTTGTCGAACTCTAGATAGAGTTCCAATGCCTGAAAATTGTACATTTGCCTCTCTAAGAGGCCATATCTGAGACCAAGGCTTTTGGGTAATAATAGTCACATCTGCCCCAGTGTCTACTAAGCCAGTAATAACTTTATTATTATTTTTTACTTTCAACTGGAGTCTTTTATCATTAATAGAATTTTGCCAAAATATGCATTGCACATTTTGTCTATTCACATTTGATTCCTCATCACTATTCAAACTACCATCTAGAGCAGTACCATTTTTAACAATAGGCAAAGAACTATCTATTCATCCTGTGAGAGATTGTCTTCCATTCCTACTGGGAATGACCGGACCTTTCTCGATGTGAGGGCCTTCTTGAATTCCCACTTGGGGTTTCCCAGCCTTAATGGATTTCCTTGCATGTCCCTGGTCAGTGTACATTCATTGGTCCAGTTTCTGCCCTTACTATATCTTCTATACCATCCAGAAGGCAGTGGCCTTCCATATGAGGCATTGTTAGAATTCCTTTTCTACAGTTTCTCTTAATATGTCCCATTCTACTACAGCTGAAACATCTAGGTTCCTGGCACCTTCATGGTCTCCTGGGGAAGGCTCTTCCTACCCAAGGTTCTGGTTCATAGTAATAGTAACCTCTAGCCTCTTGGTACCTCTGTTGACGTCTGTAAGGCGCTTCTCTTTCCCAAGCCCTTACATCATCACCCATATAACTTTTAATCTGCTGTTGCCTTTTTAAACCTTTTGAGATGGTTTCTCCTACCCAAGCTCCAGTATCTTGCACATTATAGTCAATGTTGGCTGCATGCAAAACCCATTCTTCTAGAGGAGCTGATCTGATCTTTAAAGGCAAAACTATTTTGCATATTGGGTATGCATTTTCATAAACTATTGTATATATAATTGATTGCCTTGTTTCTGGGTCTGTTACCTGTAATTCTACTGCCCTAGTTAGCCTTTGGAACTGTTCTGTAGGTCCCTGTTCTATTCTGGTATAAGCTTCTAGGCAATCTCCTGGATCATGAACCTTATCCCAGGCATTTAATGCTGCTTTCCTGCACAGGGACAGTATATGGTCATCATATTCAGCCTGAGCCTGTGGGTTAGCACAAATACCCTCACCAAGAATCTTATCCAGGCAGGCTTTAAAACCTTCTCTTATGGCTTGACACTTGAGGAGCTTCACCGCTTCCCTGACCAATGCCTTCCACTGGATTTGGCATGAATTCTCAAGTACAGCTGTTACCAGTCTTTCCCAGTCTGTGGGCATCAACCTGTTAAAGGTTGCCCATGAATCTAATAGCTGTTTTACATATGAGCTATGGAGACCATATGAGACAACTGATTCTTTAATATTCTTAAGATCCTTCAGCTCTATAGGTTGCCATACATAAGCCATCTGTCCCTGAGGGTATATCTTAGAAGCTGGCTTTTCTACCATGGTAGCTAGGTAGACTAATGGTGTGAGAGTAACAACCTGAGAAGAATAGACATGATACCTGGGTGGAGTAGGTGCTTCGGATTTGAGTGATTCTGTCTCTGAGTCATCTCTATGATCTTTAAGACTAGTAATGATATCCTCATGAAAAGTTTCAATTTCCTGCATCATAAAAGATTCCAAGCATGTTAGTGAATCTGAAAATTGCTCTAACTGCTCCTCTACACGTTTTTCTAGGTCTTTAATAGGCTCGTCCTTAGACAGCATCTGGATGGTATGGAAACTGCCTTCTAGGTATTGGAGTCTAGACTCGAGATCATGATTTGCTGATTTTGAGTCCTCAGCAATCGACTGTATAGACCTATCTAATCTGTCAGTCCTGTACTGTAAATTATCTTCCAAACCTTCAAATCTAGACTCAAATTTGTGATCTGCTACCTTAGATGCATCAATAATTGATTGAATGGCATTGTCCAATTCTTCAACCCTATCCTGGGTATTTTGCTCCTTTGCATCTAGTTTCTGGGTCAACAAGCCTATCTGAGTTTCTAGCTGGCTACAGATATTCTTTAGTTCATCATGGTCCTCTGACAGCCTAGCCTCTAATGCCTCAGACATGGAGGATCTCTCTGTGTTTATCTTATCTCATGTTGGGTAACAGACAGCTCAGTCTTAGTGTATTGGACACAGAGCCAAGCTTATCATCCAATTTCTGTTCCACTTGTTGCACAATTGTGGCATGACCTAATCTGTTCTCTAAAACCTCATTGTGTAAAGCTGTTATTTCCTGTAAGTAGGTGGTGAGGTTATCGTTGTCCCTGTTCTGGGGCCTCTGGCTAGTAATATTATTTGTACTAGCAAGCTAACTGCCATTACTGCATATAGGCCAGCAACTGGCAGATTCTCATCCTCCTCAAACATTGAATTCATGTAATAAGCAAAAGTATTGCCAATTTTAGCAAATATTAAATATTCCGCCATAATTTTACCTGATAATTTCTACTCCAGATGCAGTAATTATCTTTGACCAGCAGGTGGCACAGGTGTTCAGTTAGTCTGCATGGCTTTTGGCAATGTTGGTCAGGTAAGATGGCGCTGGCGGTGGATAGAGGTCACACCGGCAGCTGCACCTAGCTTAGAACATATATGGCCTTGTGGCCACAACCACTGAATGAGGTGCGTCTCTAAAGCTGCTGGGGCCAGGGGAAGCCACAGACCCTGTTGAAACCCGAGACCTACTCCTAAGGCCTACTTGGCTCAAGGGCAAGCAGCCTCCGGGCATGGGTAGGATGCAGTCTGAGCAGGTCCTTTGCACGCAGCTAGAAACTGAGATAGTAACCTTGGGGAGGTCTGTGGAAGTCTCCCAGCTGGGCGGATGGTTCTAAGCAGCTCAGCAACAGTGGGGATGTGCTTGTTTGGCACAGCAGGTCGGCTGTGAGCCAGGAGCACCTGTTTAGAGAGTGTACTTTCCTGGCCTATGCCCCTGTCCAGGTGGGACCTGCAGACTCTCACAAACTCCAATACCTAGGTTTATAAGATCCCACTACTGACAATCAGATAATGTGGAAAATTACCAATACAGAGCCAGGTAAACACACAAGGGAATTTTATAGTGAAAAGCCTTACTTACAGAGCGACCTAGTCAGCTGGCACGGCAGCAGTCTGTAAAGCAAGTCGAAGGTGAAACCAAAAGCAGCAAGCCACCACCTGAACGTCCCTCACTCTACATCACCCTGACCACACCCTTGCAGGCATCGTCAGTCACACCTGTATCCAGCCCCTAAGCAGGCCTGACTACAGCATCCCCTATATATGGGCTGCCATTTTCTCTTCTTGACTGTGTCCATTGCTTTACAGAAGCTTCTCAGTTTCAGGAGGTACTCCTGTAAGAATGGCTAAAATCAAAAACACCAATGACAGTTCATGCTGGAGAGGATGTGGAAAAAGGGGAACACACTTCCACTGCTGGTGGAACTCATATAGCTGTTTTGGAAATCAGTATGGCAATTCCTCAGGAAAATGGAAATCAGTCTACCACAAGATCCAGCAATTCCACTCTTAGGCATATACCCAAAAAAGCACATACATACAAAAAGGACATCTGTCCAACTATGTTCATAGCAGCATTATTTGTAGTAGTCAAAACCTGTAAGCAACCTAGATGGCCCTCAAGTGAAGAATGGATAGAGAAAATGTGGTAGATTTACACAATTGAATACCACTCAGCAGAAAACAAAACAGAAAACAAGGAATCTTGAAATTTGCAAGCAAATGGATGGAATTAGAATTTGCCATTCTGAGCAAGGTATCCCAGTCACAAAAGGACAAATATGTTATGCACTCACTCATATATGGATTTTAGACAAAGAGCAGAAGATTACCAGCCTACAATTCATATCACCAGAGAAGCTAGGAAACAAGGAGGATCCTAAGTGAGACATACATGCTCCCTTGGAGAAGGGGAAAGGGACATGATCTACTGAGCAGATTAGCAGCATGGGAGGGGAGAGGGAGCTAGGAAAATGATAAGGGGAGAAAAAGAGGAGTGAGGAGGACATGATGGGACAAGAAGGTTGAGTTGGGGGAAGAATAGAGGAGACCAAGAAAAGAGATATCATAATAGAAGTAGCCAATATAGATTTAAAGAGAAATCAGGCACTAGGGAAATGTCTAGAGATCTACAAGGATGACACCAACTAACAATCTAAGCAACAGTGGAGAGGCTTTCTTGAATGCCCTACTCTGATAATGAAATTGATGACTACCTTATATGCCATCCTAGAGCCTTTATCCAGGAGCCGATAGAAGTAGAAGCATACACCTATAGCTAAACACTGAACAGAACTGAAGTGGAATCCAGTTGCAGAGAGGGAGGATTGATGGGCAAAGGGTTCAAGACCAGGCTGGTGAAATCCACACAAACAGCTGACCCGAACAAAGGGGAGCTCATGGTCCCCAGACTGCCAGCTGGGAAATCAGCATAGGAATGATCCAGACCCCGTGAATGTGGGTGTCAGTAAGGAGGCCTTGGAAATCTATGGGGCCTCTTGTAGTACACCAGTACTTATCTCTAGCATAGGAATGGACTTTTGGAGCTCATTCCACATACAGGGATACTCCCTCAGCCTAGACACATGGGGTAGGATATGACAGATTCTGAAAATCCCCATGGAAGGCCTCACCCTCCCTGGGGAGCCTAAAGAGTATGGGATAAGTAGGGTGTTAGTGGAGAGAAGGGGAGAAGGGAAGGGAAAGGGAACTAGGATTGACTTGTAAAACAATCTTGTTTCTAATTTAAATAAAAAATGGAAAAAAAAGATCAAGGAGAGTTACAATGGAAAGTTTGATGGGAGTATTTTGAATGGGGAAGGATGCAATTATATTATAATTTCAAACAGTAAAATATATAATTAAAAATGGATTGTGTATCTGAACAGGGAGATGCAAGAGAAGAAATGAAAGTGGTAAGAAATATATCAGAAATGATAAAGGGAATTTAAGTAATAATTTGAAGACATAGAGGTATATATATGTGATCCCCATTTGGAAGACCCAGGGAGGAGAATTTAGAGTTTGAAAGTAGTTTGAATAACCTAATGAGATAAACTTGGAATGAATAATTAGACCTTTTTCAATACAAAAGTATAAAAAGTCTCAATCACATTTATTAATCAGCAATAAGAAAGGGTTATATTATATATGTATGTAATATGATTGAGTCTAATGTCATTTTCAACTTTCAAATGATTATCAATGTAAAGCAGGTACATAAAATGTTGTTTTGAAATTGCAGCAAGTATCCTCAATCAATGACAAATGTCTTTAATTCACATACTCAGAAGATGAAGACAGGCTGGTTTCTAGGAGCTCAAGATTGGCCTAGGCCAGACATAGCCAAATACTGAGTTCCTTTCTCAAAAGACAAAACAATAAAAAGAATTGTATCCCAATCTAGTAATAATAAAATGTGAATGCATCAAATCTACATTAATTTGCCTCATCTCATAAAAACCTATATTTCTCTCTCTAAAATTTCTGTTTTAGAACTTTACAGGTAAATTACAGAGCCTGGAAGCACTCTCACAGAGATTTAAATAACTATGTTTTATGTGTAATCATAGTAAGATAGCAGAACTGTGAAGTGGAGGCTATATATTAGAAATTCCAATGCCATGTTCATTTTTTTTTCAAGTTTATTGAAAACACCTTTGCCTACCTGCCTATTGCTTCATGGCTAGTTTACACAACAGATCAGAAAGCAACACACAATCTTATGTTAGTATTATGATAATATTTAAATTATACTATGATTGCCATCATTATAGTAATTAAATCAGAAACTGAAAACATCTGTTTGGCTTATATCATCATATTGTTTTCATGTAGGAGGAGAGAAGGAAATAGTTGCAGACCATTCAGTTTCCCTTGTGAGACTACTTATTCAATGATCAGCATGACAACTCAAAAGAGTTCTATAACAATATTATATCCACCAAAAGTGAGTTAAAGTAAGTAGAATGCATTCCCACAGTTCCTAGAAGTCATCAGTCATGTATTGAAGATAGTAATCGATCAGTACATCAGCTAAGGACAATGGTATGGTCAGAATAGTGTGCAAATCATGTTTCTTTACTACCTTCAAAACAATAATAACCAAAGTCCATATTTTGCTTCAACTTAAGAGTAATAAGATCTGGGCATTGGTGGTGCATGCCTTTAATCCCAGCACTTGGGAGGCAGAGGCAGGTAGATCTCTGTGAGTTCGAGGCCAGCCTGGTCTCCAGAATGAGTGTCAAGATAGGCTCCAAAGCAACACAGAGAAACCCTGTCTCGAAAAACCAAAAAAAAAAAAAAAAAAAGAGTAATAGGAAAACACTGCAATAACTTTCACCTCCATAGCTAATAGATTATGACACGAGATCTATCTATCTATCTATCTATCTATCTATCTATCTATCTATCTAGATATGTAATAAGTTTATACAGTCAAATATTTGTAGCCCCTACCTGAACATTTAAAATACTAATAAAAAAAAATGGATCAGATACGATCTCAACAGAATGACTGACTAAATGAGATCTGAACAAGGACAACACTAATTGACATGCTAACATGGAAGAGGGAAACCCGATGGGACCATAAGCCTAGACAATGTCAAATAAGAAACACTAAGAGGAAAAGTAAAAGCCATTCCCATTGAAGGGTACCTCACCAAGTGGTCATCCCTGAGATCATATAAATACAAGTAGCATTTACATAGACTGTGTGAGGATAGAGATGGCTCAGAGGTTGAGAGCACCGATCGCTCTTCCAGAGGACCTGGGTTCAATTTCCAACATCCACATGGCAGCTCACAACTGTCTGTAACTACAGTTCTAGGGGACCTGACCACCCTTACATGGGCAAAACACCAATGCACATAAAATAATTAAAATACTAAAGAAAAATACTTTCCTAGACAGTGTGTGTGTATGTGTGTGTGTGTGTGTGTGTGTGTGTGTGTGTGTGTGTGTGTGTGTGTATAACCAAAAAAAATGAAAAAGATGTCAGAGCCATGCATTTCAAAGAGAAAGCCTGGGGGAAGTTATATGGGGAGTTGGGAAGAGTAAGGGAAGGGAGAAATTATATACTTATATATTAATTTTAAAGAATTTTCAGGGCTGCTCATACCTTTAGTTCCAGTAATTAGGAGGCAGAGGCAGGCAGATCTCTGAGATGTATAGACAGCCTGTTGTACAGAGTTAGTTTTAGGACAGCCAGGGCTACACAGAGGAACCCTGTCTTGAAATACAAGCAAACAACAACATCAAAAAAACAGTTACTGATCTGGGTCTTGGTGGCACACACCTTTAATCCCAGCACTCAGGAAGCCGAGAAAAGCAGATGGCTGTGATTTTGAGGCCAGCCTTCTCTACAGAGTGAGTTCCAGAACAAGCTCCAAAGCCACAGAGAAACCCGGTCTCAACACCCCCCCAAAGAAAACAAAACAGAACAAATAACAACAACAAAACAGTAACTGAAGATTTTATGTAGTAAAACTCAGAGGTATACCAAGCACATGCCAAATTACTGGAGCAAGGGTCAGCTCTTTACTTTTAATTTTTTTTGGCTGTTTAACCTAGATGGTTTAAGTCATTGCTGGCACTAGTGTGATGACTCACAGGGTAAAACCAAATGCTTATCTCAGAAGCATGAAAATCCAAGCTTCATCTTTGGAATATTCATATAGGTAGCAGAAAGCAGACTCCACAAAATTATCCTCTGGCTTTCACATGCTGTGTGTCATTGTGTACACACACAATGATGATGATAATGATGATGATGATGATGATGATGATGATAGAGATCATTATTATTAATAATGAACAATAATAACACAATAGATTAAAATAAAATTACACAATTTAGTTAAATCAAAAGTTAATTAATGAAGCTTATTTATTCCAAATTATTGTTCTACATTTCAAATGATCCTTAGGTTGTCTTCAACTATAATATCAGTACAGAAGAAATGCAATGGAGTAATTCTACATATATATTTCTTGATACTCAGTCTATGGCTCCTTGCTTGTCATAACACATGAATGTTAATTACAAACATAGCAAAGCCTCTGTGTAAAGCTTCCTTTTCTCTGCCTTCTCCAAAACTATTGAATAAGCAAATTTTACTCTATTATTAAATTTGAACTTAAGTGAAGGGTGGAAGTGTGCATGAAGAAAAAGACCCATGCAATTTCTTTTCAGTGTTACTAAATATTTAAGTAAATGTTAAAGTGAAAAGTTAGTATTTTTAATTGTATCCAAACATTCTTCAGAGCTCCTGGGCATCCTCCATACTTATCTAGTATCTGCTCATGGTGACAGGATGCCTGGTTTCCTTCTGGCCCGGGGCATTCAGAATTTGATCTTACATATTTTTGATGTTGTCATGGTGAATCTTGACTGTCGACTTGAAGATATTTGGAATCAACTGAAACACAAGCTGCTGGGTGTTAATATTCAGGCATATGTACTGGCCTGTCCTGACAGGATATATCCTCAGCAGCAGCCACTAATAGCACCACCTGTGTACAATCATTACATTCATTCCCTTTTAAAAGGGCCCTGCCCACCTCCCATCTTTCTCTCTTTCTCTCCATGTTCTGCTCTCTCTCTCCCTCTTTCTCCCCCTTCCTCTCAACCCCTTCTTTCCTCTCCCCTCTATCTTGCTGCTTCTGTCTCTGGAGGCTGGTCTCCCCCCTCCCCTTCCCCTCTTTATGATCCATTTCCCTAATTAAAAAACAAAACAAAACAACAACAAAAAAACTCTTCTTGAATCCTGTCTTGCAGCGTCTTTCTCTTGAACTCTGTTTATCTTAACTTACAATACTGGGTACTATTGTCAGAGATTTTCTTTTCTTATCCTCCCACCTTTTATTAAAAACTGGTTATTTTCTCCTGCTGTATATCCTGATCACAGTTCCCTCTCTTTCTTTCCCTTCAGGTTCTTCCTCAATTCTTCACCTGTCTTGGACCAATCCTGCTCTGTCTCTCATTAGAATAGAGCAAGCTTCTAAGAGATAACAACAAAGCATAGCAAAATAAAATATAACATGACAAAACAAAAACCATGATATTTAACCTGGAAAATGCAATGCAACAGAAGGAAAACAGCCCAAGGGCAAGCACAAGTATTCGAGTTCCACTTCTTCACTCACTCAGGAGTCCCCCAAAAATACTAAGCTGAAAGTTTTAATATACACAAAGGGGATATATTTTGTTAATTACATTATTTGAAGAAGGAAGAAACACTCTAAATCTAGGCCACAATTTCTGGTAACAACTCTCATAAAAGTTCATAGAATAAAAGAAACTTTGCTGTTTGCCTACTGGACCTCACTCTAGCTTGCAAGTTCATCTATCATGTTGCCTTCAAGATTCCAACATGCACTGACATGCAACAATGGGTTTCATTATAGCATTTTCATATGTGCATGTAATGTATTTTAATCATATTCATGTTGTTACTGTGTCTTGTCCCAGTGATTCCTTTTCTCCCCAACTAGATCCCTCCTAGTATCATTGCATCTGTATGTGTGCGTGTGCCCCAGTGAGTTTCATTAGGTTTGTTTACAGGGGCATGATCAGGCACACTATTGAAGAAAATGTCACTTCTCCTACATCAACCATTACAGCACAAAAATTTCCAGAATTAGATGGAACAGCATAAGTGTTTTCCCTTTCAATGAGAGGATATTGACAGGTTCAGTCTTATGCATATCTTGTGCAGTTTAATTATAGCTTCTCTGTGTTCAGTGTTTGATAGCTGTGCCATGCTCAGGAGTACCTGTCACTCCTCAACCTTCCTCTGGCTCTCACACTAGCTTTTGGCTTCTGATCTGATGTTCTTTGAGAATTGTAGGTGGTAGTATACATGGTGGTAAACATGTCTCACTAGGTTGAAAATTGAACAATCACTTATTCCCAGTACCTCAGCCAGTTATAATTCCTGCATTTACCACTGACAAATGCAAAACCATGCTTATCTGACCAAACCTGAGAGACAGTTTACTATGAGCATATTACTTAGAGAGAAATATTTACTTAGAGAGAAATTTGAAGGATAATTGAAGGTATTCTTCAATATATTTTTTATATAGATTTTTAAAATAACTTCTTTAAAATTTATGTGCATGTATGTGTGTGTTGAAATGTGTGTGTATGCATCAAATGCAGGAAGGTTTCTCCAGAGCCAGAAAAGCATGGAGGATTCTGGCGAATTGGGGTCAGGGGCACTTAGCAGTCATCAAGTTTGGGTTATGGAAACTTATCCCTGGTCTTGTGCAAGAGCAGCACATGCTTTTCTTTTTTTAAAATTTATTTAAAAGTTTTCTTTTCATTTTACATACCAACCACACTTCCCCCTCTCTCCCCTCATCCTGCTCCTCCGTCATTTTCCTCCCTCCTGACCGACTACTCATCCACATTTCTGAAAGGGTAAGGCCTCCCATGGGGAGTCAACAAAGTCTGGCATATCAAGTAGAGGCAGGACCAAACCCCTCCCCCCCAGTATTGAGGCTGAGTAAGGTATCCTTCCATGGGGAATGGGCTACAAAAACACAGTTCATGCACTAGAGATAATTCCTGGTTCCACTGCCAGTGGCTGAGTTGTGAAAGGGACAGATAGAGAGAACAAGGAAAGAGATATCTTGATAGAGGGAGCCATTATGAGGTTAGGGAGAGAAACCTGGTGTCAGAGAAATTCCCAGGAATCCTCAAGGATGCCAACTAAGACTCCAAACAATAATGTAGAGGATGCCTGAACTGGCCTTTTCCTGTAATCAGATTGATGACTGCCCTAATAGTCATTATAGAACCTTCATCTAGTAATTGATGGAAGCAGATGCAGAGATCCACAGTTAAGTTCCTGGAGTCCAGTGGAAGAGAAGGATGAGGGATCATATGAGCAAAGTGGTCAAGGTCATGATGGAGAAACCACAGAAACAGCTGACCTGAGATAGTGGGAGCTCACTGACTTTGATCTGACAGCTAGGGAACATGCATAGGATCGAAGTAGACCCTCTGAATGTTGGTGACAGTGCTATGGCTTGGGCAGTCTGTGCAGCTTATGCCTTGCCACCCATTACACAGTTTATTGAGACGCTAGTATTTAAATAAATAAGGTTTAGTATCAATTCAGTGTGTGTGATGTGTGCTTGCATACACAGGTATAAATTGAAAGATAAGTACTTTTACTTTTAAAGTAAGCACTGAAAACATTGACATTCCATGAGGTAAGATACATATTATCTTATATATGTTATATATAAAATTAATTCTCTGTTTATTTTGTTCTTGTGACTTTACAGTTTTTATTGTGTGATATAAATTTCACAACTAATTAATTCTATCAATCCCAGGTGTTTAATAGTTCTGAAGTAGTCTCTGTTCTTATATTTAAAGAAAACCCTTCTTTCTAAGACATTGCTAGAAAAAAAGTGCCATTTATAAGAAAGCATATATAAAGTTACGTGCCTTTCCTCCATGAAAAGTGAAGTGTGCTGTAGAATCCATGCTTTTATGTCTCTACCTCAGCAGAAAGGCTTCGAGACTCAAGAATGTTTCCTAGGGCTTGGGGAAGGGGAATAGATCCTTAAAACATGGTTTCCTACTGTATACAGGTTCTTGCATTTGAACCCAGGACCATGGAAAAGTAACAACTATTTTCTATAGCTAAATATTTTCTATTGCAAATGTGAACCTTTAATCTGAGATATTTTAAAATCATATCTATCAAATATAAAATGTTTCACTTTAGACACACTATGATGCTTATATTATCAAAGCATTTTAAATTAAAATTTTTATTTCCATAATTCAGAGAAACATTATGCATTTAAATTGAATATGAGTTATTTGTCCATAGGCCCTATTTAGTGTGCACTAGAGTGGAAGAGACAAAGGGAGAGAAGAAGTACTGATATCCCTTGGTGCTCAGGACTAAGACAACACTCCATATGTGCAAAGCAAATGCTTTGCTACCAGGCTATACCTACAGCCCTTTGTTTCCATATTTTACTTATCAGTATAAGTGAGCAGTCACTCATATGATTGCTTCATAAATGCGTAAGTTGCATCTTTAGGTTCATAAAAATAAAGTCATGTTTTTAAATAGATGAAGTTTGTACTATAGAATGCATATGAATTGGTAAGGGCAAAGTGTACAGAAAGCAAGATTGAGGAACTCTCAGTACTGAATTCCTTCAGTGTGACATAAACTCACTTTTTGAGTATTTTATTTACAAAATGTTAGTGCTTTAAGTTGAAGCCACATACGCACCATTGTGAGAATAGTGTGCAAATTGATCAAAGGGACTCCCTTTCCTTCCTGATTACAGGAAATAAGAGAAACTGGGCTTAAAGTTGAATGAAAGAAAAGCACCCTAACAGAACTGTTAGTGTGAAACTGCTTCCTTTCTCAGGTAGTATTAATGTGTTACCTGCAGATACTCTGCTTGGTATTTTGGTATTTTTTTTATAACAGGAACACTAATGTTCCAGTCATAATGCCTGGCTTGGCTCTATCTTCAGACACATATCACAAAGTACATGTAAGCAGAAGTCCAAGGAGTCTTAGCTACAGATTAAAAAGTTGACAATGTGCCATATATAATCAGCATTTTCAATAATACTGGTGGCTAATATTTAGAAAAATAACAGGCAAGTGTACTAACCCTCATAGTGGTCCTATAAAAAACAAAATACAATTTCCTTAAAAATTTAATGAGAAAATGATTTTGAAATATAAATTAGGAAGTTTTATTCATCATTGTATTTTACCACAAAAGATTCTGAGGAAACTGTAAAATACCATTGTGTTTCAATCCATACTTCTCATTCAATCATATGCATGTCCACCATGGCATTAATCTTTTCCCGTGGTAATGATTTAGAATTCAGATTTACGATGTTTTTTGACCTGTGGATAAGCCAGGCAACAGAATAGGAAGCAGAATCCTATTTATAGTGCTTCTATGTCTAATCTGAAATTATTAAAGGAAGCAGCGAAAAAGCACATGGCAGTCTTCTACAGAAATATTAATGTAGTAAAATATATTTACTCTGTTACCTAAGAAGTGACAGTAGTCCCTTAATCTGTAAGAATGATCTCTCCTGCAATAGCAGCAAATAAAAAGAAAGATGCATATTATGGATTGTTTGAGTATCAGCACATCACTGTGCTGTAATATATCATGCTTCACTGTGACACATTCTCCCATTTGTCACCTTCTGTCATGTTACTATATCTCAAGAGACACAATGTTGCCCAACCTTTTTTCTTTTCTCCTTCAATGTAGCTGATGGACACCAAATATTTGACACTGAAAACAGAACTATTTTAAAACCCAAAAGGTCTCAGCCAGAAGCTGTCTAAATGGATATTTCAGGGACTGAATACCACAGAATGTGGTTATTTAAATGTATATTGTGTAGGTTGAACATCTAGTAGAAACAAGTACTTTTCTCTCCTTGGGCACATTTTGCATTGCAAATGATAAGAACTTTCCTTCCATTTCTTTGTACTCTAGATTATATTTGTGTGCATATTTACTGTCAAAAATAATCTAGTTCAATTTTTATCACTATACAAGTACCAAGATAGTTAAACTGTCTGTTTTTAATCAGTTGTTATTAACTTAAGTATTTCAGGTTAAGGTTTGAAATGTTTCTTTGGAGAATGCAGAAAGATATGCACAGATATGAAGACCCCAGACTTTCATGAGAATTCAGGAAACAGAGTCTGCAGGAAGAGACAAGCAAAAGGACATTCTATAGAAAGTGCCACTGAAGGCTGGTGTAGATAGAATCAGAAAACTACAAATTCTCAAGGAGTGTGATCATTTACTACCTTGTCATATGATCCTGTCTCAGAATTTATATATACCAAGAGATTCTTTTTTAAATTTGTTTTTATTTAAATTGAAAACAATCTTATTTTGTGTACCAATCCCAGTTCCCTCTCCCTCCAGTCCTCCCATTCCCCCTTCAGACCTCCCCATCTCTCCCTCCATCCACTCCTCAGGGAGGGTGAGGCATCCTATGGGGGATCATCAAAGTCTGTCACATCATTCAGGGCAGGATGTAGGCTCTCCCCTGGGTATCTTGGCTGAGAGAGTATCCCTCCATGGGGAATGGGCTCCCAAAGTCCATTCATGCACTAGGGATAAATATTGGTTCCATAGACTGCCCAAGGCCTCCAAACTTGACACCCATTTTCAGGGGGCCTGGTTTGGTCCTGTGCTGGCTCCCCAGCTGTCAGACTGGGGTCCATGAGCTCCCACTTGCTCAGGTCAGCTGTTTCTGTGGGTTTCCCCAGCATGGTCCTGACCCCTTTGCTCATCACTCAGAGATTCTTTAATAGTAATTGTTTCTTAAAACTATCACACCAGTCATATGGTTTGATCGTAGGGATTTACTAAAACTGCTAGCATCAGAGCTGGGTGTACTCCTGCAGCTTCTGTTTATCAAGTTGGCAGAGGAGCTTTTCTCCTCCATGGGTCCTAGCCATCTTTTAAGGACACAGATTGTGTTATTCAAAGCTTGTTTATTTAACCTTTCCCTTTTCATTCATGTGGCTAACATCTCCTGTACATGAAACATTTCTTAATATGCTATTTGGTACCTATTGAAAACTCCTTTGTGACCATTTCTCACACATTTACAGAGTTCAGCTCTGGCGATAGCCATACCCTCTGTGAAGAATTGTAGTTCCTTCCCATGACACATGAAATGGACTCAGACTCATGTAGAATTTAGCCCAAATTCCTCTCCCAGCTGAATATCTGACTCATCCCTTCACATCTATCAGTCCAGCCATAGACTCTTCCCGGTACCTTGAAATGTGTGTCTCCTCAGTCTGGGTAGGAGGTTCCTCAGAATGGATAGCTTTCTCTTCTGTCCCCAACCATAGAAAATCAGCACCGTCCTCAAACACCACCTCCTTCCGAGTTCTTATCCTACTGCTCTGAGAAGAATATATCTTCCTTCCTTTATGCTCCAATAATGACAGCATCTTTATTTCCATCCCAAGATCTATGACCTACACTTATTGTTTAAATGCATTGTTGTTATGAAATCTGCAGAGATCCTTCAATAGAACATCTGTGCTCAAAGCCCTTGTGTCTTCAATTAAATAATAAATCATGAATTGCATTCTGAGTGTCGCTAATCTGCCTTTCTTTGCTTAGATTTTGGAGCTACTTGAGGTCTTTCATATACCCCACCTTTTATTCTCCCATAAAACCTGACAAACATCCTCAGACCAAATTAAGTGAAGCAGATACCCAGGCAAGACAGGTTTTATTTGTAATTATTCTTGTGTTTTAATTAAATGCTCATTAAAGACCAAAGTTCATCAGTGATCATGTTAATATATAAATTTGAGAAATTATTTCTCTCTCATGTTCTAACTTCCAGGAATGTTATGGATTTACTTTCTATTTACTACATAATGTTCATTGTGAAATGCCCATTTTACTTTAGCATACACTGAAAGTCCTCCAGGTCCTGTCACACTCTCTTCTTCAGTAGAAACATTTATACAGATTATTGATTTGAGTTAGACCATAATTTTATGTAACAGTTATAGTCATGTATGAACTTATATAAAACATTTACTGATTTAAAAGTAAAATTATAGAATTTGTCATTGTTTTTACATTCTTTTTACACTATGCCATTCAGATATGCTAACTACCTTACATAAATTTATATATAGTTCAAATAATTAAATGTTGACTTCTGTGTTTAATTTTAATGTAAATTAAAAACATTACAAATATTGAAATTTGATTTACATTTTCCTTTTTATTTAAATTAAAAATAGCTTGTTTTATATGCCATTCTCAGTTCCTTCCCCCTCTCTCCCACCCCCCACCAACCCCCATCTTATCCCCTTTCTGCTCCCCAGGGAGGGTGAGGCCTTCCATGAGTGATCTTAAAATTCTGCCATCTCATGTAGAGCAGGGCCTAGACCCTCCCTGTGTGCCTAGGCTGAGAGAGCATCCCTGTATGTGAAGTGGGCTCCCAAAATTCCATTGGTGTACTAGGAATAAATATTGATCCATTACCAGAGGCCTCATAAATTAACAAGACCTCCAAACTGACATCATTGTTCAGGGGGTCTGGAACAGTCCTATGTTGGTTTCCAAGACTGGGGTCCATGAGCTCCCCCATGTTCAGGTCAGCTGTTTCTGTGGGTTTCTCCAGCCTGGTCTTGACCCCTTTGCTCATCACTCCTCCCTCTACAACTGGATTCCAGTGTTCAGCTCAGTGTTTAGCTGTGGGTGTCTGTTTCTACTTCCATCAGCTACTGGATGAATGCGCTAGGATGGCATATAAGGTAGTCATCAATCTCATTATCAGAGAAAAGAATTTAAGATAGCCTCTTGACTAATGCTTACGTTTTTAGTTGGGGGTATCCTTGTAGATATCTGGACATTTCCCTAAAGCCAGATTTCTCTCTAAACCTATAATGGCTCCCTCTATTATGGTATGTCTTTTCTTGCTCTCCTCAGTTGTTCCCATGACTCAATCTTCCTGCTCTCTCGTGTTCTCCTCTCCCTTCCTATTCTCTCCTTCTCTTTCCCCTAAATCCCTCTCCCCTACCTCCATGTTCCCAATTATCTCAGGAGATCTTGTCCCTTTCCCCTTCTCCAGGGGACCAGGTATGTCTTTATTTGGGTCCTCCTTTTTTCCTAGGTTCTATGGTGGTGTGGATTGTAAGCTGGTAATAATTTGTTCTATGTCTAAAATCCATATATGAGTGAGTACATACCATATATGTCTTTTTGTGACTGTAGTAGCTCACTCACTATGTTTTCTTCTAGTTCCATCCATTTGCCTGTGAATTTCAAGATTCTGTTGGGTTTTTTGTTTGTTTGTTTTTTGTTGTTTTCCTGCTGAGTAGTACTCCATTGTATAAATGTACCACATTTTCTTTATCCATTCTTCAGTTGGGGGATATGTAAGTTGATTTACTTTTTATGCTTGAAAACCTTTCTTTTTTGCTATATTTAGTGTTATCTCTTAGTAGCCTTTTCTTTTCTAATGAGAGACAGAAAGGGAGTGAATCCATATGGAAGGGAGGGGCAGGAGGAACTGGGAAGACAGAGGGAGGGGAAACTGTAATCAGGGTAAGTTACATAAGACAGGAATCTTTTTTTCAATAAAATAGAAAAAAGCTACATTGGAGAATGGAACACCCACTTATTCAGGGATCTAAGCACTTTGGCTTGTCTATGTAGTAGCCACTTAACCATTTTGTTTTATTTTGTAAGACACAGTCTTGCTGTGAACTTAGGTGTATTTCTTTTCTCAGTCTTCTGCATAGCTAGGATTAGAGGTATTCAGAACTATTTGTGGTATGTTCACACACACACACACACACACACACACACACACACACACACGTATACATGTATGTATATGATATATATATATATATATATATATATATATATATATATATTAAAGTCCTTAAAATTTGTGTGGATGTTTTTTGTGCACATGTGAAACTACGAATCTAGAATCTGTATGTAAAATGAAATTTCAGGATAAAGGCTATATTTTAAATTATGATAGACATCATTTTATTAGCCCCTCCCCAGAGATTTTGATCAACAGTTTGTAGAGAATATATTTTCCAAGTAGCTTTTAAAGCCCTTGATACAATCAACCTTTTTAATTTTTATTATTCTGCTTGACAATGATGAAATTTCAGTATATTAATTTATTTTTTGAGTATCAATGAAGGTGAAGAACATTTTACAGTGATCCCCTTTATCCAAGGGCAATAAATTAAAATACTTCTAGGAGATGGCTGAAACCATGAAAAGTATTAATATGTGTTGTTCCTCAAACCACACATACTTAAGAAATATATGTTAGGCACATCAAGAGCTTCACCATAAAAAGGCAGAGCAATTTTAGAAGTATATTATAATAAAACAATGTGACTGTGGGTTCTCTTTCAAATTCTGTCCTGTTCTATTGATTTGAGATGGTAGAAGGCATACAACGTGAAATGTAGTGTTATGGGAGGGCGGCACTGCTGTTGCATTAGAAGTTTGCATCAGATTTATTGAGTACAAGCTAGATGATAACTGCTAGTCCATCTAACAACCTAGACAGACTAAGTATACACCTTTACTTTTTTGTTATGTTTACAAGATTTAAGCTAAGCTGGGTGTGGCAACATATGTCAATATCCCAATATTGAAGATGCTGAGGCAGGGATATTTCTCTGAGTTCAAAGCTAGCATTGGATACAGTGTAAGACTATCTCAGAAAATAAATAATAAATAAATTCACATTTAACAAAAAGTAGATGAGTAAGCCAAGTATATAAACCTGATGTATTAGTCCTATGAAAATAGTAATTAAAAACATTATACCATGTCTCTGTAAATGCATAGCAATTTGTAGACAAGGAGAATGCAATGGTCCCCTGCACAGTTTAGGTTACCTATGTATATTTGCAGTACACATCAGGCTGTGAGTGAGAAAAGAATATGTTACATAGAATCATCAGTGAGGTCCAGCCACAGGTACCAATTACATGAATAATGCCTCAATTTATCAAAAAGACAGGGTGTTTATTATGAGGTTGAGGAGATGCTGGTGGGCTCTGGGAGGAGCAAGTATAATATAAGGGATGTGCGTTTGTCACTGCCATAAGCAGAGGTGACATTAAGAGGCAGAGAAATGTGTAGCACAGAGATGTGCTTGAACATAAGTAAACAGCACTGGGGTAAGAATTTTAATATTGCACCCTACCTTTGCCTCCTTCTCAATGCTTCAGAACACAGTATAATTATAAGCTCAGAGCATCTGAGTAGATCAGAAACAGAAGTATTTGTTTTTGACATTAACTCTGAGAGCTATTTCTAGATATTTATGATTTCTATAAGAAGGAAAAGAAGGCAATATAGACCAGAGTTTCTATGCATTTCTACATTGAGAAACAAAATACATAATTGTGTGATGGGGCAGCATTGTTATGTAGAAATTGATTATTAGGCTTTTGGTGTTGGTACCTCTATAGCTTGTTTTGATGATAGGTGCCATTGGCTTCATTTTAGAAATGAGAAACTGTATTCAGAATGGCCACAGTGCAAGAGATGGTGAAGGATTTGTAACTATATGGGTAAAATATTTTCAAGAATACTACTTCTTTCTCCTGCAACTCCACTGCTATCACCCTCTCCCTGCCTATCACAAAGCACCAATCTCAGGGATCACTTTCACGGGCTTTTAGACTCACGCTGATGAAAATGATACTCAGTCAAGGAAGAATGCCTGGACCCCTCAGATTCTTCCTTCTGTTTTGCACTGGTGTGTCCATGAATCACATCCCATTGATTCAAGCCCACACCTCCATTGCAGCACTCTGTTTGACAAATTCACCTCTGCTCAGAAAGATGAGGGTTTTTTTTTTATCTCAAATACCAATGACAAAATTATTTAGCAGATGGGAAAACCAGAGCAAAACAGAAATGGCATTGTTTATATTAGAATTCAGAATTCTTCACTGACTAGTAAAAAATTATCTAGAAATATTCACCACAAAAGTGGTGGACACTTAAGTACCTTCATTTACATGGAGTTGAAATAGGAAAGAATGTCTCTCAGGAGTTTGAAAAACAAAAACACCACAACACTATACAGAGTGTTTTACAGGAGCAAGATGTCAGTGTCCCTTAGTTCAAGCAATAAACTAAGTTTAATAAAGAAACAGACTGGATCTTCAAGGGTTATTTGTCATTAAAAAGCACTGAGGTGCACACACTTCATTTTCTTGAGGCAGAGGAAACTTAGGCTTTATTTGTTTGTTGTTTTCCCTTGCATTCATTCATTCATGAAACTCATAGGATTACAACTGCTTAATTCACATTCAGGAGGCTTACTACTTCAGATAGTGATATATTACAAATAAATCCCATTACAAATACATTTGAGAAGCTGAGTTTCAAGTCACACCTGGCTTAGTATCCAGAGAAAAGAATTACATGATAACTCTTCTCAATTTTCGCTTGTTTTTTTTTGTTTGTTTTTAATTTTATACTTGTTTGTTTTGTTTAGACCTTGTGTACAAAGCTCAGAATTGATCAAAATTGCATAGGGCTTCCTATTAATGTTCATGCAAAGGTATTCCCTCATTTCTTTCATTCATTTATGGCCTTTATTTCTCATTAACATTCTTGGTCATGGGCAAATATTCCAATGTGTTTTCATTTGTAAAGTTTCAGTTAGTTTTACTCAGCTGCTTTTTGTTAATGTGTGTGCTTACAATTTGTGTAGAGTGTACATGTATCAGGACACAGATGTGGAGTCAAAGGACAACCCTGTGGAGTTCATTCACTCCTTCCGTTTTTACATGGGTTTGGTGGATAAACTCAAGTTATATTTGCAACCTGAGGAGGCAAATGCCTTTAGCTGCTGAGTCAGCTCACTGGCTGATGCTATTCGGATGCACACACACACACACACACACACACACACACACAGAGAGAGAGAGAGAGAGAGAGAGAGAGAGAGAGAGAGAGAGAGAGAGAGAGAGATGCACACACACACACACACACACACACACACACACACACAAGCACACACACTTATATTATACCTTGGTTTTGATTGGTATATTACACTAACTTCTGTCACAATTTTAAATGCATTTTGTTTTCTCAATGTTTAGCTTTTTAACTTCATTCTATATCCTACATACTAAACTTCTGCAAAATGTACAGTTGGCAAAGGATTTTTTTTCATTCTGTAGGCTGGCTCTTTACTTGAATAATTTTCTTCTTTGCTACTTAGATTTCCCTTTGGTTTCATATTGTACCATTTGTCAAATACTGGTCTTAGTGCCTGTACTATCAGGGTCCTTCTCAGAACATCCTTTCCTCTGGTAATGAGCTCAAGAGTATTCCATACTTTCTCCTTTTTCAGATTCAGGGTATCAGGTTTTATGTTTACATCCTTGATCCATTTGAAGTCAAGTTTTGTTCAGAAAGAGAAATATGAATCTAGTTTGATTTTTAAAACTATTTTAATTTAATCTTTACTTATTAACCAATTTTCTTATTAATTTAACCAATCCCAGTTCTGACCCCTTCCCCTCTTCCTGCTCTCTCCAACTTCCCCCACCCTACCTCATCCTCAGAGAGGCTAAGGCTTCCCATGATGGGGTAAACAAAATCTGGCACTATCACTTTGAGGAAGGACCAACCTCTCTCTCTCTCTCTCTCTCTCTCTCTATATATATATATATATATATATATATATATATATATATATATATATATTTAATTTTTTCCATTTGAAGTTGAGTATTGTTCTTTCAAATTCTGGGAATTATCCTGGGATTTTGATGAGAATTGCACCAACTCTGTAAACTGCTTTTGGTAAGATTACTATTTTTATGATGTTGATCCCCCTATCCAAAAACATGGAAGATCCTTCAATTTTCTGATGTCTTCTTCAGTTTCTTTCTTCAAAGCCTTAAACGTTTCTGTCCTATGTCTTTCACTTGTTTGATTAGTGTTAAACCACCACATTTTATGTTATCTGTGGCTATTATAAAGGGTGGTGCTTCTCTGAGTTCTTTCTCAGCCCCTTTATCATTTGTATATAGGATGGCCACTGATTTTTTTCAGTTGATCTTGTATCCTGCCACTTTACTGATGTTGTTTTTCAGCTGTAGGAGTTCCCTGGTTGAATTTTTGGGACCACTTATTTATACTATCATATCTTCGGGAAATAGTGAAAATTTGACTTCTTCCTTTTCAATTTGTATTCTCTTGATCTCCTTTCATTGTCTTATTGTTCTAACTAGAACTTCAAGTACTATATTAAGTAGATATGGAGAGAGAGGACAGTCTTGTCTTGTACTTGATTTTAGTGGAATTAATTTGAGTTTCTCTCAATTTAATTTTTTGTTGGCTGTTGGCTTGTTGTATATTGCTTTTATTATGTTTAGATATGTTTTTGTTGAAGACTTTTTCAGCATCTAATGAGATGATCATATGCTTTTTTCTCTCAGTTTGTTTATATGGTGGATTACATTGACAGATTTTTATATGTTGAACCATCCCTGCATCTCTGGCATGAAGCCTACTTGATCATAGTGGATGATTTTTTTGATGTGTCATTGGATTTGGTTTGCAGTATTATATTGAGTATTTTGGAACAATGTTCATGAGGGAGACTGGTGTAAAAGTCTCTTTCTTAGTTGAGTCTTTGTGTGTTTGGATACAGCATAACTATAGCCTCATAAAAAGAGTTTGGCAGTATTCCTTTTGTTTCTATTATGGGGAACAGTTTGAGGAATAGGTATTAGCTCTTCTTTGAAGTTCTGATAGAATGCTGAACTAAAGCCATCCAGGCCCGCCCCCCTCTCTTATTTATTTATTTATTTATTTATTTATTTATTTATTTATTTTATTGTTGAGAGACTTTTGATCTGGTCTTGATTCAATTCTGGTATGGTACTTATCCAGAAAATTGTCCATTTCTTTTATTTGTGGAGTACAGGTTTTCAAAGTATGACCTGGTGATTATCTGGATTTCCTCAATGTCTGTTGTTATGTCCCCTTTTCATTTCTGATTTTATTGATTTGGTTATTCTCTACCTGCCTTTTGGTTGGTTTGGATACGGGTTTGTCAATATTGTTGATTTTCTCAAAGAACCAGCTGTTTGTTTCATTTTTGTATTGTTTTCTTTGTTTCAATTTTATTGATTTCAGTACTCAATTTGATTATTTCCTAGTGTGTACTCCTTGTGTGTTAGTCTGCTTCTTTTTGTTCTACTGGTTTCAGGTGTGCTGTTTAGTTGTTAGAGTGAGATTTCTATACTTTCTTTATGTAGGCACATAGTGCAAGTGCTATGAACTTTTCTCTTAACACTGCTTTCATAGTGTCCAATATGTTTGGGTATGTTGTGCTTTCATTTTCATTGAATTCTAGGATGTCTTTTTTAAAAACATTATTAAGAGTTGATTTTTAAAATGAATGGTATCATTTTTAAAATGAATGGTATGAAATTGTTATAGCTACAACAATTTTAAAAAGATAATTTAATATTTTCTACATACAGACAAGAGAGTGTTTGATATTCCATCATCTTTAAAATTAAATTAAGCAAACAGAATATAGGAAGTATATTCTCTGGAAAAACTTAGAAAATGTCATAGATACAAAACATGTATATAGATGCATATATTTTGGGTTCTTCTCGAGACAATAAGTGACCTCCATTTTGAGGTATAAATTCCAGAGGGGAAGAAGCAGTCTTGCATATGTGTTAGACAATTTTCTGTCACTATAGAAGATCCCAAGGTAAACCAACTTTTACTGAGGAAAATTTATTTGGACATATGATTTCAGATATTTCAATATCTGGTCAAATTGCTCCCTTGCTATTGGGCTTGTTGTGATACACTGTGGAGAGTACACAAGGGATTAAATTCACCCACCCTTGCCAACTGAAGGAGAATGAGAAAGAGAAATAAAATAAGGTCCCAATATTTCCATCAAAGGTGCACCTCCATTGACCTAACTTCCTTCATGAAGGCTCTACCTCTCAGTAATGCCATTGGCTGTCAACCAGGCCTTTAACACACAAGACTCTGAAGAGGAAGTGAATTAGACTCAATCTGTAGCATCTATGTGTATCAGCAACAGACTCCTAAGAACACAAGGTGGTTTTCATCCCTGTAATGACATGAGTTCTATTTTGTATCTAATTCTCAATGTTGTGACTTTAGAATATGTTGCTGCTAGCAACTAGCATTGTTCTATTTCAATGAATTGTAGGCTTTATGCAATTAGTATTGTTGTTGAATTCTTTAAGGCATGCTGATCTGATAAGATACTGGGGTTTATTTGAATTTTTTTGTATCTGTTGAGGTTTGCTTTGTTGTTGCCTATGTGGTCAATTTTAGAGAAGGTTCCATGGAGTGCTGAGAAGAAGATACATTCTTTTGTTTGTGGGTGGAATGTTCTTTAGATGTCAATTTGAGTCATGACCTCTGTTAGTTCTCTTATTTCTCTATTAAATTTCTGTCTGACAGAACTGTCCATTGGTGAGAGTGGGGTGTTGAAGTCTCCTACTATTAGTGTGTAGGATTTAAAGTGCCATTTAAAATTTATTATTGTTATTTTACATAAGCAGGTGTTCTCTTTTGGGGGTATAGATGTTCAGAATTGAGATGTTATGTTGATGGAGTTTTCCTGTGATGAGTATGAAGTAACTTTTTCCATCTCTTTTGAGTGATTTTAGTTTGAAGTCTATTTTGTTAGATAATAGGATAGCTACACCCACTTGGTTCTCAAGTCCAATGATTAGAAAATTTTTTCCCAACCCTTTACTGTGAGGTAACATCTGTGATTGTGATTGAGGTCTGATGATGGGGAATGTACTGTGTATGTTTATCTTATTGATTGTTAAATAAAATACTGTTTGGCCAATGAGACAGCAGATTAAATGGGACTAGGAGTCAAAGAGGATTATGGGAAATTTGGTAGAGAAATGGTGATCCAGGCAGGAAGTGACGTAGCAAGGAGACTCATATTTAAAGAAGGAGAAACAGGAAGCATCCCTTTTTTCCCCCCTTCCTCCTCCAGCGGCAGGATATGATCTATCAGCAAGAGAGGGTGCCAGCAAAAGGCATCCTCTATAAAGATGTCTTATAACATTTATAGATTTATGATAATTAAGAATGAGCTAGCAGATGAGAAGTCCTAGTCATTGGCCAAGCAGCTTTGAACCTAATACAAGTTTCTGTGTATTCATTTGGGCCTAACTCGGGTGGGTGGCTGGCGTAGAGTGCACACGTGGTGTTGGGGGTGCTCGGCGGCGGTGGCTTATGGTGGAAAGATTTATCTAACAGTCTGTTTCTTGTATGTAGCAGAAGGATGATTCCTGTTTTTGTATCCACTCTGTTAGACTGTGTTTTTTATAGGTGAATTGAGCCTATTGATATTAAGAGATACTAATGACATGTGATTGCTAATTCCTGATATTTTCAGTAGTAATGTTTGTATGCTTCCTTTCTTTGGGGTTTGCTGCTGTGAGGTTATCTTTTGCCTGTGTTTTTGTAGCTGTAGCTAACTTCCTTGCATTGAAGTTTTCCTTCTATGTACTTTCTTTATGGCTGGATTCATTGATAGGTTTTGTTTAAATATGGTTTAGTCATGGAATATCTTTTTTTCTCTGTCTATGGTGATTGAAAGCTTTGCTGGGTATAGTAGTCTGGGATGGCATCTGTGGTCTCTTAGTGTCTGCAGTACATTTTCCAGGAACTTCTGGCTTTCACAATTTCCATTTAGAAATTGGGTGGAATTCTGATAGGTCTGCCTTTATATGTTACTTGGCTTTTCCCTTTGCAGAATTTTTATGTGTTGTGGATTGAACTTGAAGATTGCTTTGGTAAGATGGCCATTTTTAGAATATGAACCTACTAATTCATGAAGATGAGAGGTATTTCCATCTTCGAGATGTTCTTTAATTCTTTCTTCAGTCTCTTAAAGGTTTCATTACATTAGTATTCCACACAATTAGATTTATTCTAAGATATTTTTGGTGCTATTGTGAATAGGACTACTTTTCTGAATCCCTTTTTGGGTATGTTTGTCATTTGTATATAAGGATACTCTTTTTTGTGAATTAACTTATAGTCTGCTACTTTGATGAGGTCTTTATGATCTTTTAGATATAGAATCATCTGCAAATAGGAACAATTTTATTTCTTCTTTTCCCAATTGTATTCTTTGTAGTCCCTAATATTTCTCATTTCTTTAGCAAAGACTTTAAGCACTATACTGAACAAAGGAGAGAATGGACATCATTATTGATAATGTTGGCTACTGCCGTGCTATATATTCCCCCTTTGTATTCTGAGGTATGTCCCCTATATCCACAAATATTATAGGAATTTTATAATGAAAGTATGTTGGATTTTGGGAAATGTCTTCTTTGCATCTAATAACATGATCTGTCCTTCAGTCTATTTAGGTGGATGATTGTACTTATTAATTTAAACATCTTGAACTACACCTGAAGAATGAGGCTGACCTGACCATGGAAGATAATCATTTTAATGTGTTCTTGAGTTTGATTTACAACTGCTATATAGAGGGTTTTTTTTAAATCCAAATTCATTCAAAAGAGTTGCTGAACACTAATTAACAAAATCAGAAACGAAAAGGGGGATATAACAACGGCCACTGTGGAAATCCAGAGAATCTTTAGGTCATATTTTGAAAATCTGTACTCCACAAAATTCGAAAATCTAATGGAAATGGACAGTTTCCTGGATAAATATCACTTACCAAAATTAAATCAAGATCAGATAAACAATTTAAATCGACCCATAACCCCTAATGAAATAGAAGCAGTCATCAAAAGCCTCCCAACCAAAAAAAGCCCAGGACCAGATGGCTTCACTGCAGAATTCTACCAGAAATTCAAACAAGAGCTGATACCAATACTCCTCAAACTGTTCCGCACAATAGAAGCAGATGGGATATTGCCAAACTCCTTCTATGAGGCTACAATCACTTTGATACCCAAGCCACACAAAGATAAGAATAAGAAAGAGAACTACAGACCAATATCTCTCATGAACATTGATGCTAAAATACTCAATAAAATATTGGCTAATCGAATCCAAGAACATATCAGAAAAATCATCCACCACGATCAAGTAGGCTTCATCCCAGGGATGCAAGGATGGTTCAATATACGAAAAACCATCAATGTAATCCACCATATAAACAAACTGAAAAAGAAAAACCACATGATCATCTCACTAGATGCTGAAAAGGCCTTTGACAAAATCCAACATCCCTTCATGACAAAGATCTTGGAGAGAACAGGAATAACAGGAACATATCTAAACATGATAAATGCGATATACACCAAACCAATAGCCAACATCAAACTAAATGGAGAGAAACTCAAAGCATTTCCTCTAAAATCAGGAACAAGACAAGGATGTCCACTCTCTCCATATCTCTTCAATATTGTTCTTGAAGTTCTAGCTAGAGCAATAAGACAAGATCAGGATATCAAAGGGATACAAATTGGAAAGGACGAAGTCAAACTTTCACTATTTGCAGATGACATGATAGTCTACCTAAGTGACCCGAAAAACTCTACCAGGAAACTCCTACAGCTGATAAACACCTTCAGCAAGGTAGCAGGATACAAAATTAACTTAAATAAATCTGTAGCCCTACTGTATACAGATGATAAACTCAATGAGAAAGAAATCATGGAAACATCACCTTTCACAATATCCACAAGCAACATTAAATATCTGGGGGTAACACTAACCAAAAAAGTGAAAGACCTGTACAATAAGAACTTTGAGACTTTAAAGAAAGAAATTAAAGAAGATACCAGAAAGTGGAAAGATCTCCCGTGCTCTTGGATAGGCAGAATTAACATAGTAAAAATGGCAATTCTACCAAAAGCAATCTACAGATTTAATGCAATCCCCATCAAAATCCCAACACAGTTTTTCACAGACATTGAAAGAACAATACTCAACTTTATATGGAAAAATAAAAAACCTAGGATAGCCAAAACAACTCTTTACAATAAAAGATCCTCTGGAGGCATCACCATCCCTGACTTCAAGGTCTACTATAGAGCCATAGTTCTGAAAACAGCTTGGTATTGGCACAAGAATAGACAGATAGACCAATGGAATCGAATTGAAGACCCTGATATTAACCCACGCACCTACGAACACCTTATTTTTGACAAAGGTGCTAAATCCATACAATGGAAAAAAGATAGCATCTTCAACAAATGGTGCTGGCACAATTGGATTCGAACATGCAGAAAATTGCAGATAGATCCATACTTGTCACCATGCACGAAACTTAAGTGCAAATGGATCAAAGATCTCTCCATAAACCCAGCCACACTGAATCTTTTAGAAGAGAAAGTGGGAACAACCCTTGAACAAATTGGCACAGGAGAACGATTCCTGAACATCACGCCAGAAGCACAGACACTGAGGTCTGCAATTAATAAATGGGACCTCTTGAAACTGAGAAGCTTCTGTAAGGCAAAGGACACAGTCAGTAAGACAAAACGACCACCCACAGAATGGGAAAAAATCTTCACCAGCCCCACATCTGACAGAGGACTGATTTCCAAAATATACAAGGAGCTCAAGAAGCTAGCCACCAAAACACCATACAATGAAATTAAAAAGTGGGGTGCAGAACTAAACAGAGATTTTTCAACAGAGGAATCTGAAATGGCTGAAAGACACTTAAGAAAGTGCTCAAAATCCTTGGCCATCAGAGAAATGCAACTCAAAACAACTCTGAGATACCACCTCACACCTGTCAGAATGGCTAAAATCAAAAATACCAATGACAACCTATGCTGGAGAGGTTGTGGAGAAGAAGGAACACTCCTCCATTGCTGGTGGGAGTGTGAACTTGTAAGACCACTTTGGAAATCAGTATGGCGGTTGCTCAGAAAAATGGGAATCAATCTACCTCAAGATCCAGCCATTCCTCTCTTGGGTATATACCCAAATACTGCTTGTCCATACAACAAGGACATATGTTCAACCATGTTCATAGCAGCATTGTTTGTAATAGCCAGAACCTGGAAACAACCTAGATGCCCCTCAACTGAAGAATGGAAAGAGAAAATGTGGTACATTTATACAATGGAGTACTACTCAGCAGAAAAAAGCAATGGAATCTTGAAATTCGCAGGCAAATGGATGGAACTAGAAGAAACCATCCTGAGTGAGGTAACCCAATCACAAAAAGACAAACATGGTATGTACTCACTCATATATGATTTTTAGACATAGAGCAAAGGTTTACCAGCCTATAATCCTCTACCCCAAGGAAACTAGAAATCATGAATGACTCTAAGGGATAAATGGACCCCAGGAATGGGAAATGGCATGAACTCCCGAGCTAATTGAGAGCATGAGGGTAGGGAAGTGGGTGCTGCCACAATAAGAGCACAAGATGAAGAGTAGAGGAGAAGAAATGGAGGAGCAGATATATTGAGTTGGGGGAAGAATAGAGGAGAGAGAGCAGGATGAGAGATACCATATCAGAGGGAGTCACTATAGGTCCGAGAAGAGATCTGGAACTAGGAAGATCTCCAGAGACCTATAAGGATGACACGATCTGACAGTCTGGGCAGTGGAGGAGAAGTTGGCCTAGAAACCCTTCCCCTAGAATGAGATTGATGAATACTCTCTATGCTATTCTAGAGTCCTCATCCAGTGGCTGATGAGAGCAGAGACAGACATCCACAGAAATACACTGAGCTGAAATCTGGAACTCAGTTGAAGAGAGGGAGGAATGAAGAACGAAGGGGTCTGTACCTGGTTGGAGAAACCCACAGAAACAGTTGGCCTGAAAAAGGGAAAGCATATCGACCCCAGATGCTCTTTGGGAGGACAGTACAGGACTAATCCAGCCCCCTGATCATGGATGCCAATGGGGAGGCCCCTGCACTCCTGGGAGCCTCTGGAGATGGACTGGCATTTTGCCCTGGTGGGTGGGAGGGACTTCGAGAGCCCATCCCACTTGAAGGGATTCGCTCTGTCTCTGAACACATGGGGAGGGGCCTAGGCCCAGCACAGGAAGATTTGGTGGACTTGGTGGAGCCCTGGTTGGGGTCCCTACCCTGCCTGGGGAGTGGCGGGTGGATGGGGTGGGGGGTAGGTTGGAGGTGGGGGAGAAGGAATGGGGTGGGGGAGGGAGAGGGAGAGGGAAAGTACATGTGAAAATATTAATAATTTAATAAAAAAAAATTGAAAAAAAAAAAAAAGAGTTGCTGAAAGCTTTACTTATTCTTGGATCTTTGGTTTTTTTGTAAGGGTGATACCTGAATTATAAAAAGAACTTGGAAGGACTAATTCTCTCTACATTTTGTGAAATAATTGGATGATGATGATGATGATGATGATGATGATGATGATAATTGATACCTGTTTTTCTTTAATGGTCTAGTAGAATTCTGTGAAGAATCCATTTGGGCTTCTTTTGCTTTCTGTACATAAGAGTTATTTATTTACTTCTTATTATTGCTGGTCTCTCATTAGTTGTTATGGATTCATTTTAATTATTTATTTCATCTTACTTTAATTTTGGTAGGACATATATATCTAGAAATCCATCCATTCCTCACAGATTTTCATGTGTGATAAAGTACAGATGTTTAAAGTGAATCTTTATGAGTCTCCAAATTTCTTCCATATTATTTGAAAGGTTTCATTTTTCATCTCTGACTTTAGTGATTTGAATTTTTTTCATTCTCTTGGTAAATTTGTCAAAATTTTTCCAATCCTTTCAATCTTATCAAGGGATAAACTTTTAATTTCATTGATTCCTTTTATTGTTTTATTTTGTTTGTTTATATTTCACTAATTTTAGTCCTGAGCTTGATATATCTTCAAATCTATTCTTTTGGGGAATGGTACCTGCTCTTGTGTTTTGAAGGCCATTGGGTTCAAAATTAAGTTATTAATTTGAGGTCTCTCAACACATAGATTTTGGTGCTTTGCAGTTTTATTTTCATTGAAGTCTATGGATTTTTGAATTTCCTTCTTGATTTCTCCTTTGACCCAAGTTTCATTCAGTAGTATATATCATTTAGCTCCCACAAATGGATGTATTTTCTATCATTTATATTGCTGATATCTACTTTCTTCATTTGCGTTCAGATGATATACATGATCCTATTTTAATGTTCCTAAAATTGTTCATTGTTGATTTGTGTCATAATATGCAGACAATTTTGGTGAAAATTTCATGGTTTTCTGAGAATACAGCCAAATTTTTGTAAAGTTTAGATAGAACGCTTTGTAGACTTCAGACAGATCCATTTGGTTTACATTGTTATTTAGCATCAATGTGTCTCCTTAGTTTTTGTCTAATTGCTGCCTATTGGTTACAGTGTAGTATTTAAGTCACAGACTATCAGTACATTGTGCTCAAACTGGTTTTTATACATAATAGTATTTGTGGTTGTTTGCTTTATTTCTTGACAAAACAAGGTGTCTCTGTGTCTAGTGCATAGTTTCTTGTTGTACCTTTCCTTTCATGAGTATGAAGTATTTTTTTCCCTAATTCTTCTGATTAGGTTTATTTATAGTGTATTTTTTCAGGTTTTTGAACTGCTATGTCTCTGTATGTTTCCTTGTTCCATTTGCTTCAAAAAGCCTTTTTTTCTCCTTTTACTCTTTACCCTAAGTTGGTGATGGTGAGCTAGATTTTTTTAAAAGGGGGAACCCATCAAAGAAATGAGTTTATTTTCTCATCCAATCTGTGTCTTTTTATTAGGGAATTGAAGTTGTTAATAATGAGAGTTATTGTTAAGTATGTTCATCAATTTCTATTGTTTTGTTGATTGGTGTTGTTTCATTAATATGTCTTTTTGTCAACTATTCTGGGATTACATATTTCTGATTCCTAATTGGGTATGTTTTATGTTCCTTCAGACTGAAGTGTTTCTTCCAGTATCCTTTACTAATGCTGGATTTGTGACGATACATTCATTAAATCTATTTTAATCATGGAAAGTTTTTCTTTCCCCTTTGTTTAAAATTGATAGTTTTGCTGAGTCTAGTTTTGGTCGATCACTGTGGCCTTGTAGAACTTGCAGAACATTACTCTATTTTCTTTTTGGTTTTTTGAGACAGGGTTTCTCTGTGTAGCTTTGGAGCCTATCCTAGCACTCACTCTGGAGACCAGGCTGGCCTCAAACTCACAGAGATCCACCTGCCTCTGCCTCCCGAGTGCTGGGATTAAAATCTTGCACAACCAATACCCGGCAACCTCATTATTTCTAATTTAGTGCATATCAGGTATGTTTTCTGTATTATCCTTTGTATTTTAAAACTTAGTTCTTAAGATATTTTATTTTTACCTGAGATAACTGACACATTTCATAATCCTCACAGGAAACCCATATATGTATACACACACACACACACTCACAAACACACACACACACACACACACACACACACACACACACACACACGTGTGTATCCATATGTTTTCATCAAATATATATTGTCATGAATTTATTTTTAAAAACCATTGTAGTAAAATATGTAATATGAGTTATCCTCTCTTCTAAATATACGATAGAGTATCAATTATAGGTTCAATATTACTCAATGCCTATCTAGATCTTATTTAGTATGCTTAACTGAGATATTATACCTTATCTTTACCAATGTCTCATTGCATGCAGCCCCTGATAACATTTATATTTTTGTTTCTATGAAAATTGTTAGCTTTAGATAATGCAAATATAATCACATAATTTTCACCCTTTTGTAAACTAAATGTTTCCCTTGCATCCATGTTGTCACATATCAATGGGAACTTTAAGGAAATGAACGTGTACTCATTGAAAATTCTAAAACAAATGAAAGAAATCAAAGAAGACAACAAATATAATCTGTTCTATTTGATGATATCTACTATTATTAAAATATTCATATATCACAAGTAAGTCTAGAGGTTCAATATAACGTCAAAATCCTATATCAGTTTTCATAACAAAGGAAAAATGACTTTAAAATTCTCTAGAACCCTTAATGTCCAAGGAAAGTAAAAAAAAAAACTATAAAAATTCAGGGATGTTGACTTTCTTTATTTTTAGATATGAAAGTACTTGCAGGAGAACAGACAGATTGATGAATGGAATAGAATGAAGAAAGCAGAAACCAACTCACTCATGTAGAGCTAACTTATCTCCCACAGAGTGACAAAAATATAGAAGGAAGGAATAGACTTCATAACACAAAGTTCAGAAAACTGAATGCCCTAACACTGGCAAAGGATTAAAGATACATCATCTAATACATGCCCCCAAATGGGTTTTACAATTAAGAATATTAAATTCCTAGAAAAAATGTAGGAAAAAACCCTTTAATATTAATCTGGTAATAGCTTCAAAAGTATAGAAAAACATAGGTAATAACAAAAAATATATGATTGGAACATACATCAAAGGAAATAACTGATAGTATGAAAAGACAAACCCCATATGGGGGAAACACAAAATAAAATATTTTAAAATTATGTATTTGACAATGTGTAAAGCCATAATTAATGTAGGGAATTACTAGAATTCATCATGTAAAAACTTACTATTTAAAAATCTAAAAACTAGATTAAGATTGAGTAGACTTTCTCTAAAGAAGACATTCAGAAGGCCAATAGGTATGCAACAAGATGTTAACATCACTACTCCTTTGGAAATGCACATAATATCACAAGATGTTATTTAATCTATCTTATGATATATATTACATATAAAAGATAAATTCTGGCAGAGATATGAAGAAATTTAAACCATTGTACACTGAGGGTAGAAGGTGAAAATCACAACAGCTGCAATGGAAGGACTATGGAGTGTCATCAGGATTTTCATGGGGTTCACAAGTGGGCTGAGAAAGAAATCAGGGCAACTACACATTTTAGGATAGCCATAAATAATCTAAAATATCCTTGGGATAACTCTAAACAGGCAAGTGAAAGACCTTTATGTTAAAACTTTGTATCTTTGAAGACAAAAACTGGAGAAAATGTCAGAAGATGGAAAGACCTTCCATTCTCATGGGTTGGTAGGATTAAGTAGTAAAAATGACCACTCTACTAAAAACAATCTGCAGATTCAATGAAATCCCCAACAAAGCTCCAAAGAAATTCTTTACAGATCTTGAAAGAACAATAATCACTAATCAATGTCATATTGAGAAAAATTCACAGGATAGATAAAACCATATATATATATATATATATATATTATATATATATATATATATCTGGAATATATATATATTCCAGAGATAATACCATCACCAATTACAATCTGTACTACAGAGCTATAATAATAAAAACCACATAGTATTGGCATAAAAACAGTTTAATCAATAAAATTGAATCCAAGAGCCAGACATATATCCACACACCTATGGACATCTGCTTTTCAATAAAGAATTGAGAAATATAGAGTCAAAAAAGAAAGCATCTTCAACAAATGGTGTGGGCCAAACTGGATATTGGCATGTAAAAGAATGTAAATAGATCCATATCTATCACCCTGCACAAACCTCTATTCCAAGTGAAACGAAGTCTTCCCCATTAAACCATTCACTGAATTTAATAGAAGAGAAAGTGAGGAATAGTCTTGAACACATTGGAACAGGAGACAGCTTGCTGAACAGAATATCAGTAGCACAGACACTAAGACCAACAGTTAACAAATGGGACCTCATGAATCTGAAAAGCATCTGGAAGGCAAAGGACACCATCAAAAGGACTAATTGACACCCCCCAGAATGGGAAAAAATTCACTAATTCCACATCTGACAGCTGGCTAATATCCAAAATATATAAAAAAAACTCAAATAACTGGACACCTACAAACCAAATAACCCAATTAAAATTATATACAGATAAAAATGGAGAATTCTCAACAGGGGAAGCCAAAATGACTGAGAAACACTTAAAGAAATGTTCAACTTCTTTATCCATCAGAGAAATGAAAATCAAAATGATATTGAAATTCCATTTTACCCCTGTCAAAATAGCTAAGTTCAAAAAATCAAGAGACAGTTCATGTTGGAGAGGATGTGGGAAAAGGAAACCCTCCTCCGTTGCTGTTTGAAGTGCACATTTGTACATCCACATTGGAAATCAGTGTGGCAATTCCTTAGAAAGGTGGGGATCACTTTACTTCAAGATCCAAATATAACACTCTTGGTTATATACCCAAAGGAGACTTCCTCCTAAATAAGGACATGTTCTCAACCGTGTTCATTGCTAGTTATTCATAGTAACCAGAAATTAGAAACAACTCAGAAGTCCCTTGACACATGAATAGATAAGGAACATGTGGTACATTTCAGCACTGGAGTATTATTCAGCTGTTTAAAAAAATGGCATCATGAAATTTAAAAGCAAATGGATGGAAGTAGAAAAAAATCATTCTGAGTGAGGTAACTCAGATGCATGAAGATATGTATTTGCTTATATGTGGATATTAGCCACTAAGTGGATGATATCTAAACTACAATCATTAGAATCAGAGATATTAGTGATATAAAGGAAGGGACTAGGTGGAAAGCAGATCTTTCTGGGAGGGGGCAATAGAATAGGTTTTATTGGTGGTCTGGGGATCAGGTGACAGGAATGAGAGGATCATGCGGGAAGGGGAGGGAGAGGAAGAAACAGGATTGAGGGAGGTAATTAGGGGAGTCCTGCTAGAATTGAGGGACATTTACGGAGTGTTATGAAAACCTAGTGCAGTGGAAACATCCTAAAATATCTGAAAGCAACCTAATGAAATCCCCAAATAATGGGGGAGACTGAGTCCCAGCTGACCTTATTTTGTCATCAAATGAAGCTTCTGTTACCAGAACAGGGCTACATACAATTGAGTTGTTGGCTAAAGTGATCTCATGGAAATCTCCAAACTACCCAGACTATTGCCAAGAATATAAATTACTCTCCACAAACTCACAAGGGACCATTGCTAAAGACAATTCCAACACAACTCAACAAACAAGGAGATGTCTAGATAGTGCTTAAATAGAGGGTCACCACTACATTCTAGTGTCTTTGGTATGTAAAGGTACTCTCCAGGCTACCACAAGAGAAATATAAACACCAACCCAGCTACAAAACCTTTGTTCTACAATGGTGTCCTGCCTGCAAAACAGGCTAGGCAATGGTGTCACAAAACCAGTGGGTGTGATCACCCAATATCTGACTTGAATTAAGACCCACTTCATGTGATGAAACCTCTACCTGACATTGCTTGGGTGCCCAAGAACTTGATACTAGAATGCCAGAAACCTAGGGTAAAACCAAATAATAGTGGTCTGATGGGGGAGGTCCTTCTGTGTATATGACTGTCTTATTGGTTGATAAAGTATTGTTGGCCAATAGGAAAACAAAATAGGTGGGACTAGGAGTCAAGGAGGATTCTGGGAAAGGTAGGAGAAAACACAGAGTTACCATGTGAGCCCAGGAAGACAGGATGCTTCCTTTGGTGTCCGATAAGATAAGTCTTATAAAATATATAGGTTTATGATAATTAAGACTGAGCTAACAGATGAGAAATCCTAGTCATTGGGCAAGCAGAATTTGTACCTAATATAAGTCTCTGTGAGTTACTTGGGACCTTAACATGATGGTAGGTGGAACTTGGGCAGCCTTGCGGGAAGACGTATTGTTACACTGGTCTTTTAAAAAGTAGTGATAAAATGACTCCTGATGACATTCTGCTGTATTCATAGATCAGTGTCTCATTCAGCCATCATCAGAGAAGCTTTCTCCTGAAGTAGATGGTAGCAAATACGGAGATCCACAGCCAGACATTATTCACAGAGGGAGGGAGGAAGAGAGAGAGAAACCTTGAAACACACAGCTCTAAATGGGATATGTCTCTATCAAATCCCTTCTCTCAGAGGTCAGGAACCCTGCAGAAAAGGAGGAAGACAAAAGGTGCAAGAGCCAAAAGGATGGAGGACACCCAAAGAACAAGGCCTTCTAAATGAATTAAAATCATATGAACTCAGAGACTCAAGCAGCAAGTACTGGACTTGCACTGGTCTGTACCAGGTACTCTGTGTATGTATTATGGCTTCCTGTTTATTATTTTTATGGCACTCCCAAGTGTGTGAACAAGTGGGTCTCTGGTTCTTTTGTCTTCTCTTAGACTGTTTTCCCTTTGTTGGTTTGTGTTTTCTATCTTTGGTGTGATGGTTTTTGCTTTATCTTATATTTTATTTTGTTAAAAATTTATTCTTGTATACTTTTTAAAACATATAATATAATATACTAATTTCAAAGTGCACAGGAATATTCTTGTGGACATGTTATTGGTGCTTATCTCTGTCCTTTTATTTTTATTTTCTGGATTTTGAAATCTCAAATCTATTTTTCTGTTTGTTCTCTAGAGGAGAAAGGACAACATATACTTTCTGTAAATGCTCAGGAAGAACTGATGTGAACTTTGCAGACTATATAATCTCTAATTCTACTAATCTCTGCTGCTGTAAATTTAAAGCAAGTAAAATTTACACATAAACTACTGGTCATGGCAATACCACAATGTATTTTTTTCATTGTGTCTATTAAGTGTCATATTTAACATCTTAAAAATATCTTCATTCAGCACTATTTTGGTAATCTAAATAACCACTATGTTTTATTTTGAAATTATGCTATAATTACATTTTCCCTTGCCTTTTCTCACTCCAAACTCTCCCACATATCTTTCCCTAATTTCATTCAAATTCATAGCCTCTTTTTCCATTACTTCTTATTGCATGGACACCACACCCACAAACATACACATATAAAAATAATGAATATATTTTTTCAGAGCATACTATTTGACACTGGACAACCAATTGGTGATGTTTTAATAACACTTCATTTAGGAATCAGACTATATACCATATTTGGCCTACCTATAGCCTTTGTTTTACTTATGTCTGACCCAGATTTATTTTTATTAGGTAAAGCTCATTGCTAAGACAGATAATACTCAGATGAGCACATAATTGTCTGCAATGAATAAATGAGATTAATTACCCTTGAAGACAAGAAGATGGAATGTAAAAATATTATGTAAGTTTGAGTTCATAAAACATTTTGTAGTTAACCTAAGCTTAAATTATAAAGAAAAGATAAGTCCATGTACCCACTCTGAAGTCAAAATGACTTTGAACTTAGGAATGGTCTCATAACCTGCCACTGGGCACTGTCCCAATACCAGAATTTTCTCACAGACATGGAATTGTACAAGTTTAACTAAAATTTTCATGTGCTTTCTGAATATTGATAATGAACTCTCTATGTACAATTTACTATTTAGTGAAACAAAGAGCTATTTTTTAAAATCTAACACAATAATGTATTTCTGGACTGCTTACCTTAGACACAGCAGGGTTTGGTCTTGATATATACAGTGTATTCCTAGGCTTGCAGAATTGTTAACTATAGAAAGGAAATGTGATATTATTTTTATTATTGTTGATATTAATAGAACTATTCATAATGCATTTGTTATTAATGATGTAGTGATATAAAAAGAATCCTTAATTATTAATGGCATTGATATGACATTATTAATTTTGATACTAAAATGAGCATTTCATTATTCCAGATGCAATTATCTTGTTAGACAGAAGTTATTGCTAATAGATTATACTTTCTGCAGTCTTGTTTTGGCACATCATAATTAGCTGTGGGTTTATATAGCTGAATAAAAAGCAGTGTTAGGGATTTTATCGCTGGGTACTAGAGAATCAAGTTTAGTTTGGGTCAGTAAGACCAAATAAGAAGAATGGATGATCACAGTCTTTTCTGCCCATAGCTAGCCTCCTCATAGTGACTTCTCAGATAAATCATTTAAAGAAACTAGACTAACCGTGCCTGTATGTAAAGCCTTAGCTTATGGAAGGTCTTCTGACATGTCATATTTTCTACATAGTATATCATCACAGAAGTCTCTCTGCTCTGCACTGATTATTAAGATGTGATATTATCCTGTGATTTATATTACTCTGTCACAATGCATTTCATTTTGCTTTGTTTCAATAACACAATGAATTCTTTGACAATTTTCTTTTGATTTGACTCAGAAGTTGTCACAGACTGTAGGATTTTATTTCTTGATATCAGCCTTATTAACACACATGGAGAAAGTGTATCCCTCCATAATTGCTTATAGCTTGTACAGTGCAATACAATACATTACCTCATTTTAGATAATTATTTTGTAGTGGTATGATATTCTAACACTTAAAATCCCCATACAGAAGCTAATAGCTTTATGAATTGCTTTATAATCTTGGTCAGCTTCAACTGACTATTCCCACAGGACACTTTAGTTTTTGTCCTTTAACAACCACCCTCCACTTTAAAAATCCTCAACCATAACTTGAATGGCAGTTGAGCAGAAAAACTAATATAAGCATTGAAATATTCTCAGGTAAAGCTAGAGAAAGATTTACTAAGCCCTCCTTTGCTCTCTTCATGCTCCATCCCCTCTTGACCTCAGCACATATAAACGCAATTGGGATTGTGGCCAGTCTAATATGCTGATGCTTGAAGTTCAAGGACTCAGGTGTTGGTCTGACATAAGGACAACCAAGGCAGCTGGATTTTGTTTTTCCTCTTAGAAAAGGATTTCTTGTAAGCTAAGTTTAAAGACACTTTGCCTTTTTTGTGTGTCTGTTAGTAGACATAAACTCATCTTGACAGGAAATTACAATGAAGAAATGTTAGCAGACCAAAGAAATCCTTTGCAAATTCTTATTCTAAAATACGTGTTGCTCTAGGATGGCATAAAAAGTAGTCATCAGTCCCATTTTAGGGGAAGGGCATTTAGATTATACTCTCCACCATTGCCTGGTTTGTCAGTTCGTGTCATCCTTGTAGGAAATCTCCCTAGTGCCAGATCTCTCCTTGGATCTATAATGGCTCCTTCTAATATGGTATCTCTCATCCTGCTCTCCTCTGTTTTTCCCCAACTCAATATTTCTGCTCCTCTATTTCCTCCTCTCCTCTCCTCTTCTCCTCCTCTCATTCTGGCAACTCCCTGTCCCATATCCTCATGCTCCTAAATAGCTCAGGAGTTTCTGCCCCTTCCCACTCCTGGGGTCCATGCATTTTTCCCTTAGAGTCCTTCATGTTTCCTACTTTCTTTGGTGAAGAGGATTGTAGGTTGGTAATCCTTCTCTCTATGTCTAAAGTTCATATATGAGTGAGTACATACCATGTTTGTTTTTTTGTGACTGGGTTACCTCTTTTTATACTTCTTTATTTGTGTGTGTGTGTGTGTGTGTGTGTGTGTGTGTGTGTGTGTGTGTGTGTGTAGAGTTATGTAACAGCATTGTGCTTGGGAAGCTATAATTATAATTATTGCAGTATTCAATTTAGACTTCTACATCTATATTTTCTATATCAAATAAACAAAATATGCATTTTTATTTTACATCACCACAGCACTGTATTTCCCAAGTGATTTACATTCACAAATTGGCTTCTGTGTGTGAGAGCTTGATGTGAAATGGAGGTAGTGTTGGGCTTCCCTCACTTCCACGGGGAACTTATTCCAAAGGTTAAAAAATAATATACTGTTGTATCATCAAGTTTTTTTTTCCCTCATTGAGTCTTCACCTAGATTTTCATATGCATAGTTTCAAACACTGGTAAAACAGATGGAATAATTTGAAGATTGCATAACACTACTGAAACTACAAGCAAGTAATTATAATAAGGAAATCAGTTATTTTATTGTGAATCAATATGGCAACTTGGCAAATAATTTCTATATTCCAAAAGCTAAAACCATTGTCATTGAGAGTGGAAAAGGCTGCTTGTCTAGAACCACTTTGTGTCAAAATGGGGTAGACATTTCAGCATTTCCTATGAAATTTTCCCAACAGTTCAAGTACATAGGTGAAAACTATCAATATATAATTACAGAGAAATAAATTAATATATTTCTTTACTATTAAAAAGATGCTAACCCTCACTATAATAAAGAAATGAAAATTAAAACTATAATTAGTTGTCATTCCTCATGAATCAGATTGACAAAAATAATAAAATTTCATTCTGTCAGTGAGGGCATGAAGACGCAGACATTAGCACTTTGTTGGGGGTAGATGAAATGATATAACACCTATGGGGAATTGTCAATAATGTATGTATACATGTGTATATATGCATATGTATGTGCGATTGTGTACACATTTATATGTACATAATGATGTGAAGCAATATCCAGGATAAATTGTTAAGGCAAGATGCAAAATACAGAACAGTTTATAGTATGCTAATTTTGTGTATGAAAATAGAAGACATATGAATATACCCTTATTTGCTTCTATTTTCCCAAAGAAGTAAATGTGAGTAAAATAAAAATTAATCAAAATAATTACCTGTTAGGGAAGATGAGTAAAAGAAGAGAGCCATAATCCAGGCATCTATGAATGTACCTTGCTTAGGTGTTCTGAGTTTGAAACTATGCAAACTTTTTTGCTTATTTTTAAGGAAAATAAAAAGAAATCCCAACACATATAAACAAGCTAAAAGTGATGAATTGAACTACATTATCATATTATCATTTAGTATCCTAAGTACAAAACCAAGAGAATTACTGTAACTGGCATAAGATTGTGTTTTGTTTGCATATTTCTTGAGAAAACAAATCATACAGAAGAACAGAAGAAAAAAATGTTAAACCTATTGTTAACTGCATTTTGTTTAAGTTTGAAACTGTAAGGAATCAGTCATTATGCTGGCCTGCCCCTGTCACCAGGCAGAATGCACTCAGGAAGTACCCTGGTCAGCCTATGGTTCCATGACTGCATAGTCTGCACAGAGGTGTAAAGGACCCCTTTAAACGAAAGACCCTGCCCACTTATGCTCTCTTTTCTGCTCTCTTTACTGCTGTTCCCCTGAAGCCAACAGGACTTTTCCCATCTCTCTTCTCTTCTATCATCTCTCTATCTCTGTGTCCCTTTACCTCTCCCCCACCCCTTGCCTTTCTAATAAAGCTCTGTCTGCCTGGCATGTTTGTCCTCTGCCTCGGTTACCTCTGCCTGCCATGGAATCTGCCAAGGTTCCTCATACAAGGTCCCCCATAGGCATTATCGCAACAGAAACTACTAGAAGGGAGAAAAACAGGTATATAGTCACACAAAAACTGCAAGTGAATAACTATATTAATATTAGGAAAAGTATTTGTGAGTAATATAAAAGGCATAATTAAAAAAAAAACAAAAAAATAATTAGGTCACACTCTGGCCGAGGGAGGGTGTGGGTTTGGCTGAAAAGTCTTCAGCAAGGGCAAACCAGCCAGGCATGTTACCCGCCATGCCCCACCTGGCTGCATCCTGCTTAGGGCCAGGATGATGTCTGTGACACATGTACAAGTCTGTGGTTTGTGCTAGAGCCTGTGATACAATGCCTGTAGGCGCTGATGTTTCCAGGGGCCAAATTGATATGGCTGATGTCGGGGTCCTTGCTGCTACTGAGGTTCACATCCGAGCTTGTGGTCCTACTGTAGCTGGGGGCTGTGGTCAGAGTTACCACCAAAGTCCATGAGGCTGTCAGTGGTCTATGCTGCTGCTGCCTGAGGCCATGTCAATGTCCATGGGCTGTGCTGCTGTCAGGGGTCATACTGATCTGAGGGGCCTTAATTACTTCATGAGAGCATGGTGATGTCCATAGGTCAGGAAACCTATGAGGGCTTTGTCCGGGTCTGTGGTCCTTCTGCAGCAAAGGATGATGCTTGTGGCAAGTGCTGTCACCAGAAACCCAATGCAGGCCCATGATCCATGCTCCCACTCACTAAGAAAGGCAAGGAGACTGCTTTTGTCTTGTGATATCGATGACCACAGATGCACAGTTGAAAGGGAGAGACATGGAAGGTTTCTTCGACAACTCCTATTACTGCTCCAACTTCTCTCCGAAGTAACAGCTTAGACCCGAAACCACTGAAGAGAACCCTTAAAATGTGACAGAGATAAATACTTGTTCTACTGCCAAGAGGCCCCATAGAATGCCCAAGCCCCCAACTGACACCCATGTTCAGTGGTTCTGGTTTGGTTTTACGCTGGTTCCCCAGCAGTCTTGTCAATGAATGGGCTCTCAAAGCCCATGGGGTCATACTCAAAGCCCATGGAGGGATACTCTCTAAGGCTAGATACACGGGGGAGACCTTAGGTCCTACCCAAATGATATGACAGACTTTGATTAACTCCCATTGGAGGCCTCACTCTCTTTGAGGAGTGGATGGGGGTTAGTGGGGGACATGGAAGGACAGGAAGGAGAGGGAACTGGGATGGGTACATAAAATAGGATTGTTTTTTATTTAAAAATATTAATTTAAAAAAGTGTGACAGATGCTAAAGACTCCCCAAAATTGATGGCTTCTGGTGAAGGGAAGGTATGAAAGAAGAACCTTTTTATATTTAATGAGCAGGCCACAAAGAATTTGACTATGCTTCAGTGGATATACAGATAACACAAAGTATACTTCCTTTTTTTGAATTCTTTAAATGTCTTTTTGAGGGGAGGTCACAATGTGAGGGTAGACCTGGAAGGACTTTGAAGGGATTATGATTGGGATACATGATGTGAAACTCCCAGAGAATCATTAAAAATGTTATGTGGATGTAAAAACAAGAATTAGACCAAATTAGCCCAGGATCTTTAACTTTGTAAAAGACCTGAAAAGGGAAATAGAAGCAATGAAGAAACCACAAATTAAGGGAATTCTGGAACTACAGACAAAAGCATCACCAACAGAATATAAGAGATAGAAGAAAGACTCTCAGGCATTGAAGACATAATAGAGGAAATAGTCAAGGAAAATATTGGATCTAAAAACTTCCTAACGTGGAACATCCAGGAATTCTGGAACACTATGAAAAGCCTAAACATAAGAATAATAGGAATAGAAGAAGGAGAAGAAACCCAGCTCAAAACCCAGAGAATTTATTTAACAAAATCATAGAAGAAAAATTTCCCAACCTAAATAAAGACATGCCTATAAAACTACAATAAGCTGAGAGAATACCAAACAGATTGGATCAGAAAAAAAAATCTCTTTGCCCCATAGTAAAACACTAAACATATAAAACAAAGAACATTAACAGAGGAAAAAGGCCACATAACACATAAAGGCAGACCTATTAGAAACATACCCAACCTCTCATCAGAGAAATCCAGAAGAGCCTGGACTGATGTCCTACAGACTCTAGGAGACCAGGAGTGTCAGTCCAAACTACTATATCCAGCAAAACTGGATTGAGTAAACAAGATATTTCAAGACAAAGTCAAATTTAAACAATATCTATCCATGATCCTAGCCCAAAACAGGTTACTACAAGGAAAACTCCAACTCCAGGAAATAAACTACTCCCATAAAAACACAGACAATAGGCAGTCCCACACCAGTACAACTCAAAGAAGGGAAACACACATACACACACACAGACACAGACACACACACACACACACACACACACACACACACACACACACACTCACCACCACTACCACCACCAAAATAACAGGAGTTAACAATAATTGGTCATTAATATCCCTCAATATCAATGGACTCAATTCACCAATAAAAATATACAGGCTAAAGGATCAGATAGGTTTGAACATTTTGCAGCATACAGAAAAACACCTTAATGTCAAAGATAGATGTTACCTCAGAGTAAAGGGTTGGAAAAGATTTTCCAATCAAATGGACCTAAGAAGCAAGCTGGTGTAGCTATCCTAATATCCAACAAAATAAACTGTAAACTAAAATTAGTCAAAAGAGTTAAAGAAGGGCATTTCATCAAAGGAAAAATCCAACAAGATGATGTCTCAATTCTGAACATCTATGCCCCAAATATAAGGGCACCCACATTTGTGAAAGAAACATTAACAAACCTTAACTCACACATAGAACACCACATAATAATAATAGGAGATTTTAACATGCCACTCTCACCAATGGACAGTTCATCCAGACAGAAACTAAACAAAGAAATAATGCAACTAGCAGACATTATGACTTAAATGTACCTAACAGATATCTACAGAACAATTCACCCAAATGTAACAGTATACCTACTTCTCATCACCACATGGAAACTTCTCCAAAATTGGCCATATACTCAGCCACAAAGCAAATCTCAACATATTTTTTTAAAAAATTGAAATAACCAGATGTGTCTCATCAGACCACCATGGATTAAAAATGGTTTTCAATAACAATAGAAACAACAGAAGTCCTACAAACTCCTGGAAACTGAAAACTTTTCTACTGAGTTTCCACTGGGTCAAGGAAGAAATAAGAAAGGAGTAAAAGACTTCCTAGAAGTAAATGAAAATGAATGTACAACATACCCAGACTTATGGGACAAAAATTAAAGCAACGCTAAGAGGAAAGTTTACAGCACTAAGTGCCTTCACGAAGAATTTGGAGAGATCCCATAGTAGTGACTTAACAGCACACCTGAACGTGCTATAACAAAAAAAAAAAACAACAGACATACCTGAGAGGACCAGATGGTAGGAAATAAAGTGAGGTCTGAAATCAATAAAATAGAAAGAAGTCAATACAAAGAATCAATAAAACTCTGAGTAGTGGTGGTGGTACATGTTTAATCCCAGTACTAGGAAGGCAGAGGCAGGTGGATCTCTGTGAGTTCAAGCCCAGCCTGGTCTACAAAGAAAATTCCGGGACAGCCAGGGCTGTTACACAAAGAAACCCTGTCTGGAAAAAAAAAATCAATAAAAGAGTTGGTTCTCTGAGAAAATCAACAAAATAGATAAACCCTTATCCAAACTAACTAAAGGTAGTGAGAGAATATCCAAATAAATAAAATCAGAAATGAAAAGTGAGATATAACAACAGACTCTAGGGAAATACAGAGATGCCACATAATTGAAAAATCTAAACGAAGTGGGCAAATTTATTGATAAATACAATTACATACATTAAATCAAGATCAGACAAACAATTTAAATAGGCATACAACCCTTAATAAAACAGAAGTGTTAATTAAATTCTCCTCCCACACAAACTCAAAAATGCCCGTCATTTTAGTGCTGAATTCTACCAGACATTCAAAGAAGAGGTAATACCAATACTGTTCCAATTATTGCACAAAATAGAAACAAAAGGGACATTGCCAAATTCTTTTTATGTGGCCACAGTTACCCTGTTACCCAACCTAAACAAAGATGAAAAAAAAAAAGGGAATTACAGACAAATCTACCTCATGAATATTGATGCAAAATTACTCAATAAAATACTGGCAAACTGAGTTTAAGAACACATGTAAAAGATCATCCACCATGACTGAGTGCACTTCATCCTAGAAGCACAGGGATGGTTCAACATAAGAAAATCTGACAATGTAATCTATTATATAAACAAACTGAAAAAAGCAAGAAAACACATGAAAATCTCCTAAGATGCTGCAAAAGCCTTTGACAAAATCCAACACGACTTCATGATAAAAGTCTTGGCTAGATCAGGGGTACAAGGGACATACTTAAACAGTAAAAACAATATAGAGCAAACCAATTGCCAACATCGAATTAAATGGAGAGAAACTCAAAGTTCCACTAGAATCAAGAACAAGACTCTCTACATACCTATTCAATATAGTACCTGAAGTTCTGATTAGATCAATCATATAACTAAAGGAAATTAAGGGGATACAAATTGGAAAGGACGAATTCAAAGTATCATAATTCAAGACAATATGATAGTATACATAAGTTAGCCCATAAACTCTACCAAGAAACTCCTACAGCTGATAAACACCTTTAGTCACATGGTTAGATAGGAGATTAACTAAAAAATGAGTAGCCCTCCTTTTTCAAACAATAAACAGGCTGAGAAAGAAATCAGATAATCAACATTCTTTACAATAGCCTCAAAAATATAAAATATCTTGGTGGAACCCTAACCAAGCAAGTAAAAGATCTGTATGTCAAGAACTTAGTCTTTGAAGAGAGAATTTGACTAAGATACCAGAAGATGGAATGATCTCTCATTCTCATGGATCAGTAGGATTAACATAGTAAAAATGACCATCTTACTCAAAAGCAATCTACAGAATCAATGCAATCCCCATCAAAATACCGACACAATTCTTAACCAATTTGAAAGAACAATGCTCAACTTCATATGGAAAAATAAAAAACAGGATAGCTTAAACAATCATGTACAATAAAACTACTTCCAGACATATCATAATCCCTGATTTTAAGATCTACTATAGAGCTACAGTAATAAAAACTGCATGGTGTTGGTATAAAAACAAGTATATGGATCAATGTAATCTAACTGAATAACCAAATATAAACTGACATGTTTATGGATACCTGATTTTCAATATAGAAGCCAAAATTATGCAATGGGGAAAAGAAAGCATCTTTAATAAATGGAGTTGGTCTAACAAAATATTGCATGTAAAAACATGTGAATCAATCCATATTTATCACTCTACACAAAACTCAAGTTCAAGTGGATCAAAGGCTTGAACATGAATCCAGATACAGTAAAACTTTCTCCAGAAGAGAAAGTGGGAAATAATCTTCAATGTATTAGTATAGAAGACAACTTCCTGAACCGAACATCAATAGTACAGACAGTAAGATCTACAATTAATAAATGGGTCCTCATAAAATTGAAATCTTTTTGTTTGATAAAGGACACCATCAATAGGACAAATGAACAGCTACAGAATGGGAAAATATCTACACAAAACCCACACCTAACTGAGGACTGATTTCCAAATATACAAAGAACACAAGAAACTAGATATCAACAAACCAAACAATCCAATTAAAAAATGGGGTACAGATCTAAATAGAGAATTCTCAACAGAAGAATCCAAAAGGCCAAGAAACACTTAAGGAAATGTTCAATATCCTTAGCCACTAGGGAAATACAAATCAAAATGACTCTGAGTGTCCTTCTTATAACTTTCATAATGGCTAAGAAAATAACAAAACAAAACAGAAGCACCAACTTATGCTGGAGAGGATGGGGAGCAGGAGGAACATATTTCCATTGCTAGTGGGAGTGTAAACATATTCAGCCAGTTTGGAAATCGGTTTGGTGGTTCTTCAGAAAATTCAGAGTCAACGTACCTCAAGACCCAGCTATACTGATCTTGGGCATATAGCCAAAGATGTTCAAGGATACCACAAGGACACTTGCTCAAATATGTTCCTAGGTATGTCTATCAAGGAGCAAGAATCATACAGAACATGGAAGAGATTGGAGCAGAAAAGAAATACCCTGGGCACATAATAAGCAAAACAGCAAATGAATAGAAAAAGAAAGAATATTAAAATCTGCAAGTTAAAAAGACAAAGCAGAAGTATTAGAATTACACTTGTCTTCCTTATTGAAATAGTAAAATACAGAAAGGCTTAGACAACTATGCTGTGAACTTTAAGAGACCAGAGATAACAGGCCAGATTACTATACTCAGGAAAACTTTTAATCGTCAGAGATGGTGAAAATAAGATATTCCATGGCAAAAACAAATTTAAACAATATTTATCCACAAAGTTAGCCTTACAGAATGCACCTGAAAGAAATTATCAAATTAAAGAGGCTAACCAAACCCAAGAAAGCACAAAGGATAAATAATCCTAGACCAGCAAATCAGAAAATGGGAAATACATGCAAATATGGTGCAACACAGCAAAGCACAGCAACATAACATGAGTCAGTATACTCATGCTCCTTGATGTCTGCTCGACCTCACTGGTGTCAACTCCCAAATAAAAGGACACAGAGTGGATAACCTTAGTGTCATCAATACTGAGGAAATAATGTTTCTTCATGGGGATGTGACTAACAGGAAGTCTATTTTCAGTTATGTTGAAATTCCATATCTGTCATCTGTGTCCTCACCTTGGTGTAGTGATATATTATTTATGATTTATTAAAGCTTGCCTGAGGATTCATAAAAGCAAAGTCAACCTCAAGCTAGATCAGGCAGTGGTGATGCACACCTTCAATCCCAGCAGCCAAAAGCTAGGAGGTGGTGATATACACCTGTAATCCTAGGACTCAGGTAGATGTATCTCTCTGAGTTCAAGGCCACCTAGGGATACATGAGATTGAATAGATCTAAAAAGAGTAATAGATCACATGACTTTAATCCAAGCACTAGAGGGGTATAAAAGACAGAAGTAGGGTCTTCAGTATTCAGTAGGAGGCATTCATTCTCCAGCCACACTGAGGATAGACAGCAGTTTGAGGCTTGGTGAAGAGCTCCTGGAACAGTCCTTTCAGCCTGAGCTTGAGGTGAGAGCTAGTGGCTGGGTCACTGCTTTGCTTCCCTTATCTTCAGGTAGATCCCCAATATCTGTCTTTGGTCTTTTATTTTTTTGTGTTACACCTTGGTGGTAGGGGAACCATATGAAATGAGCCTCGGGCTATCCAAACATAATAAAGGATCTGGTGAGTAAGCATCAAATACAAGGCAGCATAGTCTCACACAACAGATTACATGCCCTGAGGGATTTGAAATTCTTCAATTTAGGATTGCAAAAGAGATATGGTAGCAACATAACAGCCAGCCTATGTATGAAGCTCTGAAGGATTTAAAGGTTACATCTTAATATTGAATCAACAATGAATAATCTTTAGTATGTCACAGGCTATTTTGGAAACATACTTTTTTACTAGTCTGAAATTCACATGTAAATGAACATCCTGTATTTTACCTCATTAGCCTATAATAAGATGTATCTTTCTCTCTTTTTTTTACTCACTCTCTCTCCTTTCCTTCCACAAACTTTTACATTACTCCTTCTCCCCCAATGTCTTTCTCTCTCCCTCTCCACATCCCTGGGGTGTCTCTCCATTATATTTAGCAGGGCTGATAATTTAGAGTTAAGAGGGGGGGATTGCAGGCAAATTCTACTTTTACCTATAGCACAGATCTTGTTTCAGGCTAATAGGAGAAAAAACGAGGAAACTCAACTGAAATTTAAATTCTTAGCTCACAAAAAAAGAAGAAAGGGGAAAAGGCTCTTTTTCATGAATCTGACTTTCTTATTAGAGAGAATGAGTAAGAAGTCTAGTGTTGAGAGGATAATGGTTCTCCAAATCCTACCCTTGAATACACAAGGCCATATTTTCTTCTCTTAAAAATAACAAGTGATAGGATGACATGATTTAAAAAATATGTATAGCCGGGCATTGGTGGCACACACTTTTAATCCTAGCACTCAGGAGGCAGAGGCAAGCGGATCTCTGTGAGTTCGAGGCCAGCCTAGTCTCCAGAGAAAGTGCCAGGATAGGCTCCAAAGCTACACAGATAAACCCTGTCTCAAAAAAAAAAAAAAAACAAAAAAGTATATATTTTCCATAATCATTAAGTGAATTATTCATAGACTCTCATTGATGTCCAAGTGATCTTTGTTTCTCACTTCCTCACAATAGCTTCTAGTGAGAAATGAAACAGATGTTCTTTTAAAAACATACTCATGATCACTGTATTTCCAGTTCTGAGCACCGTACATGTTACAAATTATATACTCAGAAAGCAATTGTTAAATGTATAAACCTTTTAATGCCTAGTATATTTTCCTGCAACTAAAATTTGGAATGTTAACATGACAAGTGCTATAGTGTTGATAATGGTATTAACCATAGCATTTGGAAAATCTGTTTCTTCTGGTCACAGTATTACTGCATATGAGATCCCTAACTGAATGTAGGATTCAGACATATTCTTTTCTTTGGGACCATGAGTAAGCAACATTTATTTTTCCTACCTGAACAAAAAACTGGCAGCTGTCATTATCCAATGTCAGGATAGTTTCATCGTGATAATCCCAAAAGATCTTACCTGTGGACTAGATGGAGCTGAATTTCCAATTTTGACTTTAACAGCCAATGAATTGTGTTTAGTAAATTTCTTATTCCTAAAGGTATTTTATAAGGTATATTGCCACAATCTTACCATCCTGGAGTTTTGTAGAATTCTTTATATAATGCTCTACTTCATATTTTTAAATATCAATAACTATTTTATATTCAGTGGAACACTATTATAATATATTGAGACACAGACAATAATTTTTGAATAAATTACAAAGAACATCTTATTACTTAAGGTAACTATCATTGCACTTATTGCCCAATAGTTTACAAAATGCATATGTTCGCAGAAGCTGTGCCTGAGAATAAAATAGATCATGTCATTTGGACTTGAGTTACAGATGTATTTTTAAATATGTTTATTTAAGAGGTACGTTTGCAGAGCTGACCATTTGGTATTGGATGACAAATAATCTTGTCTTCCTTGAGGGGGACTAGTTCTCAGCATTCCCTAGTTGTCTGTAATTCTTGTATAATCCTGGGCCTAACTCCCATCCATGTTAGCAGGTCTACTGTCATTGTCCTTACTCAGATCATATTTAGGCAGTGTTAGACGTTAGGGATGAGACAAACTCAGAGCAAACTATTTGCTCCTTTGGCTCTTACCATCTTTCTGATACCCATTCCTCAATGGTTCCTGAGTCTTAGATAAGGGGGTTGTGTTATAGAGGTATTGGTTGGGACTGGGGCCCCACAACTCTGCATTTTAATTGGTTGAAGTTTCCTATAATGGCTTCCATCTGTTGCACAGAGAACTTTCCTTGATGGGAGGGGAATACAACACTTATCTGAAGGTATATGAACTATCAATTAAAGTGCAGTTAAGACTTATGATGGTTTTAAAAATGTGGTGCTTACAGGTTGTCCTTAAAGATCCATAACCTCACTTTTATCTGGATTGTTGGGAAGATTTTGAGTACCAGCCACCATCATCCACTTGTTAAGTAGGTCTTCAGCCCAATTGCAGAACTGCTTGTTACAGACAGGATATGTATGCTACTACTGCACCACTAGGGTTATCATGCCGTGCTTGTTATAAACCACAGGCAACATAGGGTGGCACTTTTGGTATCTTCCCTCCTTTGGGAGTTTGTATGGTACACTCTGGTACCATAAAGTTAATCCTTGGGAAAAGGATTTCAGGTCAATTTCAGCTAAGGAGATTGTGGGACTATGGTCTGAAGTTCATGATGGCTTCAGCAATGGGGACTTAATTTCTACACCTAGGCTTCCACTAAGGGCAATACCAATAGCCTGGTATTTGGGGGAAGACTATTAGACAACCCTGAGTAACAACTCAAAAGATGGCTTTTCATGCCTGGTATTTGGGTTTTATACCAAATTGTCATCAAAAAAAAAATTCATACAAGTCACATTATACAAAAAAGCAAAATTCATTCATATTTTTAGGAATACAACAGACACACACAGGTATATAGCAGCAAATTATGTTATAATCTCAAAAATAAAATAAATATTTATGAACACAGGAAGAAAAGAACTGTCATCATCCTACATAAAACAAAAATAAGAATGATAAATGGTGTTTGTATGAGCTATTCAGGGTATTTTCTTATTGATTTAGTCAGATGGGAATTAAAGAATTACTGAGTCACATGCCTATCAATCTAGGCCCCGGACATGATATGGAGAACATAGTGACAGATAACATAGTGGTCTCTGCATCTTTCTGGATTCACTAGTCTGACAAAGAAGAAACTGAATGCTCAGTGTTCCTGTGTAGTTTTCTGCATCCAAGAATGTGAAAGGCAGAGTTCATTGTGTGTGGGAAAGGTACAGTTCTATTTGAAACCTTTCTAGAGAAAATGACAAGTGAATGAGAACAAAAGTATCTGCAGGGCTCCTTGATCTGCGTGTGGGATAAACTGTTCTAGACAGAGGAAAGAGCACAGGCATTAGAGAGCCAGAGGAAAAAAGGATCATGGCTGAAAGAAGAAGAAAAAAATATTGAGAAACATGGCATGACACAGAGAAAATTGCAAAGATTTATTTGAAGGATGGTGACAATATAGGATATCATGAGTCTAGTTAAATAATACACATTTTCCAAGACAATGCCAGTCTAGTAAGATTACTGTGATTAAGTTTGTGCTTGAGAGGTCTTCTCTACATGAATGTGGAAAATGAATAGAAGATAGACAAGATAGTAGGTAGGAAAGTTGCCAAAAATAAAACTTTTAGTCAAAAAATATAATGGAGCAAATTAAAATTAAATATAAATGGAATGACAACTCCAGACAGATGGTAAGGTTCACAGAGCCAAACTTGAATTAAAATGCATACCGCCCCCCCCAGAATGTGATCTAATCAAATGCAAGACATATCTAAATTCATGTTCAACCAAAATTTAAGATGCTTAAATATGGAAATAGAAAAGTAGAGCAAGTGAAACCACATTAGCACAAATCTTCAGTGCCCTATCCAACAGCTAGAGGAAGCACTCTTTCCTCTAATATGAAGAACCAAATGGCCACCACTGACAATTGACCATACCCACCAAGGGGATGACATAGTGTCTGGCATTCTTCAGTTACCATCATCACAACTGTAAGCTCCTGCTCCACACATTACACAAATTCATTACAATCCTAGTGCTCTACTTCTGAATAAACAATCTGACATCAGAATCTTACATGATGACATGATTTCCATTAATTTTTCAAAAAAAGAGTGTGTACCATGTCTATTGTCACCCAAAATGATGCTAACATGGATATACTGTTCTATTTAAAATAAATAGAAATTGTTACTTCATTATTATTTTATACTTACATATCTATAAGTTTTTTGATGTTTCTATTTTGTCAGTTTATTAACTCTTTCTAAAGAAATTAGAAATATTTTAAATGTACCATAAAATCCTTGTAGTCAAAGATGAAATACGTTGTTAAGTACATGTTCAGTTCCAGATTTTTGAGCAAAAATAACTTTGAACATTTTGGGGACAAGAATTAAAAAATATTATAGAATTTCCTTCCCACATTTGAAATTTTAATTTCATAGTATTTTCAGTCCTCCAGGCTGAAAGCAGATAATATTTTAGCAAAAAAGGTGTTTTGTTTTCACACTTTCATCAGGCAAAAAATAACTAATTTAGCCTTAACTTCTAAAAACTATTCAGTCTCATGCAGAATTCAAATATGTAGCTCTTGGGACAAAAGGAATATTTATCAGAAAAATCTGGAGAAAATAAAATTTATATAAAAATATACTCTCCCATAATTCTATTTTCAGTCTTCTTTGACACAATATAGTGGATTACTGTTTCTTTGCCTACTAGTAATTTTGTCTTTTTTCTGTTTTAGGATTTTGTAAATTTTAATGTAAATTTTATTCACTTCATACTATAAACTAAAATAATATAATTTTCTAATTTATAATAGTAGCATGATTTTTATCATATTTCCAAAATGCCAGAGGTTATACTAAACGCTTTTTACTTGTTGTTGATTTTAAATATACTTTAATTCCCAGAGGGAGGTAAAACTATTAACCTCAATTTCTAGGTAAGGAAATTAACCTTTAACAATTTACTCTCAAGTTCCTTATTTCTCCATCTATAGACTTTATTACATTGTATTTGAAAATATAACTCTGCCTTAGTCAGCAAAGTCAAAACACAGGACTGTATTCTCCCGGTGTTTTTGGCTCCTGTGGCTCCTACAATTGTTCTACTCATCTGTGGAGTTCCCTGATATCTGGCTAATGTTTGACTGTAGATCTTTGTATGTGCTCCCATCAGCTGCTGGAAAATGTTTTTTTTTTTTCAGTCATGTTAGGTTCTACACTAGGTCTCTGAGCCACCTAGTTTTTAGATCCTGATCATCTATGCAGTATCAGACATGGGCTCCCTCTTGTTTAGAGGGCCTCAAGTTAGACTACTTATTGGTTGACCACTCCCACTAGCTTTAAGCTACCATTGTCCTTGGTCAATTTGCAGGCAGAATGGGTAGTGGATCATAAGTTTAATGGATAGATGTCCCAGTCCTACCATTGGATGCCTAGTGGTTGTTATAGATGACCAGTTCAGGCTCCCTGTGCCTTGTCCAGCCTTTATATGAGGGTATATGCCTAAACTTTTGTATTTTGTTATGCTGTGTTTGGTTGATATTATTTGGGATATTTGATCTTTCCTAAAGGGAAATGGAGAAGCAGTGGATCTGGATCTGGGAGATGGGGAGGTCTTGAGAAGAGGGGAGGGAGGAGGGTCTCAGCCAAGATGTACTGTATAAGAGAAGATGAAAATTTAAAAATTCTTTCAGGAAAAAAAATATATAAACCCTTGAAAAACATTACTACTACTATTAATAAATGATATTGAGGACATGAACTTGGGAGGAAAATCTGTTCTGGATGTCAGGGGGAACTAGTGGATATTATCAAGATTTTATACTCATAAAATTTTAATAGTAAGCAAAATATTAAAAATCTTTTCTGACAATAAAAACATAAAAGTTTTATAAAAAAGTCAAAGATATAAATGACCAACAAGTTCATGAACAGATGTTCAACATCACTAGTTATCAAGGAAGTGTGAATCAAAATCAAAATAAGTCATCCTTCACTGGTTACCTTATGCTAGTATCAAAGACAACCAATCAATCAAAAATATAATGAACAAAAAAGTAGATTAGACAAGAAATATTAAGAATATGGCAACTAGAAATTTGGTATATTATTACCAGAAGTGCAAAGGGTTTGTGCCAATGGTAGAAAATAGTGCAAAAATTCTTCAAATATTACCTCAAACATTTTTAATAAAGATTCAATTATCCAAAGTTGCTAAACGCAAGATCTCAAAAAAAGAACAATACCTCCATAGCACTGTTCATAATAGCCAAGTGTTAGAGACAACTAAATTGTACCAATCAATGAATGGAAAAAGAAAACGTGTTTACATAAAGAAAAATATTCTTTCTTAAAGTTAATAAATTTTATTTTTGCCATATCTGGCCATATTGATAAAACTTAAGGCTACTTCGCTAAGCGAGTGAAACTAATGACAGGAAGAGAAATACTGCATGATTCTTCTCTTGAGTCACATTTATAGGGGTTGAGATAAAGTGAATAAAAAGCAAGTAAGAAGACCAATGTTTATCATAGTAGATACAACTGAAAAGCTGGTTTTTCTAACAGTCCTGCTATTGCATAAACATTAAAATGATCCATTGTGATAAGTATTGTAGTGGACTAAATGAGCAACAGGGATTTTTTCTTTCAAGCTGACTGCAGGTTCCCCTCCTTCCTTTCCTCCCATTATCTCCCCACACCTCCCCTTTATGTCCCCCAATCCACTCCTCTTCTGTTTCTTTTTAGAAAGGGCCAGGCCTCCTATGGGTATCAACAAAGCATGGCATATAGAGCTGTAGGAAAACTAAGTTGTGATACTACCTTCCCTTGTATTAAGTCTGGGCAATGTAGCTGAGGATGAGGAATAAGTTACCATAATAAGCCATCAAAAGGATTAGTGACAACTGACAGCTCTTGTTTGTTCCTATTGTTAGGAGTCCCACAAATAGATCAAAATGCACAACTGTCGCACACACACACACACACACACACACACACACACACACACACACACACACACAAGCCTACATATGGCATCTTCAACATCTTGGGGTCTCCAAGGCAATCCAGGCTTCATCTTCACAACTTCACACAATGGCCACTCCTAACTTCTATTAAGTACAAGCTGACACATGTCTGGCATAAGTGGCTTTCCTTAATAGTGGAGGAATATTCCATAACCCTTTTATGCTCTTCTTAAATCCAGAGCCACAAGGCAATGTTGCCAAGTTTTTTTGCTCACCAGAACTGAAACGTGGTTCCCTCCTTCATTTACACCTTCACCATTATTTTTTTGGTTTGGATGGTTACCTTCACTGCCTAAGCTTTGTTGTTCTGGAATTTGGCTGTTCTGCTATGTAGACCATGCTGGCCTCAAACTCGGAGATCCACCAGCCTCTGCCTTCTGAGTGCTGGTTTTAAAGGCATGGAATACCACAAATTTCTTTTCATAAGTTGGAAAGTGAGTGGAATCTTGCCCTGAGGTCACCATGCCCTTATTCCATTTCTTTCCCTTTTTTGTATGTGTTCTGTTTGTTTTTCACAACAGATTTTCTCTGTGTAACATCTCTGGCTGTCTTGGAAGATGATTTGTAGACCAGGCTTGCCTCAAATACACAGAGATCTGCCTATGAGATGACTATAAATCTGTCATAAATAACTGAATAGAATTAGAAGCGTCAAGTATTTGATAATTAGAGATCATGTTCAGGAATAAATGGAAATGTCAGATATTAATGATGGCATTCTGGAGCATACATCCTGGAAGTCAGTTCCAAATATGGATACAAGTAAGAGTTGGAGACAACTGAGGGATCATTGGCCCCTGCTAATTGAGGGCCATTGCTCAATAAATGTGCGCTGAATATCAGAACCTGTTTTGCCAAAGTTTGTTGTATCAGTTGCTTTTTTATTTCTGTGGCAAAATATCATTACCAAAGCCAATTATAGAAGAAACAATTTGCCGGGCATTGGTGGCACACGCCTTTAATCCCAGCACTCGGGAAGCAGAGACAGGTGGATCTCTGTGAGTTCGAGACCAGCCTGGTCTCCAGAGTGAGTGCCAGGATAGTCTCCAAAGCTTCACAGAGAAACCCTGTCTCGAAAAACGAAGAAGAAGAAGAAGAAGAAGAAGAAGAAGAAGAAGAAGAAGAAGAAGAAGAAGAAGAAGAAGAAGAAGGTCAGCTGAGAACTGACATCCCAACACATGAACAGGAAGCAGAGAGAGTAAATGTTTTGAAAGCTCAAAGCCCACCACCAATGATATACTTCTTCTACTAAGGTCACCATCTCCAATAATCCCCAAACAGTCATCAATCTTAGGACCAAATATTCCAATGTTTGAGTTGTGTTGAGGACATCACATTCAAACCAGCATATTTATCTGACTCTTCTGCCAACCACTTACACTCTCAATATCTCAATATTCCCTCTTTTATTTATAACTTCAATGTGGGATTATATAATATGCTGCCAACTTACTTCTATTATATTTACTATTACCTGGGAATGTGTCTCTGGGCACATCTGTGGATAATTATGGAGATAATTGAGATGAGAAGAGTCAACTGCTGTGGTTAATATGATTCTCTAACAGTGATCCAGGACTATGCAAGTATGGAAAAGCAGCTCAGCAATAGCATACACTCTTCACTTTTTGTCCCTGACTGAGAATGGCTGTGTCCACCTATTTCAATTTCCTATTTCTTTGACTTCCTCACCTTTTTTGGCTCTACTCTTGAATTGTGAGCTGGAATAAAATCATCTCTCTTAAGAGGCTTTGTTAGGAAATTTTGTCACGAAAAATAATAAAACTGCAATTAATATAGAACTCAACACCAAGTGTTAGGCTATTGCTGTGATTAAACAAAATGTGTGCTTGTTAAAATCGCTGAATTTTGAAGTAGAAAATTTCTTGCTTGGTGAGCTGGTTCAGACAAAAAGAAAACCTGATTTGTTTGGTCCCTGGAACCAATACAAAAGTATTGGCTAAGTGGTATACATCTATATGGTGGTTTGAATGATAATGAACCCATAGGTTCATTATATTTGATCATTTTGTTGCCAGGTGGTAGACAGTTTATAAAAGATTAGGAGGTATGCCCTTGTCAGAGAAGATGTCACAGGAGTATGCTTTGTGGTTGCAACAGCCCATGACACACTGTCCCCCAACCTTATGAATAAGGTGTAAACTCACAGCTATCATTTCAGTCGTCAACCTGCCTGCTTACTTTCTCCAAGGCCCTCCCCACCCCAAACACACACACTTCGATGGTCATGACCTCATACTCCAAAACTGTAAACAAGCTGATGAATTATTTTTTATAAGCTCATTTATTCACAGTTTTTCTTCACAAAATAGAATAATAGCTAAAAATATAATAATAACTAAGGTTGTCTGCAATTCCAAAAAATCTGGTGCACACTAAGATGGGTAGTTCAAGGATCATCTAATCTGGAATAGGCAGCATGGAATAAACAAGCAGATCCTATCTCACAAAAGTGGAAAGATAAAGCTTTTCAAATTTTTGAAAGTTCTCTTCTGACCAACATATGTGTTCTGTGATATAGGTATACATGCACAAACACACACACACACACACACACACACACACACACACACCAAATGAATGCACATACCACACAAACACAAATAATAAAATAAAAACAAAGAATCTCATTTGGATTTGGAAAAGTACTTACAGTCTTTTTTGGGACAGCCAGATCCCAAATAATGGCATGGAGACTTATTAAAGCTCAGCTTATAGCTTAGGCTTTTCCCTAACTCAATCTTATGACTTAAATTAAGCCATTTATATTAATCTATCTTCTATCATGGGGAATTACCTCTATTTTGTCTTGCAACCCCTTTTTCCACTATGTGTTTCCTGGCATTTCTTGTGTACATAAATTCTCCTCCTCTTCTTTTTTTTCCCTATACATCCTGCCTAGCTATTGGCCATTGAGATTTTTATTACAACAACCACAGCAATACAACTTCACCTAGTGTATAACTATCTCACAACTATTCCCCTTTTTGTCTAAATAAAAAGGAAAGGTTTTAACTCTAATATAGTAAAACTATATACAATAGGAACAATTATCAGGTAAGAATTACATTTACAATGTTCAGTCTATCTGTATTTGGAAAATTCAGACAAAATATTTCATTGTCTATTCTATCTGAGTCTAAAGTTTTGTACCTTATTTAATTGTTTATCCTAACTTGTTTTATCAACCCCAAACTATCTTTTTAGACCTCAAAATAGTTTCTTAGATTAACAACTTAAACTTTTATGTCTCTCAAACATATAAACTTTACATGTCTAATGTAAGTTTCTTTTTGAATTTGGTGACAAAGTTCCTCTGCAATGTTGAAGTATTCATCTTGGGTCTTACGTCCTAGAATATCTGAAAGACTTTTTGTGAAGCAGGAATTTTGAAGGTTCTACCATGTCTTGGCAAAGTTCAGCAGTAAACTCTTGTTTCCTGTTTAGTCACTTTGGACAGTATTACTGTCAGCAGTCAGAGCAAGGGAAGACCTTTTTCCAAATGGCAATCATTGCCACATTGAAAGCAAACTCCATATGGAGGTACTCTGATGCCCTTCATCCTTTCTCTTCAAGCAAAATTTGGTGCTGCGCAGGAGTGACATGTCTTACTGTCAAGAAAAGACCTATTTTATCAAAACCTCCTAAAGTCCATATTCTGTATGTCTCTGAAGAGATTGAAGAACATGTATCTATTTATATCTATATCTCTTTTACCTACCAAACATACCTAACATAACTGTAAGCTTGATTGTTACAGATGACTAATTGTTAACTAACATTTATTTGTTATTTTAAATAGATTTCAAAGAATAGAATTTAGAACCCCTGTGAAAAATGGAAACAAGGGGATTGGGAGAGAGGGAAGGGAGGTAGGAAAAAGAGAAGGGAAGAAGAGGAGGGGAAGGAGAACAACAGGGATTAGGAAGAGTGAGGCAGGGGAGGAATAGAGGAGAGCAAGAAAAGAGATACCTCAATAGAGGGAGGCAGTATAGAATTTAAGAGAAGTCTGGCACTAGGAAAATTTCAGAGATCACAAGGATGAACCCAACTAAGAATCTAGGCAGAAGTAGACAGGCTTACTTTTATGCCCTTCCCCTATAATGAGATTGATGACTACCTCAATTGCCATCCTAGAGCCTTCATCCAGTAGCTGATCAAGGCAGAAGCAGGCACCCACAGCTAAGAACTGAGCCATACTTCTGGAAGCCAGTTGTAGGGAGGGAGGACAGATGAGCAAATGAGCCAAGACCCTGCTGGAGAAACCCACAGAAACAGTTGACCTGACCTAGTGAGAGCACAGAGACCACAGTCATAAAGCTGTGGAAACAGCATTGGACTAAACCAAGCCCTCTGAATGTGGGTGCCAGCTAGGAGGCCTGGGCAGTCTATGGAACCTCTAACAGTGAAGCCTGTATTTATCTCTAGTGCACAAATGGACTTTGGAAGCCCATTTCCTATGGATGGATATTATTGCAGCCCAGATACACGAAAAAGGGTCTAGGCCCTCCCCCAAATAATGTGACAGACTTTGATGATCCCCTGTGGAAAGCCTCACTATCCTTGGGGAGTGGGTAGGGGGTGGGTTGGGGGGTTCAGTATGGGACATGGGAGGATGTGAGGGAGAGGGAATGGGGGATTGATTGTTTCTAAATAAAGAAAATAAAAGTGAAAAATAAATAAATTCACAGATGTACTTTTAAAGACTAGAGCTTTATATTACATTTTTAAATAAGCCGCAAAAGTATAATACCTTAAAAATAGAAACATATAATAAAGTTTAACAAAAATAACCTTAAATTTGTATCAATATAAAAAATCTTGAACAACAGTAGAAAAATATATACAGTTTAACAAAAGTAACAAATTTGTATCAATATGCAAAATCCAAACAAATGCAAACTGTTTGGGACTAGTATTTGCTGTTTTAGTTTAAAAATAGATTCGATAATCTATCCTTTCACACTATCAATTCTATACTATATCTTCAGAAAGATATCTCTGAATCTAATTTCTTTCATTCAGCTTTTTTTGACCATGACCAATAACAACTTGTAACCAACCACCCTAAATGATGATAAATATCTGCAACCTACTGAATGACCAAAACCACCAGTCCCACCACTTGGAAATGTGGTTGTCATGTTCTCTAGACTGCTTCCTGTTGTGTGGAGACAACAGCACCTTCAGGAGACCTTGAGAAATTTTGGATAATGGTCAAGTCCTTGGAGAACTAGCTGTTGTCCAGTCTTGGTATATTGAGAAACTCCAAGGCTTATCTGAATTTCTGTCTGGAGAGTGTTTGAGGATGGACCATCTAAGTTAGCAGCTTTGAAGTTATTCTAGATGCAGAATTTTGAAGAAATTCTAGCAGAAGCATTCTGAGAAACTGGATCAACTGAGCTCCATTTCTTTTTTTGGTATCTGATCTTTTTTTTCTGAAAACAGAAAAAATTTTAAAGGTAACATATCTGTATTAACACAAGTATGGGATGTGTGGTGTGTACTGGTCAGCTAAAGATGATTTTTTTATTGTTTTATGTTTGAGAAATAAATAAGACATCTGTCAACTTTACAAGTCCATTTGGGTTGTATAACCAAACTGTAATATAAGTCTCTATCCATCCATATGCGAGGATCCAGCGCTAACAAGGTTTGTCATGTCTCACCCAGTCTCAGAACTGTTCTCATATTGAGCGAACATCTTATACATCACCTGTCTTGCAGTCTTTCTTGACCTTTCCCCTCACATCTGTAGCCAAGATACTCAGGAGGTCTCCCCAAGTCAAATCTGATCTTGGTTAACTTTGAAACAATCCATATCTCCCCAACCCCACCACATCCCCCATGGAAAAAAAAAACATAACCTCTCCCACAATGCAACACATTGTCCAGCTTCCATTTTGAAGCCACGACAACCCTAAATTATATAGGCTGGTTTAATTTACCAGTTCTTCTATGACCCAATGTCTCTCAGCAGCTGCTGTTCTCTGTTCACTAGCATTAAAAACATTCAAAGTCAGCTGGGTATTGGTGGCACACACCTTTAATCCCAGCACTCAGGAGGCAGAGGCAGGTGGATGTCTGTGAGTTTGAGGCTAGCCTGGTCTCCAGTTCCAGGATAGGCTCCAAAGCTACATAGAGAAACCCTGTCTTGAAAAAACCAAAAAATAATTCAAAGTCAACAAAGCACTGTACAAGGTCCATATGCCTGGTGTATTTCCCATCTCTATTTGGCTTTTTAAAATATTACTTTACCCTCTTTTTATTATTTTTCATAGAGAAGAGCAAGAAAAGAGGCACATCATTAGAGGGAGCCATTACAGGTTTAAAGAGAAATCAGGCACTAGGGAATTGTACAGAGATTCACAAGGATAACCCCAGTTGGAAATCTAAGCAATAGTAGAGAGGCTACCTTGAATGCTTTCCCCTATAATGAAAATGATGACTACCTTAAATACCATCCTAGAGCCTTCATCCAGTAGCTGATGGAAGCAAAGCAGAGATCCATGGCTAACCAATGAGCTAAACTTCTGGAATCCTGTTGTAGAGAGGTTGGAGTGATGAACAAAGGGGACAAGACCATGCTGGGTAATCCTAAGAAACAGCTGGCCTGAGCAAGTGGAAACTTATGGACCCTAGCCAGACATCTGGGGAACCAACACAAGACCAAACCAGGGCCCCTGACATGGGTGTCAGCTAGGAGGCCTGGGCAGTCTATGGGACCCCTGACAGTGGAACCATACATCCCTTGTGTAGGAATACAATTTGGGAGCCCATTCCCCATGGAGGAATACTTTCTTTTTTTAATTTTTTTAAAATTTTTTATTATGTATACAACATTCTGCTTCCATGTATGTCTGCACACCAGAAGAGGGCACCAGATCTCATAACGGATGGTTGTGAGCCACCATGTGGTTGCTGGGAATTGAACTCAGGACCTTGGGAAGAACAGGCAGTGCTCTTAACCACTGATCCATCTCTCCAGCCCGAGGGATACTTTCTTAGCCTAGATACATGGAGGAGGGCCTAAGCCCTGTCCCAAATGACTTAACAGATTTTTATGATCCCTTATGGAAGGCATCACCATCCCTGGATAGTTAATGGAAGATGGGATTGGGGGTTTAATGGGGAGTCTGGGAGGATGAGAGTGAGAGGGAACTGTGGATTGATATGCAAAATAAGATTGTTTCTAATTTAAATAAAATTTATATAAAAAGATTTTATTATTTTTAAGCTACTTAACTTTTTCTATGACTGTTTATTCCCCTTTCATTTCTTTCTTCAGCATATTTTTAAACATACTGTGTCATTTTAGAGGTTTTCTGTGTCTGAACCTGAGTTTAGTAAGCACCTTCAGGATTCTCTGACCATGTGAGAAAAATCTTAAACTGTCATGTCAGCTGCCATGTGGTTCAGATTATTGCACTGTGCTGGCTACAAACTGCAGGCAGCCAAGGGGAACGGTGACCTGCCTGAGAGACTGCAAGACTAGGAAGCCATGTCTGGCTCCATGTTTGTGTGTTTGGAACTTTTGTTTACAAGCTTTCTCAGGTCCTAAGTGGAAATGCGTGTTCCCACATTAAATGTCATATGTAATGAGTCTCTATATCCCACCAGCCAGCTCCCAAATAATGACACAGCGACTTCTGATTTATTATAAAAGCTCAGTCTGTAACTTAGGCTTGTTCCTAACTTGCTCTTATAACTTAAACTTACCCATTTATATTAATCTATGTTCTATCATATGGCATTACCGCTATTCTATCCTGCACCTCCTATTTCCTCTCCATGTCTCCTGGCATCCCTTGTGCACCTAGCTTCTCCTCCTCTTCTCTCTCTTTCTGGTTTACCTGCCTATACCTCCTGCCTAACTATTGGTTGTTCAGCTTTTTATGACACAAATCACAGCAATATACATTCACAGAGTGTATAAATATCCCACAGTACCTTACATTCTTTAAATAGTATTTAATAGGCCATTCTGGTAAAAGATCAGAAAATAAAAATGCTGTACAGAGGGTGTCTGTCTGATGACAGTTTTGAAAGGAATAAAGAATCCATTAGTAACTAGATTAGGGGCCATTTGTGTGGTATTTGGGGCAGAATCTGGCTTCATTTTGCCTGTGTCTTGAGAACTTGAATTAAGTTGAATTTAAAGATGACAGTCTAATTTGGCTGAGAAAGGGTGTGTTAGCACTTTTCAAATTTTTGAAAGGGAAAGTTCAGAAAACAAAGCAGCTTTAGTTGTGTGGGATTAACAATTGAAAAGAGAGATATCTTCCTTAATGAGGAATTGGAAAGGTACATTGAAGGTAAGACTCATCCCATCCAAGGACCGAATCTGTAAATGTAAAAATAATGTGAAAAGAGAAAAACTTGTCCTGAGGATGCATCCGAAGAAATTTTCTACTCCAGAAAAGCAGCTGCCTAGGAGAGGTGTTTTCTAAGGGTTAGCACAGAGAATCCGATACAACTGTAGTCAAAGTGGGTCAGAATATACATTTAATTGTAATCAAAATTTGGCACTGCTGTTCACATGGTACTTGTTTGGGAGGCATTAATAAAGTGAGAATAAATGTGTCACGAATCCTGATTCCATGGTTTTAGAGAACCAGTCCAGGAAATGTGGGGCTGCTTTGAAGTCTCTGCAAAGATGCTATGAGAGACCATTGTTTGAAACTGTAAAGGATTTAGCCTAAGTTGCAAAGAATATCTAGGGATATTTGAGATTTCAGGACAATGTAGGATATCTGCTAAGATGATCTTCAGTCATGGAGTGGACCCAGGCCAAGAGTGCTGTGTGCTGCATGTGGGAGAGCCAGGTACATGGATCCTCATAATCACCTGATCATGCAAAATGACCTGGTGATGATCTTATTCTTGTGTAAGTAACAACCACAGCTGCAATAAATTCATGAATGCAATGGTCATTCCATGTACAAAAGGCATTGCTTTATATGACTCCTCTCAATGTGTGATGATTATATTCTTTTGTATTCTATTCCACAATGAGATTTGGACAGAATAATATAGATGTCTAATTTGAAGCTCAGTATTCTACTGTGAAGAATTCTCTGCACTTTGAACAGTTGTGAGTCTCTGAATTAACTACTGCTCACTCCAAAAAGAAATTTCTCTTGTGAGGAATGAGAGCAATATTAATCTACAGAAATAAATATGAATCTTTAGAATATAGTTTTCAAGTGAGTTAGATCTTAAAACTGAATCCTAAATTAGACACAAGGCAGGACAAGGCAAAGAGAAATTTCACTTATATTGTCCTAAAATGATTTTAGCTCAGACACTGGCTAACAACTATTTTTTGAAAGCATGAGTGGAGAGATCTTCTATCTCAAATGATATTAAAAGTTCACTTAGGAAACATGTACACAGGATATATTATGTTCTGGAAAGTGGACACTTTCTCTAGATAGAATAAATTAGAGACTCACTCAACTTGTAGATGCCACATATGAACATAGGAAATATGGCATGGTGAAGTCAGAAGTGCCAGTTAGATTTTATGCTGAAGCTTGAGACTCCAGCCACATTTTTATCATGTTCCAAAATGATAAACTGAGTTTATCAGTCCAAGCCTATAATTCCAGAACTCCAGTAGTGGATATTGGGGAACAACTTCAAGGTTAAGGCCAGTCTAGCTACATTGGGTAATCCTGTTTCAAAAACTAAAAGCTCACTTCAGGCTATGCTCCAACTGCTGAGAGAAATCTTAGCTGGGGTCATCCTTGAAGACTCCTTGCCCTTTCCATTGCACCAGGCTTGTTTTTTAAAAGATTTATTTATTATGTGTACAACATTCTGCCTCCATGTATTCCTGCTTGCCGGAAGAGGGCACCAACTCTCATTACAGATGATTGTGAGCCACCATGTGGTTGCTGGGAATTGAATTCAAGACCTCTGGAAGAGCAGTCACTGCTCTTAATCTTTGAGCCATCTCTCTAGCCCCTGCATCAAGCTTCTACCCACCCCTTTCCAGTCATTTTTCTCAGAATTCTTTCTGTTTTTCCAGCCCCCAACCCAATCCCACAAGTTCCCATGCCTACCCACCCCGGTTATACCCAGTAGGCAATTGGTGATTACCCCATTTGGCATATGAGAGACTTCATCCTGTGACTGATGGAGGCACATTCAGAGACCCAAGGTCAAATGTAGGGCTGAGCTTGGGAAGTCCTCTTGAGGAGAGGGAGAAGTGATTGTAGAAGCTATGGAGGTCAGGGACATCACAGGAAAACCCACAGAAACAATGATCCTGGCTTTTGGGGACTCAGTGAGTATGAACCAACAATCAGGTAGAATGCATGGAATCAGCTAAGGCCCTCTGCATATATATGTGACAGTTGTATAGCTTGGTCTAGTTGTTGTACTCCTGGTAATGGGAGCAGGAGCTGTCCCTGGTGCTTTGGCTGGCTCTTGGGAACCTATTCCACTTGCTGAATTGCCTTACTCAGTCTGAATGCAGGAGGAGGTACTTGGTCTTACAGCAGCTTGTTATGACATGCTTTGTTCATGCCCATGGGAGGCCTACCTCTTTCTGAGGGAATTTGGAGGAGAAGTGGATTGAACAGGAATGGGGAGTTGGAGTAGAGGAGGGAGAAGAGGCTACTGTAAAGCTAAGTCTTTCTGTCAGCCGCCAGAGCCCCGCCACCAGTTAGGGTTCCCTAATAGTACACAGAGTCTTATGTTAATTACAATGTTGCTGGCCAATAACTAGAATTTATTATATGCTAGCTCTGTCTTAAGTATCAACCATAACCATTAATCTATATATTTTAAAAAGACTTATCTTACCGAGGACTCTGGTGGCATGAGTCCTCTCCTGCTGGGATCACATGGCAACTTGTGTCTTTACTACATTTCCCAGAATCCTCCTGAACTCTTAGCCCCACCTTAGCTTTCCTATTGGCCAATAGTGCTTTATATATCAACCGATAAGAAAAACATATACACAGAAGGACCTCCCCATCAGGCTGCAGTCAGGATGGAGAACAAATAATTTTTTTAAATGCCCAAACAAATCAAAAGGCTAGCAGTAACAATTATTCCAACTAATTTAGAACCTATGAGGAAGTACTAAGTGGAATCTGGATATAACTAAAAAAGAAAGCTGAAAAATCATGCTAAAACAACCTCTCCACCCAAATGTTAGGGTCCACAAGAAGTCCCATAGAAGACCACCAGACATGTATGCAATCAGCAAGAACATTAATTTTAAATAAAACTGCAAACTTGTTGGAATAGCGAATGGCAACAGATAGAGAGGCTTTCAGGCTCATTTTAAACTGGGTTTGGGGATTTCCAGGGAGGAGAGATTACTCTGGGGGCTGATTGGTAGGTGGCTCTATTAGTTATGGCAAGAAAAGCTGTCTTTAGCTAGCAGGAGGCTGTGGTCATCTGCTAAGCTAGCAGAAGGCTGTGAGGCCTCTGATGTTTGGTTGCCCCTGAGTTGTGTCTAAGCAAGCTAAGAACTGCTTGCTTAGCTTCAGACACCTGAATTAAACCAAAACTAAGGCCTGGTCCTAGGAAAGAACTACTAGAAACCTGTCATGGTTCTGGTCTGGATCCCTAGCCCTCTCACCAGACATACACAATTGAATGAATTCCAGGGTAAGAATTCTTACCAATATAAATCTGTGTGATTCTTGACCTTAGCTGAAATAGTGAACCTTATTTTTTTCCCTCAATTTAGAGGTGACACTTCAGTCGTCTGTCATCTGCTATGATGATTTCCTGGAGTTCTAATTGCTTCCTAAAGGAACTTTTTAAAGATGTTTGTTTAATTATTTAGTTTATTTGACATCCAAACTACAGTGTCCCCTTCGTTTTCTCCTCCCAGTCCATACCCCATGCACTCCCTTATCTACTCCTCTGCCATTTCTCTTCAGAAAAGGATAGGCTTCTGGTGGATATCAACCATGGGATATCATGTTGTGGTCAGACTAGGCACTTCCTCCTCTATTAAGTCTTGACAATGCAACCCAGTAGGAGGAAAGGATTCCAAAAGCAGGCAACAGAGTTGAAGATAGCCCATGCTCCTACTGTTAGGAGTTCCACAAGAAGACAAAGCTATACAACTATAAAATATATGTAGAGGGCAGAGATCAGTCCCAAGCAGGTTCCCTGATTGGAGGTTCAGTCTCTGTGAGCACCTATGAGACCAGGTTAGTTGATTTTGTCAGTTTTCTTGTGGTGACTTGGACACCTCTGGCTCCTACTATCCTTTCTGCCCTCTTGTGAAGGACTCTACAAGATCAGCCTAATGTTTGACTGTGAGTACTTGCATCTGTTTCCATCAGTTGCTGGATGAAGCCTCTCCAATGACAACTTAGCTAGGCACCAATCTATGAGCATAGAATATCATTTGGAATCATTTCATTAACTTACTTTGCTAGTTGTGTTTGATTGGTTCTATCTTAGGTCTCTAGGCTGTCCAGCCTCTAAGTCTTGGCCATCCTGCAGTGTCAGAGGTGGGCTTCCTCTAAAGGTATTGGTGTCAAGCTGACAAGTCATTGGTTGATCACTCACACAATTTCTAAGTCATCTTTAGCCCAGTACATCATGAAGGTAGGACAAATTGTAAGTTCAATGTTGTTTGGCTTATTTCACATTGAAATCCCTCCATTGCAAGTCTTGCCTCATTAAGGGAGTTTGCCAGTCCAGACTCTGTATTCTTGATTGTTAAGAGTCTTAGATAGAACTACCCTTATAGATTCCTTGGAGTTTTCAGTGCACTAGATTTCTAGTTCATCCCAGAGATGCCCACCTCCTGCCTTGATTTCAGTTGTCTCTCCCAGTACTTTTAACCATTCATTAAGTGCTTGGTTGAAAACAATCAGCAACATCTGGTACAAATATTTTGTAATGCCTATTAACACATACAAAGATGGTGTTTGATTTGGCAGTTGCCCATTCTGGTGTTTGTGGACATTTGAGAAATTATGTGTTGTGAGGAGAGTGGGACAAGCAATAAAAGTAAAGCAACTAGTTTTATAAGCCTCACAGTTATTAAATAGTGGTTTTTGTTCTTTAAAACACGTAGCATTTTTTCAATAATACAGCAACATTGATGAATACTCACTGCTAGAGATTGTGATGGTTATATGATGAAAAGGATCAGAGGAGATCCTGGTTTAAGCTCTTACCATAAAACCTAGAGGATATGACTTAATGATGTAGCTACAGAGTTTTAATTCATACTGTCTATACCAACTGCACATGCACAGACCTCAGTATCCACAGTGGAGACCCAAGAAGAAATGTTTCAACTAAGACAAGCACAATATACTCATTCTGGGCTGCTGGCTCAAACTGATCTGAAGTAGAAGCAAAGAAAGAGTCCCTCAATGTTTATTCCTTTTTCATTGCATAATTCCATTTAATGACTAGGGTAGGGAATGGGGAATGAAGATACCAAAAACTATTATTCAAATGATTTAGCTCCATCTACTTGCTATGAAGGCAGAATCTGGAGGAACAGAGACAAAGTAGTGATAATCTAGAGGAGTGATTACCAAGAATGCATGGTTGAAATTGATGGGTTTCACTGTAATTATTTTAGTTCCTTTTTCATGTTAGCTAAAACCAGACACATTGTTTTCTTAAATGATATTAGATTTACACATATTGCAACTCATATCTTCATAGTAATTTTTATATATTTTTCCAATGTGTTAATACATTTTTAGAATTTGAATATTACAGTCACATATGTTTCCAACATTTTGATTCAATATCTATTCTTTCTGAATACACATTCAAATGAGTAATTCTTCAAAATAATGTTATATGACCATTCATAAATGACATAATTTTATAAGTAAATTTATGCTTAAGTAAACAGGGTTCAGGCCAAATATTGGTTTCCAAGATAAGACATGGCATTTTATCAGCAAGGAGCCATTAGGTTTATTAAAATAATTATTCTGTAAGTCAAAGCTTCAGTATCAATTGAATGTCTTATATCCCTTTATGCTATAATCATGTTTTTAAATAAAGAATAAGAGAAAGGGATTGAGTGATGATTTATTTTAGGTGAGCTATTTCCAATAGTGAGCATCACTTACTATTCCTAGTGCTACAATAATAACCTTTAAAAACATTTTCTGGAATTCTATCCATGACAAGGTCATTCTCATTTCCTTGAGTTTCCCATATTTTGTATTTTCTGTCATTTTAAACTGAAGGACATAGTCAACTTCTGTTTTTCTAGCAAGCCTTTGTCAGAGGCTATATGTTAGGTTCTGTAGTCACACCTGGGACTTATTTTAATTTTGTGTAGGATTCATTTAAAGTATGCCAGTCTTTCCATGCTGTCTTTTCACATTTGGCTCTTCATTATTTTTACCTTTTCTAGTTTGCAAGTCATTCTCCTTGAAGAAAAAGAAGAAAAGCAAAACTCTTGTGTAGTTTCATTTCTGTGTCAGCTGTCAGCTCAACTTTTTCCTCAGGAGAATGACAAAATGTCTGTGTTGCTTCAAAAAAAAAAACTTTTTACTCAGCATTTGTTTTTAAAGGTACCTAGAAGAAGAGAGGAAATACAACAGGTTTCCATGTATGCTAAATGTGCTTCCATTCACTTCCTTGCCCAGTCAGCCTTTCAGGAGAAACTAGCCACCCATTTTTCAGGTGTTAGATATTGTACTGAATCTGGATGATAAAATATATTGTTACCATTTCTGTAGCAAATGGATTCATGGTTTAGTTGCTGGATATGTATTTGGACCAGAGGCCAGATGGGTTTTATATATTGGTGGCTGAGACCCCTAAATAAACCAACAATCAGGACAAACTCCTATTAAGCATCCAAGTATTGACACTTGGATATAGTTAGTGTTTGTCTTGTGAAAGCTGTGCAGAAAAGTTAAAAAGACCTTCCATGTAGAAGGTATCCTGTAAGCTAAATATTTATTAGTGGGTATAATAGTTTTCTGAGGAGGTCCTTAATGGATAGAGTAGACTATAAATGCTGGGGTTGAGTATAGCTGTCTCAGTTATGTTATTTTATTGCTGTAAAGAGACTACACAACATGGCAACTCCTATAAACTTATAAATAAAAACATTTAATTGAGGTGGCTTGCTTACAGGTTCAGAGGTAAGTCCACTATCATCAGGATAGGGAGCATGTTGGCATGCAGGTAGATGTGGGACTAGAGTGGAGAGTCATACACCTTGACTCAGAGTCAATAGAAAGTTGACTGTCACACTGAGGGAAGTTTGAACAAAAGAGACTTCAAAGCCCACCTCCACAGTGACACACTTCCTCCAATAAGGCCATACCTCCTAATAGTGCCTCTCCCTTTGAGGGCAATTTTCCTTCAAATCACCACAATGACCCATTTAGAAAACTCTAGGTTATTAGACCTGTCATGGAAGGGATTGAGGACTAGTGAGAAAACATCCTTTTCTTTTTTAAAGTATTTTTTAATGTAAATTACAAACAGGCTTGTTTTACACATCAATCCCAGTTCCCTCTCCCTCCCCTCCTTCTCTGCCCCCAACACCCCCATCCCATTCCCTTTCTGCTCCCCAGGGAGGGTGAGGCCTTCCATGGGAGATCTTCAAAGTCTGTCATATCAATTGGAGCAGGACCTAGACCCTCCCCCATGTGTCTAGGCTGAGAGAGTATCCCTCTATGTGGAGTGGGCTCCCAAGTCCATTCCTGTACTAGGGATAAATACTGACCCACTACCAGAGGCCCCATAGATTAACCAGACCTCCAAACTGACATCATCATTCAGGGGGTCTGTAACAGTCCTATGCTGGTTTCCCAGATATCTGTTTGGAGTCCATGAGCTCCCCCCTTTTCAGGTCAGCTGTTTCTGTGTGTATCTCCAGGCTAGTCTTGACCCATTTGTGCATCACTGCTCCCTTTCTGGAGGAGTGGATTCCAAAGTTCAGCTCAGTAAAAACATCCTTTTCTAACAATCTTTTATATACATGTAATGTTTGCAGATGGTTAATTTAGAATTTTTTTTTAAATCACATTCATATGTTCCTATTGAGAGTTTATGTGTAGGAAGTGATAAAAAAAACACCATTGGTGTTCATAATGGTATTTTAACTCCTCTGGAAAAATTGATGCCCTTTTTCATGGGCTTCAGACTAGAAGAAGTACCTGCCCTAACATGGCCATATTTCAGAGGTCTTGTGATCCCCTTTACTAATACACTTATTATACCACTGCAGAACAGAGGGCATTATCTGAATGGATCATTGAAACTTTAGGTTTTAAATAACACAGAGAAAGGGGGAAAATAAATAATAAAACTAAAATTCAAAGCACAAGCAACGTGGTACTTGGAAATTTTACTTTATAGTATTTATGCTGTTGTAAAAAGTACCTTTTGGTTGTACAAGATTATCATTCACAGAAAACCAATGTCCTCAGACAGACAACAGAAATGTTCTTTTGTGTTTTCTTCATAAAATTTAGATGTTATTTCCCAATTAAAATGGCACTGGGACAGCAGCCTTTCCCAGCTTCCTCAAAAACACATACAAAGCCGTTGAACACATGCACACATAGACAAATCCATCAAAAACTGGCACAAGAGCCAGCCTGCTGCCAGAGATTCAGTGAGGATTTTACTAAAACAAAACTGACAAAATATTTTAAAAATGTAAACAATAGTTTATTTTTCTGTTTGCAGCTACAATGTGCATGGGAAGTTTCTTCAAGCTTCCTCTGTTCTGTCCTTGGTCAAGACACTACCTTCCTTCAGATACCTGATATCCACAGAAAAGCACTATGAGACCACCAAATGTGGTACTGTCATGGTGCTTGATTGACCAGCATTTCCTTGCACTCAAGGAAATCTCTTCAGGGTTTGCAGTGACAATTCCCTAAGAAAAATCTAGGGGAGCATTCTTGTCCTCAAACTTATGGCAGCTGATTTTCAGGACACTCCAGTCTGTGAGTTTAAAATGATGACACAGGAGCTGGAGCAGTGGTCCAGAATCTAGGAACACTGTTGCTTTTGTAGGGGAATCAGGCTTGGTTCCTAGCATGAGCATGTGGCTCATAACCATCTATAGCTCCAATCCAGACATCTGACACCCTCTTTTGACCTTGGTGGAAAACATACAAATGGAACACACACACAAAATAAAATAAAATTTATAATAAAATTTTAAAAATGATGACATTAAATTTTAGGTCTACCATCCAGTTACATGAGATTATTAGTTAAAATCTGAATGTCAGTGTGATTTTCCTTTCAGAGATTATCACGAAAGAAATGTCCTGAAATTTTTGATTCTACAAAATGGATGTGCATAAAACATGTATTTGCAAACCAGTGTCATCAACTCCTATCCCCAGTGACATCTATTAAACTCCACTTTCTGCTATAAATGTAACTAGCTGGGCTATGAAATTACTAAGACCCCCTAGAGAAGCTTCATAACTGATTGGGCAGGTAGGCTGGCTTTCATTCACAATGTTGCCATAGCCCACATTCTAGGTTAGACAAAGAATCCCCAGGTAGCATAACTCTTCTTGGGATACATAGGTTCTATATGCAGGAGAGAACCAGGTAACTTGGGTCATGATCTGATTATCATAAAATTATCTGTGAAGATTTGGGCTCTACCCTTTCATTTTCTAAGTAACTTACAACATGGAGCATCCAGAATTTTCTAGATTTGCCTAGCCTAAAATCACTTACGTCTGTTAGATGCATATAAACTGAAGTTCTGTAGAGGTTACAGTTAAAATAAATGTATTAATTTATGATATATATTTAAAATCAAACTATTTAGGATATCTAATTGCTTTCTTGATAGTAAAAATACTTAAAATCAATTCTTTGGGGCTATTTTCAAAGTTATATCATCAGTGGTAGTCACCTTTATGTTCATCTCTTAACCTTGTTCTTCCAGTGTCATAGAAATTCTGTGGGCTTTGTTCAACATCCACCAAATCCCTCACCAGCAACTAACCACTAGTTTACTTTCAGTTTTTAATATGAAATTCTGTGATTTTGTTTTTTCATGTCTAGTTTATATCAGGTAATATAAAAACTTCATATTTATCCATGTTTTAAAATTTTCTTTTTATTATTTATTTATTCTTTCATACCGACTCTTTCTATGTATCTCTCGTTGTCTTGTAACTCACTCTGTAGACCAGGCTGGCCTTGATCTTGGATATCTGCCTGCATCTTCCTCACAAGTGCTGATGTTAAAGCTACCACCTGGCGAAAATATTTTTATTTAAAAGATGGTTATCCAATAAATGTTAATCATATTCTTTTCTCTTTCTCAACTCCTACCAAATCTTCTTCATTTTCCTACCCACTTTATATTCTTTCTTTCTAGCTTGTCCATTCAAAAACCAACCTATAAACAAAACAAAAACAGAAAAAATACCTACAATAATAAAAACTCAAAGAGCAAAACTTAAAAATCAAAGTAGAAAAGCTTATTAAAAAGATTAATAAGATAAAAATAACAAAATTAAACAAAGTATGCAAAACGGACACACACACACACACATAGAGAGACAGGGGGAGGGAGGGAGGGAGGGAGAGGGAGAGCGGGAGACAAAGGGAGTCCAGTTTTTAGTGATCAGAATCTCTGGTTATGAGGTCTGCCTTGGCATGTAGTTGACATACCCTGTGTAGAAAAAAAAATCTTATCTTTCCCAACTGGGATCATTTGCAAATAGTGTCTTGGTTAGCAGTGTGACTTTAAGTTCAATTCCTCTTCTCAGTACTGAGATTTTTCTTTGGTTTGAATCTATTCAAGTTTTAGACAAGTTGTCACAGTCGATGTGAGTTCACATGATGTGTATCAGTCCTGTTGTCCTGGGAAGACACTGTTTTTTACTAGTCATCAATCACCTCTGGCTCTTACAATATCTCTACGTCCTCTTTATCATAGTTTGCTAATACTTGAAGTGAAGATTTGATAAAGACATCCCATTTAGGACCTTGTGCTCCAAAGTTTCTCACTATCTGTACATTGTCCAATTGTGGGTATCTTTGTTAATCACTGCCTACTGCAAGAACAGTCTTCTTTTACGGGGTTAAGTTATGTTCTGATCTATGGGTATAAAATTATGTCACTAGGAGTTATTTTATTACCATGTTCTTTAGCAGAGTAGTAGTAGGCTTTCTTCTAAGCCTTTGGTCTATCTAGTTTCAGGTCCTTGCTCACTTTAGCCGAGTTATATATGGTTTCTCTCTCATGTAGCAAGCCTAAATCCAATGAAAAAGACAATAACTATATGGATTTGTGCATAAGTGTATGCCACTATTTTTGCTACCACTACACCACAATATCTCACAGGCAGGCTTCTTTTATAGATCAGGAGATTTATTGCATATTGTAGCTAATGTTCACTTTTCTCCTCAGGTAGCATGCATAGTACCTTACAGATACATGATCCCCTATCAGTAGGAATGAAGCTTCAATCCTCCATGTTTGATAACACAATGAAGTATGTTTTCAGCAATAGGCTGGCTCTATGGCCAAAATATAGAGAGTACCTATATAGCCTTTGCAATATAGTCTGTGATGATTAGGGATGTGAATCTGTAGGACCCCTGCTGGCAACAATTCAGCATTGCAGAACCCATTCCTGGAACTGAAGGCTTTATTTGGTGGCATGTGATGTCTAGTTGAAGCATTATATGTTGTTTACTCTGTTTATATGTATATATTTTAGGAATCTTTTATAACACACGTATCTAAAGTTTGAAAGATAACACACCCACATAGAAGACAAAGCATGTAATATTTGTCTTCTTTGGGGGATCTGTGTTATATCATTCAGGATGTTTACTTCTAGTGCCATCCATTTATATACAAATTTTATAGTTTCATTTTTCTTGAGAGTTGAATAGTCTTCTATTCACAGAATACCACATTTTCTTTATTTACTCATCAGTTGTTGGACATTAAGGCCATTTCCGCTCCCTCCATATTATGAATAGAGGCACAAGGAACATGAAATAAACAAGCATCTCTGCTTCATTAAAATATAGAGTAATTTGGGTATTTGGCTTTATCCAAACATCTCTCTTTGGTAGTTACTAAAATTTTATAAAACTGTTGCTGAGGCCCTGGTAAACAACAAAATCAAACAAGCAAATGAGAAAACCGATCTAATAAATTTTATGATTCAGACAGGGGTATTTCTAGAAAAAGGAACTGTTGAAGTTGATTTTATTGCCTATTTTAAATTAGGAAGGACAAAAGGAAAGCCAACAAGAGACATCATCAACCTGCAGGAAATTTTGAGGAAATAGAAAGGTGTTAAGTCCTTTGCAAGCTCAAAAATAGAATTGTTGCTCATTTTGCTAAGAAATGCTGGTCTAGTGAAAAAACTCCCCTTACATTAGAAGTAATTCTGGCTCCAAGTTCAAACCCAGTTAGAGCTTAAATCCCTCTGGACTGCAAACCAAGACGTATCTAAAGTGATGTCCCTGTTGTGCATTGTCTCCTTCTGAATTTATCATGAGGTCAGCATCAACTCATGAAGTAAAAATCTTTTATTATTATTATTATTATTATTATTATTATTATTATTATTATTATTATTTTATTGGTTCTAGTTAGGGAACAAGCTTATTTCAAGTCCCTTCTCCCTCTCCCTCCCCTCACCCCCAAACCTCCTCCCCACCCCCAGTCTACCCCCCACCCCATCCACCCACCACTCCCCAGGCAGGGTAGGGCCCTCAAAGGGGGCTCTGCAAAGTCCACCAAGTCTTCCTATGCTGGTCCTGGGCCCTTCCCCATGTGTCCAGGGCCAGAGTGTAACCCTTCACATGGGATGGGCTCTCAAAGTCCCTTCTTGCACCAGGGAAAAATACTAATCCACCACCAGAGGCTCCCTGGAGTGCAGATCTTATTGTAAAATCTGAGTATAACCAGATTTTCTTCACTAATGTGGGTATTCTCATATCTCATGCTATCTGTACTTACCTAGACTATTCTTACCTAATCATATTCAAAATGAAGATTTAGGAGGGCTTTGTTTTGAGACTACTTATGGTACAGTGATTATATAATGAAAATTTGCTAAATTATATATGGGCAACTTATTTTCTGTTAATTCACCTGTAATAAATACCCCCATAGAAGTGGATAAAGTATGTGTTCATGGACAAAACATTTCTGAGGTAAATTTAATGAATTTTTAACTAACTAATCACTATTGTGGTAATGGTAAATAAAATGGTATTATAAATACTTTCTAGAGTATTGTAAAATGCTTGGTGCTCTTCAAAATATTATAAAAAGCACTCCTATTACAAAGTATGTCAGTAAATGAAATCACATATCAACCAAAGAAATACATAAATATTTATTTTTCCATATATGTGTGTTTGCATATGTGTATACTTTTTCTCTAGTGTCCCACCCATAAAAACAACAAAAAAGTTTGCAAAAGTAATATTATGCATTGATAAAATAGTGGAAAAGTCTCTCAATAAATCCCCTCAAATAATGGCATTTTAGATTATTATTTAATAGTGCTGTAGATTATTTTTTAATCTTTCTACTGCTTTCCAGTATTTTTCAGCACTTGAAATTACACATTATTATATTCACAATTGAAGTACACAATATGCCAATTTTTATAAAAACTTGATGATTTGATGAAACTTCAGCACAAAGCAAAATTATGGCTTTCTGCCTGCTAGTTGTCATTTCAGGATTTCAAGGCAAATGAAATGTGACATGTTTGTTTTGCTTTCTTGAAAACATTTTAAAAACATGCCTGCATGATATTTCTTCCTTTTGTTTTATTTTCCAAACATTACTTGACAATTTTTTGAAGATTTTCTACTGAATGTGAACTGACCTGCTTGCATACAGATCTAATTAATACATATCAGCAGTGTCTTCTGGTGACTTTCAAATGATTTTTATTTCATGAGTTTGCATGTTTTGCTCATATGTATGTGTGTGCATCATGTGCAAGCCAGGTGCCTACAGCAGCTGGAAGACTGCATCAAATCTCCTGGAACTGGATTTCAAGATGTTTAAGAGCTTCCATGTGGGTTCTGGGAAAAGAACCTGGATCCTTTGGAAGATGAGAAAATGCTTTTTACCATTGAACCATCTCTCTCCCTTAGATTTCTCACAGGTTTCTATGATGTTTAACCAGGCGGGCGGACATGGTGTTGGCTTGACAACTGCTCAGATTCTGGTGTCTTCTTACTCCTTTTAAATCTTACTGTTTTCATTTATTTACTAGTATCATCAAAAACCATGTTTATTGTAGAAAGCTTAACTATTTTTACAAACTTTTGTGCAATTATTCATCACTATTTCATATTAAATATTCAATTATGTCCAGATTTTTACAAAAGTATTTATTTACATTTGACCTTACTAATAAATTTTCTTGACCCTTTTTCCTTCCCAAGGTCCCTGGTAATAAAATTCAACAACTCAAGTGAAGATTACTCCTCAGGACAGTGATAGCTTTATTTTCTTTTCTCCTTAATGCATCCCACTTGTGACAACAAAAATTTAAAGTTCTTGATTTCTGTCTTTTTTCTGTTTGTTCACCATGGTCATAATATCTCCCTCATCTACTCTTTTACTGCCCCAGTCCTTCATTGTAAATTTCACTATAACTGGGTGACTGATCTGAAGTGGTAAAATTTCCCATCCCCAACTCTACTGACTCACCTGGGATTTTTTTTAAGTATTTCAGTAAAATGTCCAAAAAGTAACTTATTTTAAAATGTATCTAAAGCAGTGGTCTAGAGTAATGTCAAGAACACAAAATATAACTAACTTTATCCAAAGCAAACTTGTTTCTAATTTTTATGGATTGAATTATCACATTAACAAATATATACCATTTACTATATATATATATATATATATATATATATATATATAGTAAAATAGGTGATTATGATATGTGATCCTTTGATTAAATAATAAGCAAATGAATCATTCAGAGACACACTGTAGCTAAATATGCATAATATATAAGAATTAGTGTATAATGTGATCTTCACAATATAGAATATTGAAGATAGTGAAGTAAATGTGTAATTAACTGTGGAACATATTAAAGTTTGCTCACATAGAATCTAGCAAAATTGGACAAAAATTAATGGCCCTTTTTATGCAATAGGATATCAAAATATTAAATTGTCTTCTAAAAGGAGACAAATTGTTAAATCAATGGACACAAGATATGAGAATGCAGATTGGGAGTATTTATTGAGATCCACAAATATTTGCTCTCTTTGAGCCAGTAATGACATCTGTATGAATTCTTTTATTTCATATTTGTAAATGTATACATCAGTTATTTGATAATTTTGTACCTTTTTGGTCATGTTCACCCTTCCCCGCCCCCAACTCTTCCAAGATTTTATCCCTCACCTTAACCACCTAAATTTGTGTCATTTTGTATTCCTGTTTCCTGAGACCAATTTATACTTCCCAAGAATTCTTGAATATTTGGCCTTATTGGAACACTGGAAAATGTTTGAGTTATCTGGCTACAATCTTAGAGAACACTGAATCTCCCTCTCCCATCAGCTGATGTATGCCAAAATTCCCATATCCATGGGTGCAACTTCATGCCCAACTCTCTTCTACATACTGGGACTTGGTCTTGCTAGAGCTTATGTAGATATTGTGTTGGCTGTCACAACCATGGTGAGTTCATATATTCATGCTCCATTCTGTGCCTAGAAGACACAGCTTCATTATAGTTATTCAACACATCTGACTGTTAAAATTTTCCCTTCACACTCTTCCACAATGTTCTGTGAGCCTTAAGAGAAGAATCTGTAGTGTGTGTGTTCCATTTATGACTGATAATTCTTCATTCTCTTAATTTTAGCACCTAGTCCAATTGTGAGTCTCTGTATTAACCACCATCAGCTATAAATAGAAGCCTCACATATAAAGACTGAGAAATGCATTTATCTATGGTATGTTAGTGGGGGTGTTCTAGAGAATCAGAGCTATTAGAACGTTTATATATTCAGGGTTTATTAGAGTTAGAGAAGCTTATACGCTAGGTCCATCTAGTCCAAAAATGGATGTGTAATGAGGGAAACTACAAGAATTCATTACTTGCTCAGCCCATAAAGTTAAATGTCTTAGCCGGTCTTCAGTATATAACTGAATCTTGAGGAAGTAGCCCCTAATACTAATGAAGGAATAAACTTGCCATGAAGCAATGAACTTGCTAATGAGACAGAGAACAAGCAGGTCAAAAGAAGCACTTCCTTCTTCTGAAGCGTATAATCTCACCTTAGAAGATCTGGATTTAGGATGGATCTACCCAATCAATCAAGAAAAATTACTCACAGGCATACTCATCCACTTAGGTTTTAACTAATTCCACATATAGTAAAGTTGACAATCAAGAAGGACTCTGGTAGTAGATCAGTATTTATCACTGGCATATTTTGGGAGCTCAGCCCACGTGGAGGGATGCTGTCTCAGCCTGGACACATGGGGAAGGGCCTATGCCCTGCCCAGAATGATATGACAGACTTTGGGGGTCCCCATGGAGGGCCTTATCCTCCCTGGGGAGCAGAGGGGAAATAAGGTAGGACTAGTGGGGGGCAGGGGAGGAGGGGAAGGAAAGGGAGCAGATATTGACATGTAAAACAATCTTGTTTCTAATAATAATAATAATAATAATAATAATAATAAAGACTAGCCATCCATACAGGCATAACAATAAGTCATTATGAGTTTGTTTAATACTATATCTATTTACGAGGCTAGCACTAGTAGGTTCTTTTCTAAGGTCTACAACCTGCCTAGCTATACACTTTTGTCCTGATAATGATTCCAGATATTTTACCCTGTGGAACAGGACCTAGTGCAATTAGAAAGTAATTAGTTGCTTCCTTGATGTTCATGCCACTACTGCACTAGTGGGCATGTCTTGTTTACTGGTTTCACATTAGCTTGCATAGCAGCTTACATTTCTATAAAAAGCATTCAGTAATAATTAAGTTTCCAGGTCAGAAAGTAAGGGTTAAATTTTGGTATAGGAGTGGAGGGCAGGATAAATGAGGAAATGCTATGAAGCATAAATAACAATAACGACTTTGGCTGGGTGGCGGTGTGTAGGAGACACTGCTGCAAGCCTATCCAGGCTGCAGGTGCCCAGGCCAACTTGCATGAGCATGCACAGCAGGCACTTCCTCCCTGAATCAAGCCTGCCTCTACACCCCTGGACTGCTGACAAAGAGACAGCTGACCAGAGACACCAATGAGAAAGGACAATACAACAGAGTCACTCACCTGAGCTAATAGAACCTTGGGAGGGTATATAAAAGCAGGTCTAACTTCCTCAAGAAACAAGTCTGCAGCAAGCTCTGCTACTCACTTACTCCCAGTGCCTGAGTAGTTGGTGCTGTGTTTTCTCCCCGCCTCCTGCAAGGAGTGTCTGAGTAGCATCACCCCAACATTGGTGGTGGTGCATGCTCTTAATCTCAATACTCAGGAGCCAGAGGAAGGCAGATTTCTGTGAGTTTGAGATCAGACTGGTCTACAGGGTGAGTTCCAGGATTTCTAAATTGAGAAATCCTGACTTGAAAAACAAAACAGAACAAAAAGACATAAAACAATTAAGGTTTTGAGAAAGTCATTTGGCAACATATATTCTTTTAATAGAAATCCAAGAGGAAAAATGTATTTTATCATAGTAAAAGAACAAAGTAATGGTAAATGTAACTATTTTAATATATTCAATTAAAATTATTGTAGAACTAAAAGTACTGTTATACATGCCATGTTAAAGAAAATGCAGAATATAGCAATTATAAAATTTGTTGATTTACAGCCATTTTTATAAAGTATTACTTCTCAATCTTCCTAATGCTGCCACCCTTTAATACAATATCTCATGTTGCAGCAACATGCACCCATAAAATTATTTTGTTACCACTTCATAACTGTAACTTTTTACTGTTATGACTCATAAGTTAAATATCTGATATGCAGGGCATCTAATCTGTGACCCCTGTGAAGGGATCATGATCCGCAGGTTGAAAAACAACATAAGAAAAAGCCTTAGAATTTGCTTTAGAAGCATCAAACACACAAAAATATAACATTTTTGACATAGCAAGAATTATTTTCATTGTGAATGGTTATTTGAGATTTTGAGCACGTGGTATCACATAACATATACTCTTTACCTTTGAGAGAAGAACCCAAAGTAAGTAAGAGATAGGGCCAACTGCCATAGAAACTAACAAAGAAAAGCTGGAGGATCTCCCAAGTGACTGACAAGTAACCATCATGCATGTGAACAAGACAATGGTTATCAGGCAACCTTACTTACTAATATCATGTTTGGGGTATAAGCAAAAAAGGAAATGGTGCCTCACATATTATAAGTGACTATAGACATCATAGATGTGACTGCATTACAAGTGACAATAATAGCACTATACAGGAATTAAGTAGACCTTTTAAAAGATAATCTTTGCTGTGCCAATGTATCGTGAGGTATGTGAATGAATGTCCAAAGAATTAGCCAAATGATACTAAACATAAAATAATGTATATGCATTTTTCCTTTGATTTACTTGACAATGAATATGATATTGATTCATGAATTGAAAAGATTCCATGATCCTGGGTGATAGGATTATGGTAAGAGATCATGAATAAGCTCAGTGTCACTAGAGTTCTCTTTGTGTTATGAGAGAGTCACCTATTCTTTATAAGACATTGTGTTGGACTTGATCAACTAATAAACAGTGGTCTCAATAGATGGATTTGTTGTTTTAACCAAATAATAAGCCCACTGTCTTAGGTAGGATTTCTATTGCTGAAGAGACAGAATGACCATGGAAACTCTTATAAAGACAACATTTAAGTTTAGTCCATTATCCTCATGGTAGAAAGCAAGGCAACACGCAGACAGACATGTTCTGGAGAAGGATCTGGGAGTTCTACATTTTGAACTTCAAGAAAAAGGTAGCAACCTATGTTCCATACTGGGCACAGTTTGAGCTGAGCATATAAAACCTCAAATCCTGACCCCAAGTGATAGACTTCCTCCAGCAAGGCAATACCTACTCCAACAAGTGCATGCCTCCTAATACTGCCACTCCATCTAGGCAAAACATTCAAATACATGAGTCTATGATCATATCTATTCAAGTCACAACACCCAGTAGATGAATTTACTTATTTGGTTTCTTAAAAATATTTATCTCCACATGCTGGGCATGGTTTGTCATAAGGATACAAGTGTTAGAATCATTACCAACATTCTAGAATAAGGATATAGAGGCATGTGTAAAGTCAGTGCAATCTTGTTCTCCTAAATAATTAGCATTCTAAACATCTTAGAACTTCATAATTTAAAATATCGTTTTAAAGTCATTTTCAATATAAGGATGGCATTGTATGCCAGCATTAGCTAAAACCTGGAAATAGAGATCCAAAAGTAGGTAGCCTGGTGGATACCAGCTATCTGAAACACCTGAGGTCATAAGAGACCACAAGTTTCAGATTTTTAATTATGTGTATGTGTGTATATGTGTTTCTGGGGAAGTCAGAAGAATGTGTAGATCAATTTGATTTGTAATTACAAATGTTTATGTGATGGGGTTGTCCTTCTGTGTATATGTTTCTCTTATTGGTTGATGAATAAAATACTGTGTGGCTATTGGCAAAGCAGGAAAGATAGGCAGGACTACCAGAGGAGGAGAATTTTGGAACATACAGGCAGACAGGAGTTGTGGTGTTGCTGAAGGAGTAACAACATGCTGGGACATTACTGGGTAAGCCACAGCCTCATGGTAATACATAGAAATGGGTTAATAATTAAGACAGAGCTAGCCAATAAGAAGCCCTAGTCATTGGACAACAGATTTATAATTAATATAATGTCTGTGCGTTTATTTGGAGTTTAAGGGACATGGGACAAACCAGGACAAAAACCTCACATTACATTTATGAGATGACAAAAGAGATACTGAGTATGAAACTCACAACTTGGTTTCTCTGCAAGAATAGGAAGTACTCTTAATTGCCAAACAATGCCTCTGGTCACTTAAACTTCTTTGGAAAGAGAAGGTGCCCAAAACGAAGGATTTCTTGTTCAGTGGAAATTCAGTATTGTTTTAACCCTGGGACATTCTGTATATAAAAATAATAAATTCCTGGTGATTGCAAAATTCTGCTTTTGGCTGATTTGTGTGACCATACCATTCAGTGCCTATTTTTAACTCCTCCACAACTAAAATGTAAAAATAATAATTCAATATCTTTTTAATTTATAAAATTGTCAATATCTTATATTGCTTTATCTATCAGTATATATAATTCTTATATCAAACTTCCTTTTAGGGTTTATATTACACTGCAATGTACATAAGCACTCTCTCAAACAGCTGAATATCTTCCTTGTATTTATGCTTAATGGGTCACCTGACACCCTTTCTCTTAATAGGACCTATGTATATTAGGAGGAAAGGGAAGAGTGTTTAAAGGCATTTTCCAATTAAGACAGATATTTCCTAAACAATTGGATGATTTGTTTCATTGAAGTGACTATGACTACCTTTGAATTAAAACTTCCAACTTCTAATAAACAATGGTGAGAAAAAAATTTCTAGGAAAAATCCAATTCATTTAACAGGTTTTTATATATTGAAGCATTATGCTATAACACCACATGAAAACCAAGTTATTATTCTAGGAAATGCATTGGGTGGCACCTACTAACTTATATAAAAAAGAAAAACAAAAGAGAAAAGACTGGAATTCAGAAGTGCTCAAGGTTTATAATTATTCTTCTTTACCATAGATACAGGGAAATGACAAGAGTCTATGTAATAAATTAACAAATTCAGAATAACAATGATAAAAGTGTATTTTATTCATATTTATATGTATATGTATATAACTACACAGTTTGTGAGAGTTAAATATAACTGAAAAATATGTTTATAAAGAGAATTACAGATGTGAATAAAAGATAGCAAAATAAGATTAAGTTTTGAAAAATGTAAAGTAATGCATTTTGGATGAAACATCTGCAGATTATCAGGAAATGGAGGTTACATACTTGGAAAATAGTAGTGTTGAATGAGCCTTAGGAGTGGTGGTTACAGAAATTAGCATGAGATTGAATGGATGATATAGTGGTTTATAAAAACTATTTGGGCAGTATGTGTAGAGATCACACATCACAAGTCAGACAAGTGTGTCCATTTATGAAAACTCCAGTACCAGCAGGATGCCATCACATTGGAGTGAATTCAGAGTGGGGCTACAAAAATGATTGAGAGGCTGGAAGGGTTGATGTGAGATAAGATTAAAAAGAACTAAATATGTATAGCTTCTCCAAATATAGGCTATGTCACCATGAAATGGGGTGCTAACACAGAAGTAAAGCAGGAAACTTTTCAAGGAAGTTTAAGCAAAGGTTATTGGAAACATTCTGAGGAATACTAGCACTGGCAAGGTTAAGGTTGAATAAAGACTCCCTGGTAAGCAAAGGGAGTTTACATGTTCCACTTTTGCTTTTTGTAGATCTGTTTTGCAAAGAGAAGAAGACAGTATAATTTAATACCAGTTCCCCTGTCTCCACATCTTTAAAACTGAAAGTAATGATGGTGATTTGTTCTTTTATTTTCTTTTTTCATATTTGTTTGGTTTGGCAAGTTGTGTGATATCCATTCTCATTTAAGTGTTATTTTAAATGTATGTAATATATTATTTATATATGTGTAGACATTCATATTTTTTCACTAAATGAACAAGGGTGACAATAGGAATCAATAATGCACTTAAGTTCTATATATGTATTAAAAATAAAATGTGATGATCATGTAATATGCAAACTCCAAATCCTAGTGATTTCTGATGTTGAAAGTATATAGTCTTATAATTGGTTGACATGCATCAAAGTACAAAAGTAAAATATGGCAAAGGCTGTGGTCAAGACTCATTAAATAGGAATGGAATTTCCAGATACAGAGTTGAAAAAAATTGGAGGAGGAAACAAAAGACTCGGCACTGACAGTAACAATGCAAAGTGAGAGGAAGTGAACATGAAAGGACTATGTGGCGAGTGGTGGGGATTGTGGTGATATCTTGTTTATACTCTACCAAATAAAGCTTGCTTGAAGATCAGACAGCCGAGCTAGCCACTAGTTAACCATAGAGGTCTGTACAGACAGAAAGTGATAGGGCTGGGCAGAAAGAGGAAGTGACAGTGTGGGAGGAGACAGGAATTCAGTCTCCTTTCTGCTCAGAAGTTGAGTAGCTAAGGCAGCTGTGGTTTGCTTCTTCATCTCTCTCATCTCTCAGTATTTCCCCCTTATATCTGACTCTTGGATTTTATTGTTAAGACCAATTAGAAATTGTGCTCCATGAGGCTAGAGAAGAGGAAGCAGTCTTCCCCAGAAGACATTAGGTCAGGAAGAACCCACAACTGGCCAAGAGGGGACTCCAAGCATGAAGGACAGAATATGAGTGACACACAATTGTATATATACAACCAGTGGTAAATACCTGAGCGGCTTAGAGTGGAAGAAGAAATAAAAAGGGTAAGATAAAAAAGAAATCAGATTATTCATGGAGAATGAGATTTGAAAGCAAACAGAATCAGGTCATTTTCTAGACTTTTGTCATAAAAATCTAACTGAGAGAGTTAAAACTTAAAACTGTTGAACAGATAGATTCATGAAGTACCACTGTTTGAATTCAGTTGGAAGCCTACAGCTCTTCAAGGTTTCTTCTACTCTCAGAAAAATCCAAATCCAACACTTTCCAAAACACGGAGAGGGAGGAAGGGAGAAACAAAATAGGGTGAAGGAGAGAAGGAGGGAAGGAGGGAGGAGGGACAAAAACACATTTACAAAATGCTATTTTGTACTCATTCATGTATACAGACATTTAGGAAGTATGATTGTTTAAGAGAAATTTAGATTCCTGAATGTATTAGGTATAGATCCCTTCCTGTAAAATTTACCGTTACGGAAACTTAAAAAAATATAATTTGTACATGTTATAAATACACAGGAGTGCACGAATAGACAGCAATTTAGATAAGGAATTGAAGTTTAGAATATCACAGATGAATTACATTGAAATAACTTATTAAAAGAAAGTATTTGAGGCAAATCTACAAAGTACCCAAACCTTCTTCAATCAAACAATTGAAATTCTCTGTGCTGATTCCTGCCTTGTGCTAGAGCTGAGTCCCTGGATAAAGTGTACTTAGATCCTGATTATGAGCTTTGAATTTCTATGCAGGGTCTTTTTGGACTATGGATTGCTCTGCAGGATTTTGGGCTCTGGATTGCTCTACAGGATTTTGGATTCTAGATTGCTCTGCAGGATTTGGACTCTGCTTTCACTGATGCTTACTTAGTTTATAATAACTTTTTTGGAAAATAAGAAAATATACTCCAGTATAAAAACATTCTTAACAAATTTTGTCAATTATTCAAAAGTTATATGGTTTATTTGTTTTTTATTTTATTTTATTTTAATTTTTTGTTTTTTTGAGACAGGGTTTCTCTGTGTAGCTTTGGAGCCTATCCTGGCACTCGCTCTGGAGACCAGGCTGGCCTTGAACTCACAGAGACTGCCTGCCCCTTCCTGCTGAGTGCTGGGATTAAAGGCGTGTGCCACCAACGCCCGGCTTTGGTTTTTTTTTTTTTTTTTTTTTTTTGAATGCCTCTTTTTCTTTCTTATATTTTTGAGATAGGGTTTCTCTGTGGCTTTGGAGGCTGACCTGGAACTAGTTCTTGTAGACCTGGCTGGTCTTGAACTCACAGAGATCCATCTGCCTCTGTCTCCCAAGTGCTGGGATTACAAGCATGTGCCACCTCTGCCAGCCGTTCATGGTTTATATACCATCCTAGAGCCTTCATCCAGTACCTGATGGAAGCAGAAGCAGGCACCCACAGTGTTTTGAGCCAAACTCCTTGAATCCAGTTGCAGAGAGTAGTGATGAGCAAAGGGGTCAAGAACATGCTGGGGAAACCCACAGAAACAGCTGACCTGAACAAGGGGGAGCTCATGGTCTCCAAACTAACAGCTGTGAAACCGGCATAGTACCGAATGAGGCCCCCTGAATGTGGGTCTCAGTTAGGGGCCTGGACAACCTCTGGGGCCTCTGGTAGTGGATCAGTATTTATCCCTAGTATACGAATGGGCTCTGGGAGCCCATTCCCCACAGAGGGTTACTCTTTCAGCCTAGATATATGGGGAAAGGCCTAGGCCTAGCCCCAAATGATGTGATATAATTTGATGATCCCAATGGAAGGCCTCACTCTCCCTGGGGAGCAGAAAGTAGAGGGGGCATGGGAGGATGGGAGGGAGAGGGAACTGGAATTGATACATAAAATAAGATTGTTTCTAATCTAAATTAAAAAATAGGTAATAAAGTACAGCAATGTTTGGTGAGTTATCTTAGAAATGTCTTTTCCTCTCACCAAGCCCCTATCTACTCTCCTCATCCTTCTATCTCCATGAGACTATACTCTCTCACATTCAGGATGGGTCTTTAGTTGAGTAAATCTCTCTAGAAACATCATTTTAGTCACACCCAAAAGTGTACCCACTAATGTCATTGTTATTTCTTCATCCAACAAATTGACTATTGAAATTCACCATCACCCTCTCCAGTGGTAATAGAGCTCTTCTGAATAAGTAAGTCATTTTGACTATGAGAAACTTTTATTTTGTTTACTTTACTACACATCACTTTGTTAGGCTACTGGGTTTAAATGATGTTTCATTCTAAGCCTTTGGCCTCAAATAATGATTTTATTGAAGAAACAAAATACAGAAAATAACTCAAAGAAAAATCATACGTATTTGATATTTCCTTAACTAATTTTGTTTCTGTGAAAACACCTTAATGATCTCTAACTAAAAAAAGATTTCTATGAAATTCTCCAATGTCAAATGTGTCTGATATGATATCCTAAGTGGAAAATTCCATACCTGACCCTGCATAATGAAAATATGTGAAACAAAACTATTGGGATCTGTGAATAGGTGTACTTGAAACATTGTCGTACTTTATGTTTAGAGATGGGTCATACTCTCACCTAGTTCATAAGACAAATTGATTTATCTAAATTAAAAATACCCCAAATCTTAAGCATTTCTACTCACCAGTACTTCAGATAATGGATATGCAAGAGTATATATGTATGTTACAGAACTGACAGAGTTTTAATATTCATTTATTTCACTGATTTCTTCATTATCAATTCACCCACAAAACTATTATGTATCAGTTGCACATAAAATCAAACCTGCTGTTCTCTTAAAGAATTCATATTCTAGAAACAATATCCATAGAACTGTGAAAAAGTATCTTGTCTGAATTTTAAATGATTCAACTGATAATTGAATTAGTAGTGTGCACATACTGGGCAAGAGCCTCATGAGCCTCAGTTCAGAATATTTCTAAGGTTCTATTTTTAAATAATTTATACATGAAAAAGTGTCTCTACTATTTAACTTTCTTAGTTGTGTTTTACTGCCATCAAAGAATGTTACAGACTGAGTAATTTATGCCAAGAGGGATATGTTTCCTGTGGATCTGGAGCTGGGAAGTCCAATGTACCAAGGCTCCAGCAGATTTGACATCCAATGAGGTCTTGTGTCTACACAGCACTGTGTTTGCTGTTGACCTTTCCATGGAGAAGACAAAAAGTCATAAAGAGAGAGTGCATTCCTGAAAGCCCTTTACCAAAACGACAAACTGCTTGTTGGGAGAAATCCCTCATACCCTATCCAATGCATCCTATTACTTTGAATGTAAACTCCAACATGATTTTTAAAGGGGACAAACAACAAAAACAACAGCAGTTCCCAATGATTTATTTATGAGCAGGAAGAGTTCTGTGGCACTGAGCCAGGATCCACACTGTATTTTGACACTGAGAGCTGAACAACCTGCTGACCTTCTGAGTTCATCTGTGAAAGGTCTTGGCCACGCCCATCTTCTAATATTATAAAGGTTGCAAAAAGAGAACAAGGAGTTGAGAATACTGAGAGGTTATGGAAGCATTTGCTTGGTTACAGTCTTAAAGAAAGAATGACACCTATAATAATAATTAATGCAGTATTTTCAGAGAGTATACTATTTATTTATCAGTGGTGCTGAGTATCAAACCTAGGACCTTACACATACTAGGCACAAACTTTCAAACTGAGCTTTTACCAAAGAATAAAACTTTTTAAAATATTTCACATGAAACTTGATTAAGGAAATGGAAAGACAATTGAGCCAATTTTTCTTCTATGTTCAAGGTTTATCTTAGTTTTTGTCTTTAAAATAAAGACAAAATGTTCTTTATTTAAAATTTTATTCTTTTGATAGTCAATGTAGTAGGTAGAATTTGTAAAATAGCCCCCCAAAGTGTTTTCTTAATCTGAAGAAGTTATGAATATGAAGATTTGTCATTCTCATCCTTACATTACATATAATGGTTATAGTCATTTGAGCCCTTTAATTCAGAGGTTTTATGACTGGGTTACCTCACTCAGAACGGATTCTTCTAGTTCCATCCATTTGCATGTGAATTTTAAGATTCCATAATTTTTTTCCACTGAGTAGTATTCCATTGTGTAAATGTGCCACATTTTCTTTATCCATTCCTCAGTTGAGGGGCATCTAGGTTGCTTCCAGATTCTGGCTATTACAAATAGTGCTGCTATGAACATAGGTGAACAGATGTCCTTGTATGAATGTGATCCTTTTGGGTATATGCCTAAGAGTGGAATTTCTGGATCTTGTGGTAGACTGATTCCCATTTTCCTGATGAGTCAACATACTGATTTCCAAAGTGGCTGTACGAGTTGGCACTCCCACCAGCAGTGGAGGAGTGTTCCCCTTTCTCCACATCCTCTCCAGCATAAATTGTCATTGGTGTTTTAGATTTTAGCCATTCTGACAGGTGTAAGATTGTATCTCAGTGTTGTTTTGACTTGTCTTTCCCTGATGGATAAAGATGTTGAGCACTTTCTTATGTTTCTTTCTGCCATTTTAGATTCCTCTATTGAGAATTGTCTATTTAGTTCTGTACCCCACTTTTAATTAGATTATTTGGTGTTTTGGAAACACCAAATAGCTTCTTGAGTTCTTTGTATATTTTGGAGATCAGGCCCCTTTCAGATATGGGGTTGGTGAATATCTTTTTCCATTCTGTGGGCGGCCGTTTTGTCTTGCTGTCTTGACTGTGTCCTTTGCCTTACAGAAGTTTCTCAGTTTCAGGAGGTCCCATTTATTAATTGTAGATCTCAGTGTCTGTGCTACTGGCGTAATATTCAGGAAGCTGTTTCCTGTACCAATTAATTCCATGGTAATTCTCACTTTCTCTTCTAAGAAGTTCAGTGTGTCTGAATTTATGTTGAGGTATTTGATCCATGTGGACTTAAGTTTTGTCCATGGCAATAGACATGGAGCTATCTGCAGTCTTCTACGTGCCAGCATCCTGTTATGCCGGCACCATTTGTTGAAGATGCTTTCTTTATTCCACTGTATATATTTAGCTTCTTTGTAAAAAATCAGGTGTTCATAGGTATTTGGGTTAATATCAGGGTTTTCAATTCAATTCTCTTGGTCTACCTGTCTATTTTTTGTGCCAATAACAAGTTGTTTTCAGGACTATAGCTCTATAATAGAGCTGGAAGTCATGGATGGTGATGCATCAGGGAGTTACTCCATATAAAGTTGAGTATTATTCTTTCAAGGTCATTCATATATGGATTTTAGACACACAGCAAATGATTACCAGTCTACAAAATCCACACGACCAGAGGTACCATGGAGAAGGAGAAAGGGACAAGATTTCCTGAGCAAATTGTGAGCATGGGGGGAGGGGAGAGGGAGCTAGGAGAATGAGAAGGGGAGAAGAGGAGCTGTGAGGAAGACATGAGGAAACAGGAAAGTTGAGTTGGGGGAAGAATAGAGGAGAGCAAGATAAGAGATATCATAATAGAGGGAGCCATTATAGGTTTAAAGAGAAATCAGGCACTAGGGAAATGTTCAGAGATCTACAAGGATGACACCAACTAACAATCTAAGCAACAGAGGAAAGGCTACCTTCAATGCCCTCCCCTGATAATGAGATTGATGACTAATTTATATGCCATCCTAGACCATTCATCTAGCACTTATGGAAGCAGAATTGGATACCCACAGCTAAACACTAAACTTAACTGTAATTCAGTTGCAAAGAAGGATAAGTGATGACCAAAGGGGTCCATACCAGGCTGGTAAAACCCACAAATACGGCTGACCTGAACAAAGTGGAGCTCCTGGACCCCAGACTAATAGCTGGGAAACCAGAATGGAACTGATCCAGACCCCATGAAAGTGGGTGTTAGTGAGAAGGCCTCAGAAATCTATGGGGCCTCTTTTAATAGATCAGTACTTTTCCCTAGCATCGGAATGGACTTCGGGAGCCCATTCCTCATAGAGGGATACTTCCTGAGCCTAGACACATGGGGCAGGGCCTAGGCCATATCCCAAAGGATATGACAGACTCTGATGACCCCCTATGGAAGGCCTTACCCTCTATGAGGAGCAGAAAGGTTATGGGATAGGTAGGGTGTTAGTGGGGGGTAGGGGAGGAGGGGAGGAGGGGAGGGAGAGGGAACTGGGATTGACATGTAAAACAATCTTGTTTCTAATTTAAATTAAAAAGGAATAAGTAAATAAATATTTATAACATAAAGAAGTCATATTTATGGATTCACTAGTATCTACAAATAGTGAATCATATTTTAATAATTCTGTTAAAAGTGAAAAAAAGAGGTTTTAATTGGAAAAGAAAAGTGTAGGAGATTTGAGGCACAGGAAGGGATCAATTTGCACCAGTTGTCATTACAAAGAGTTGCAAGAAAGAACTGGAGAATAACCATGTTGAATAAGACCAATAGTCGCTAATGGATGGAGACGCTATTCCTATACTCTGCCATTAATAGGAATTCCTTTAATAGGCCATGTGAAATTCAAGTTACAAACTGATTTGAGACTTGTAAGTATCTGAGGACATGCAGAAATACCTTTTTGGACTTTGGCCTATAGGAACCAAGAAATAATAAATTAGACGTGTTTGTCATGAAATAACAGAATCACTGCAATTATAATTTTTGTACTTTTTACTAACTTGGATTTGAAGTAAATCTTATTAACTATACTTCATTATTAAGTTTTGAATGGTAACCTCTTAAATATTTTACTTGCATCAAGTTCCCAACTGATTTCTTCCTAGATTCCATATTGTAATGCTTGATACAATACAGGTCTAGTTACAATCCAGTTCTTATCATTACCTTTGCTAGCTCACAGACTCCTCTAGTTTTCATCCTACTTGCAGGCAATTTTCCACTTTTTTGTTAATAACCACATCTCTACTAGTGGCCATTGTCCATTTCTCCTTGCATCTGGCACAGAAACCTTAATCCTTAGATCAGCGAGATCATGATGCAGTCAGGAGAGCGTGATGACATTGTTAGATGTCACACCATAAAATTATCTTCTTTAGAAGGACTTTGGTTTTAACTAGTTCAAAATTATTTCTTCTTACACATTAGATGATTTCCCCCAACATTTTCATTGTTGATAAAGTTTACTTCAGTGAATTTCACCTTTTTTCTAGTTTTCTTTTAAAAAAATTAATAAAATTTGAGAGTTTTAGTCAGTAAGTTTGAAAAAAAAACAGATTAAGACATGGGTAAATAAGAATAGTGACATACAAATGAATGGCTAAGGTATTTGCTTTCTTTTTTGGTCTGAATTCTTGCAGGCTCTCCCAGAAGTTTTTTACTTCCTGATGAATCGAGAAAGAATGTAATGGTAAGAACCATGCATCACCATGCATATTAATAGATATTTTCATTATGATTGGATCATACATATTTTATACCTGTAGTGGTCATTTATAGTGTGCATGTTGATTCATGGTTACCTAACTAATCATGACAACTTTATTAATTGCTTATTATCAAGGGTTTTCTCTTTTATTAGAGAACAAGTAATTCCTTTCCCTCACACTGGCTTGTGCATATCTCTTTGTGATAGAAATTAATGCACACAGCTTTGCAAGAGATGGCCTCATGGATTGTGTTGCCTTTATGTCTGTCTTCTCTTGATGACTTATGTTAACGATATAGACAGCCAGCACCCAATGTGCTCAATGTATGGTGGCTGAAGTTCCGGCTGGAGTTCAGCCAGCTGAGAAAGAAAGAAGTTAGACATCTAAGGAATAAATGCTCATTCTTAAGGTTCTCCAGGATAGCGATGCTCTCTGGCGATTTTAATAAAGTCTTAGAAATTTGTAAACTGATCAGAAAATACATCCAAACAGTGATGTAATGATGGGCCCAGAGTATTATTCAGTGTTGTAAATATGTTCTGTCTCCTGAAACTGTGGTTCAATATTCCTAATGTTGTGTTACTAAAATCTTATGTTAACATATATCAGCTCCATAGTAAAATCTAGAGATGTTTTAAAATCACTTGTTGTCTGTCCCCCACCCTAGCCCCACACTATTTTCAGGACTTAAAATAATTTCCGAGATTGTTATACAGTGGTAAATTCTACTCTTAAACATGTGTTAATCTAATAGCCCAAAAGTTAATGATGAACAAATTTAATCTACCTTATCATGTGGAACATCATTTTAGAGAAAATACCCCCAAAGTCTTGACTGAAGAAAAATACCAAATCAGTACCTTATAGTCTTCTATGCTATGATAGTGCATTGAATACAAGAAAGCTGATGGGGTAGTTTTAAAAAATGTCCTGACAGAGTCAAGGTGATGGCCATTTTTAGCTGCCCTGCTATCCATCACCTCTTTCAGCCAAGCATACTCCATCATATGCAACAGCCTCATGAATTTATGCATCAAGCTGTGCAGCCAGTCGTGCCGAGGGCGCTGGTGACAAGTGAAATTGCTGTGCGCCTCATTTAGCTGTTTATTGCGCCTGAGTACGTGTTGCAGCTGTCATCCCACGATGGGATGATAGTGCTCGTTAATAGACAAGACAGGCAAATAATGATGGAGGCCACAGCAAGAGATGCTCATCTGCCAATGGGCTCTGAGCAATATTACAAACATCCACTAAGTTTTCCATCAAAAGCATCCCTGTAAGAAAATAGAGAGAGCATGGCTGTTCTTCATCAGACTAACAATGGAAATCAAACTTTTGAACAAAAAGTGTAGCCCAATGGATCATGTAACTTACGACTGGCATTTGAGTTTCCATACTAGACTTTCCTTTTAAAAGAATCAAAAATGACCACACAACAATCAGACTTGCCCTTATTGCTCAAGTTGACTGTATTTGTACCATACAACTCAGAATTAAACTTAATCAGATAGACTGCCAACCTTAGTCTGCTGTCAACCATGAATTTGCAAGTGTTATTTTTCAGCTCTTTGAAAACTTGTGTCATACATTTATGATTTTGGGTTGTTATCTTCCAATTCTTTTCATTAATTCAGTGGAAAGTAAGTTGAAATAGAAATATTCAATCTTTAGATTTGAATGGAATTTTCTTTTGTATAAAATTGAATTATACTCAGCATTCATTTCTTGGCACATAGCAAAGAACCTCTTAATGAAATCTCTTGCAGATGGAAATCTGTTAAACAACTGACTTCGATTTTCTTCTTTCTCTGAATGTATGGTACTTAATCTTATAGGTTTTTATAGTGGGTGATCAGAGAGTGCCTAAAATGTAAGCTAAAATTTGAACCTTTGTGATATTACCAACAGGGTATTCATTTTTTAAGATTAGAAAACTTGAAGAGTTAATTGGCACATTTTATATAATAAAATGAAGTATAGTCTGACATGCTTACAGACTTTTATAAACAAAAGCTATAACCAAGAGAACTGCAATTCTGTTCTTCCTAGCTGTGTGAACCCTAGATTTATAAACAGATACCAAGGTGTGAATTGTGAGCTCAGGATTAACATGATTATATATATTTGTTAATTTAGCAGAAGATCTTGAAAAATGCATAAACATAAAATCCAGACATCAAATACACAATTACTCCATTAAATGAGTGCACAAATTTGGTAAGGAGCTTTCTTAAACATAATAACACAAATATCCTGCTTTTAGTGGTGCCCATATTACGATGGGGGATTTCCAAAGGCTTAGCAAAGACATTCTTGGTAAGTGTATCCAGAACTCTCAATATATACAAAGAAACAAAATGTTTATGGAAATTCTAATGTTATTTTGATGAAAAATAACAACAAAGGTATTATTATAGGCTGCTGATTTTAAGGATGAAGAAACCAAGTCTCAAAGTGAGCTTAAGTAACAGTGAGGACTCTAGCATCTCTGGTGAACATAGACTCATAGAACTCCAAATCCTGCAAAGCTGTGCACAAAAGATACTTCTTGCATCCTTTCTGTGACTATCTTGATGTATTTATTTTAACTAATAGTTAAGAAACATTTTAGATTTGCTTAGGTATTAGCTCAGAAAGCTATTGTGAGATATTATCCCTATGCATATTTCTTTATATCTTTTTATATAAAAGGAAAGAAGAGGGAATCAAGGCATCCAACAAAGACTTGGATAAAATGACAAGGTCTGTGTAATGAAAAAGGAAGGGATGTTATGAGGAATAGAATTCTCAGGCTAAGGATAATTGCTAGATCTGAATATAAATTTTACTACTGATTTAAAAAGACATGATTCATTCTTAAATGTGACTGTTGTCTTTGAGCCAAAAATTACTTCAGTGGAATGGATCTTCTTCTTTATGATAGAAATAAATAAAAAATATAAGTTAACTTACAAAACTATAGTTTTATGACACATATTTCACATATATGTATTCCATAAAATAAGACACATTTGTATTAATTACTTAAGAAACATTTCTTGTTTAAAACATTTGTTCCTGAGAGTATTCTGCTATACAAAATGCATAACAAAAATTATTAAAACAACTTTATGCAGGATTTCTTGGTACAAAAAAAAATCTCTATTTTCCCTGTCTGATGAACAGTGTATAGGCGAAATATATCTACAGTAATTTACTCACCGTACAGCTGGCACCATTATGCAGAAGTTACAGAGTCACACTAGGATTATACATTAGAGTTGTGATTTAGTTCATACTCTTAATGTAATATCACAAGAATTAACATATAATAACTTTATATACTTCATTTTTTCTATGTATTGTTCTTGGTATGGAATAATACAGGGAGAGCTGGGGTTCTGCTCCACTGCAATTAAAAGTATTATTAAGTTTTTTGACATTTCTAGTACTAACGGCGAGCAAATTTGAATATTTTGATACCTCCCCTTCTCATAATAAAATGGAAAAAAGATGTGTGTTACACGAAGTTTTATTAATGTTTTATAAAATGGTTGCTACAACCAAAGGAACTGCTCTCAAAATTAAATTACTGGTTCTACTCAGGAAATCAGCATAATATGCTCTGTTTAATTCAGCCATGCTAAGATGGGAGAGTCTCCCTCGTCCTTTCGGCTTTCTCTATCCTCCACCTGGGGGCATCTGCTGATTAGTCTCTTCTAGAGGTTGTTTAATGACGATTTTACAGGCACTGTCAGCTTTGTAAAGCCCAGTGGCACTGGGCGTCACTGTATTACCAGCCGTTTTACACAATTTGCCTGACTGTAAATCCAAGGTTTAAAGGTACAAGCAAAAGCTCCCATTTGACTTAATGACTGGCTGATGAGGGTTGATTATTCTTCCTGTACTCAGATGTTTTACTTATAAAAGGCTTCTGTTGTTTGTTTATACTCACTTTTCTCATTTTAGAAACCTATGAAATAAGGTGACTACTTTGAGCAGAGCAGAGAGGAGCTGAAGAACATCCTGTCACATGCATTTTGGGATTTGGAGTCAAGTCCTAATTATACAGTAAATGGAAAAATGTAGCCTTCAAATCAGCTTAGTGTAAAAGGAGAAACCAAGATATATGCTCAATTTGGTTAAAGAACATGAATTTAGTAGATTTTTTATTTAAAGAAGAGATATTTATTTATTTCCATTTGGAAAAATGTAGAGCCTATTCTGTTATGAGTAAAAAATTTGTTCCTCTTACTTTCTCATGCTTTCTTTTATTAAACCAAAATAATCTGTACTTTTAGAAGTGATATATGTATATACATACATACATACACACACACACACATATGTCATTGAATGAAGACAGTATTCTTCATTCAATATATATGAGCTTGTCTTTATTCAATGTTAAGAGATCTAGAAATTTTAAAAATGCATTCTTACTAAAATGTAGATTAATTCACAGTAGACTGAATATACCCATGAATTCATGTATATTGAATGAACACTCAGGATATTCATTAAATTATTTTGGTCAGTTTTAATTCTTGTAATCTTTAAGGAATAGAGAATCAATGTGTAAAATAATCAATCAGAGCTAGCCAACAAAGAGAATGACCTATGATCACTGGCAGTCAGCATACAGAAGAAGGTAGTTTGGAAATCTTTAACAAGTTTGTGACTTCATACTTTCAGGAATTTAAATAGCAGAGTTATTCTTGAACAAATAAATCATACAGCCACAGTTCCTTAAGGCAGTTGGAAAACAATGATCATTTTGTTTTTTCTGACTTTTTATATGAAAATTTATTACAAGTGACTAGGAGCCAGAAGACCCAGGAGAAGGTAGACATATACATAACTGCTTGAGAATGACATTTCCTCCTAACACTGTGGGTAACACCAACACTGAGAAAAGACTCAAGACCTGTAGCTGTCCAACAGCCAGTTTGGTGGGGCAGACACAGACAGAGGCATGTGGGTTTCAAACCTGTAAATCCTCAGGGTAGGAATGTTTACATTACCAAGCAATGCAGTTGTCAAAAAGTCACTTATGTTAGTTAGCCCAAGGCCTTTTTTATTTGAATCTCATGTTTGCAATCCATTAACAAATGTCCTCAGAGTAAATATGCATTTAAATAAAACACTGAGTTAAATTCTGTTGTTTCCATAGGGTATTATTTGGAAAGCATTTCACAGGACAAATCTAGAATGATGGCAGGGGCCTCTGACAGCACTGGTAAAATAAAAATAATTTTCACCAAAACCAGAGTTCCAGCCTTGATATCCAGACTTGGCTTCTCATACTAAAGTCTTTTCTTGGGCTTTCTCTGCCTTGAATTATATTCATTAGTTTTCATCTTCTGGAAGTTTGTCCTTACAAGGGTAGAGTCTATTTTTTATTAATCTTGCTATTTCCTGGATATTCCATTACCTGGGATCATGTTGATCATGGAGCAAACAATTACTAAGTAATGTTTGAATTAAGTAGCCCAAAACAGCAGTTTTTTGAGAGAGTCTCAGTAAAATGTTCTAAATTAAACTCCCCTTCTTAGATTTTCCCTGCCTCCTATTGCCAAGCTTGAAGGAATGCAGAGATTGGATATGGGGATGAGAGTCTCAGCTCTGTCACATTGTGATTACCAAAGAATGCACTTAAACTTGAGGCTGCAAGTTCTTATCAGTAAACTTCAGGATTGGTGTACCCTGAGATCCTTGACAGCAATGATGCTCTGATTGTGAGGTCTTTGCTGCGTGAATCTGTGGTCAGCCACTCTCTGTCAATCTATTTGAATCCAAATTATCACTAATAACCAGCATTTACTGAGTTTGTACTTTTGCAATCTGCATTACTCTCTGTAAATCTTTCAATAATATTATAAATTATTATTATCTTTGGAAACAATGAAATTTAGTCTTGAAAATATTAAATACTTTTTCAAGGAATTGCATTAGCTGCACATAGCATAGGTAGGATTCTGTCCATGTTGATTGTTCTCTTCTTTCCTGCTTTTTACAATTCACTGCACCATTCTCTTTGTAGTTCATTTTTTCTTTGTTTCTATCAGGAACACACTGTAATTTTAGATATAGAATTGCTGAAGGAACCAACAGTAGCCTCTGAGAAAAGACCAATTGATTGTTTTGTTCTCAGAGATGAAGAGGTTCCTGTGATGCCCCGTATGTATTCTTTCTCATCCTTTGGTCTCCAAAGTCATGCATTTTTGAGACAGATGGCCAATGGACTCTGTGGTCATAAAATAGAACTCAGCAAGCTTCTGGCACCAGGATTGAACTTGTGACCTCAACATCATTTTCACCATACCCAAAGCAATTGAATTAAATAGCCAAAGAAACGTCTGACATGCACCAGTTGAAATGAGACACAGCCCTAGAAGTGTTCAAGTAAAATCTATTATTCATTCCATTTATATTTTAATTGTTTATTTAGGACATGCATTTTATAAAACAGAACATTAAGGACTGCAAAATAAATCCACAGTCTGGACCTCGAGACTTTAATGTTCAAGAGGAAAGAAAAAAAAATATTATGAATCATGTGCCCCCAAGAGGACAAGTCAAGGTTCATGAAGTACAAAGCCTGAAGAACTTCTGTACAGATGTGAAGCAATGACTCTGATAATTTTACATACCTCCTCAGTACTCTCCATGTCTACGGCATTCCCTTATGATTGTAAACAGCCACAAGCTATCCCTTTATAAGGAAGCAGCTCCTAACCCTTATAATAACTCTCTTAGTTTTCTTTGTAGCATGATCTTATTTTCATCCAATCTATGACAATGATTTATTTGATGGATAATTTCATGTGTCAAACGAACTGGTGAAAAAATTGTCTAGATAGTGAGTATTCCTGAATGTGTACATTAGGGCATCTTGGCCAAAGATTAGCACTGGCACTAGAAAAGATGAGCTAAATAAAAGCATCACAGTTACCAACCAGAGTCTATGGCATCTAATCAGTTGAGAGCCCAAACAAAGCAAAAAGAACAAAATTGAATCAGTTGTTCTGTGTGTGAGCTGAGACATCCATCCTGTCCTGTCCTAGCACATTGACTTGCCCAATTCATGGGCCCTCCTACTCAAATGTGTCCTCTTATTTATGTTTTCTTTTATTGAAGATATTTTCTTATCTCTTACACTACATCCTGATTATTGTTTCCCCAATCTCTCCTACTTCCAGTTCCTCTCTATCTTCTCACCCCTTTGGATCTACTCCCTTTCTCTCTCTCATTAGAAAAGAACAGACTTCTAAAAGATAATAAATATCATATTAATGATAGTTTTGCTTCATCTTAATATATTTCATTTTCTCACTCTTTCCATCAGACCACTTGTTCTCAGGCCTTTCACTTCACACTAAACTATATTGTTAGCTTTCTCATTTTTTTCTATTTGAAGGGCACAGATCATGATTATCTTCTTGCCATCCCTAATTGAGTGAGCCAATTCCATTGATCTATCTATCAATCAATCAATCTATCTATCTGTCTATCTATCTATCTTGGCTTACTGCCTACTCTTGCTTTATCTGTTTCCCTCTTTTGTCATGTACTCTCACACAGGCTACAGTTATAAATATGAGTCTTCTGAGGCCTCTGCATCATTCTTCCTAACCACTAAAGAAGCCCAGAATTTAGCAAATGGTAGGTGGACAAATAACTCTACAAATCACTACAAATTGAAGAGGCAAGCAGTACTTTCTTTTAAATAGAAACATCTCAATTGAGAATTCAACACTAAGTCAACTCAACCAGTAAGTGGAGACCAAAAGATGATCTTTGACCTTCATATATTGGTCAAGGAATTAATTGATGGATGAGAGCCAAGAAATGCTTTTATTTTTCTCAAAAATCTATAATCCCTTTTCTTCAAATTTTTCCTTAAGGACCTTTCCAGTTTTATGGTTCTAAGACGCAGGTATTATCCAGACTGAGTTAGAGAATAGTCTCTTGTTTTCCTCTCCCCTCCCCCATCAATCCAGATTTGGATATTTTGTTTGTTAAGAATTCAGTTTATAAAATAACTTATGTTTAGGTAAAGAGAAGAAATATATTTAAGTGTACAGAGACACTGAAAATAGTATTATTCTATCATGTGTTCAACAAATAATAGTTAATAACAATAAGTTTTTCAATCAATTCTATATCTTAGGTTATAAATGAGATATAAAAATTTTTAAGAGTTAATTTAAGTAGTATCATTTCCAAATGTTTATTAATAAACTAAGAATGAACTTAGTCATTTACTATTGGCCATCTTCAATATTATCTCTTACTATATATTATATTTATGATTAAATTTGTAGACCCTGCCCCTACATATTCCATTTTTAAGGTTTATACGAAATAATACTAGATAGAACACCCATAATGGTAAAAAAAGAATGCAATTCCTACCAGTAATTACACGTGAAATAATAATTGAGCTCATTTTTTCAAAAAGATGGTTCTTCATTGAGCGATAGAACTTGGGAAGAGACAGAAAGCAACAAAAGCGGTCATTTCTCAGGCTTACTGCCAGATTTTTAAACATGTTATGATATGTTGCTTTGGCCAAGTAAGTGAAATCTAAATGCAGGAGAAACTATTTGAAAAAAAATAGAAAGAAACCCATGGTGACGAATAGGCGCTAATGTGTGAATAATAATTAGTGAGATTAAATGGCTGATACTATGAGAGTATAGTTTTTACAAATCAAAACATTAATATAGGGGGTACATACACATAAACAAAGATTCAAAATTTGTGAGTATGATCTGGAATATATGAAAGTGTTCATCAGAATGCCAAATGTGAAATTCTGTTTTAAGTTAAAAGTCATAGGAAATTCTATGAATGTAAATCATTATTGTATCCACATAGAATGAGAAAAATGGGGAAAAGTGACAAAGGGAGAGAAGCTGTGAAGAGGATAGAATGCAGATGGAGAGGAAGGAGAGAAAAAGAAGGAGAGGACTGATAAATGGTTTAGTAATACTAACCATGTTTGTAACGTCAGACAGAAACTCTTTGACTTGCTAACCCTTTGTAAGTTGTTTATCTAACTCTTGCCATATATACGTCCTAAACCTATCTATACTCTAAATCTGCTTATAAGTCTATTTCTTCTCTATATTTTCCTATCCATTCATCGTTTATCTAAATATAAAGGACTAGTTTTCTTGGCAAGTGATACAGAATTATAGCTGAAAATCCCTATGAGCCTTAGTTGATCTAACATGGAGAATTAATTATTATTCTCTTAGAAATACTGCTGTGTCAAGGTTAGGGTTAAGGTCATTTACAAGGCAATGTTGAGGACAGCATATAATTTACAAGCCAAAACAATTCATGGATGATGGGGGGTAGAAACCTTTCCATCAGAAATCTATACTAATTTAGCTTCCATACACAAATGCCTGCAAATGTATAAAAATATTGTAAGCTTAATTAAGAAGCATCAAATTACCCACTTCTTTTGTTCACCTCTGGAAAATATATTTAGTGAGAGCAATGATTAGCAACCTGCACTGTTTATTCAACAGGAGTAGGAACTGTAAATCACATCATTCTAATGTGCTGTCCTTTGCAAATGAAGATAACACTATTGATTCACAATCAGCAGTGCTACATCTATCTCTTCTCTTTTTGGAAGGGGGTTAAAGTATTAGTGACAAGTGGACTCTTCTCCCACTCTCCTTCCTCATCTAATTTGTGACTAACAAACAGTTTTCATGTAATAAAGAACTGCCCAGAACAAAACAAGTATCCCTGGCTTGTGAAGCAGAAAAAGTTGTGTTCTAATTTTTGTTGTGCCTGCTATGAAGTGCTTGGAGAAATTCAGGGCAGTTCAAACAGTCACGGGTCTCAGTTTTCTGAAACATTTTTAGGTGATACTTTTATTCACTACTTCCACTTGCTATATATTTTTCCCCATAGAAGAGTGTACTCTGGAATGGAAAAGCATAGGTAAAAAAGACAGACCACCAGAAGAGTTTGCAAAATATTAAAATCAAACAGTACCTTTCAAGCAGAACTTATCTGGACTCTCAAACATAGCAAGCCAGATAACAGCCAGAATAATGTGAATTCAATTTCTTCTTTAAGACTGCCCTCATAATTTCATTCCAATTCTTTTCTTCCTTCTTCCCTCCCCCCTCTCTTTCTCTCTCTTCCTCCTACCCTGTGTGTGTGTATGTGTGTGTGTGTGTGTGTGTGTGTGTGTGTGTGTGTGTGTGTGCATGTGACTTCGTGGATGTGTCCATAGGTGCACACCCATTTGAATCCATTTGTATTTGAAAGCCAGAAGGGAACCTTGGATGTTGTTCTTCAAGGAATAAAAAACTGAGCTTCTCTAGTCAGCCTCTTTCAGTGGCATCTGAGGCTCACTGATTAGGCTAGAGGATGGCCAGAAACCCTCTTAAATCTGCCTGTTTCCACCTCCAGGTACTGAGATTCCAAACAGCTAGCACCAGACCTGGAGGTTTACATGGGTTCCAGGGATCAAAGTTGGATCCTTAAATTTATGAATTAACTGACTAACCTATCACTCTAACCCTAATTTCAAAGTGTCATGAAGAGCCACATTCTCCAGAAAGATAGAACTCCTTTCTCAGTTTCCACCTTCTTTTTAGTCTCTTCCTTTCAACTAGCACTGTTATCTGCACAAAGCATCAAAAGAATCATAGCAAGGATTCAAAATCTCCAGTGGGAAATATTGATGAATAATCAGATATTGTCTCCTAAACACAATCACTTATTCATGAGAAGACCTGCCTATACATAGAGAATGGGTACAGTACATGCAGCCCACAGAAGGAAGGGGAAGGTAACAGTGGGGTGTTAGCAAATGCTTGCTTGGAAACCTGTTTCTGTTCACTGTTGAATTTTAAAGTTTCCTATCTACTTACCTTTTCTATGAACTCTGAAAAAAATGCTCAGGTTTTTTCCACACCAAAAAATAAAAATAAATCTTACCAAGCTAGTATTTTCCTAATAAATTCTCTATCTGCTTCTGCTCGATTTCAGCCAACATTTCTTTCTACACGGTTTCACTAACCTCTACTCTCTGGTCTCAATCCACTGACACATGGCTTTAAATCTGACTAATGTCACAAAAACTTTTGTCACTTTTAAAGCTTCATTTCTTCATGAAAACTTCTTTTCTCATGTATTCATTTCAAATTCTCATCTTTGGAACAATTCCCAATCCTTTCTTCTGTTCCCATTTTTAAGACATGATATTGAGTTCCAGTCTTGTACTGAGTGCTCTGTACATGGGCGAAGTGGAATGTGTTTGGGGGAGTGTGTGGGGGTGGGAACCTGACTCCTGGGTTGATTGTCACCTTTATGCATACATCTTCCTAATATACATCTTGAACTTCCTGATTCTCTTGAGATTCTGATTAAATATATAATTTGCAGCTTTTACTTGTCTGTTGCAGAGTTGCTTCTTTATTTCCATTATGGTCAAATATTTTTTTCAGAAAACCCTATGCCTATCCTTTGGAAAAACTAGTTACTTTTGTAACAGGTCTATTCAGAGCCTAGGATCATTGTAAATGTTTTTCTTTCCCTCCCTTCTTCCTCCACTTTCTTCTTTCATTTTTCCCTCTATATACCTTCCCTATGCAGATTATTAAGTATTTCTCTGTTTACCTTCTAACCATTTCTCAACTCTACTTCTTTTTGGTCTAGTCTACTCAGTGTTTTTTATTTGTTTGCTTGTTTCTTTTATGTCCCAAGATGATGCCCAACCTGTTCTTAAGTTTCAAATACAAATTTACCCTAAATGTAAAAAAGTTCATGAGGCTAGCTCCCCACTTGCATGACCCTCTTTATCAAGGTCCTTAAAAAAGGCCTCTGACAGTGCAGGAACAAACAGAACAGTTTACAGATTCAATATAGGACTTATGTTGATAAAAGTTGTACTGGTTAATTTTGTATTCAGTTGACACAAACTAGAGCTGAGGAAATGCCTCCATGAAATCAAGCTGTAAGGCATTTTCTCAATTAGTGATCAATAGGGGCGAGCCACCTGTACTGTGCGTGGTTCAATCCCTGGGATGGTGGTTATGGGTTCTATAGAAAGCAGGCTGAGCAAGCCATGGGAAGCAAGCCAGCAAGCAGCACCCCTTCATGGCCTCTGCCTTAGATCCTGACTGCAGATTCCTACCCTGCTTGATGTCCTGCCTGAATTCCTTTGGTGATGATCAGAAATATGGAACTGTAAGCTGAGTAAACTCTTTCCTTTCCAACTTGATTTTGGTCACAGTGTTTCATCTCAGCAATAAGAACTTGGCAGTAATACAAGAGTCAAGCTTTCTATCTCTTTCTATTGGCTGCACCTCTATCACTCTTTTCATTGGATCAGGAAGATTTGGAATGACCATATGAAGTTTTATCCCATATTCCATACGGAAGTTTCTTTTTTTCCACTTCACGCCTATCACAGAGATCCACAGCTGGTGATAATGCAGAGAAAAGTGACCATGGAGTGTCCATTGATGTATAACAAAATCCCTACACTTAATACTCAGGGAACATTGTGGAAGAGGGGACAGGATGATTTCAAGAGCCAGAGAACCAACAACCATGCTGTGAGCCAGTATCTTTAGACATGATAGGGAAGCTATACCCTTGAAATCCCAACAACGTGATTATCAAAACAAGATCTGTATAATCATAATCTTAAGACTAGTGGACACGCCTGGGCAAAATTTCACAAGGCCTCACCCCTAGATGAGTTATATACAATCCATAGTTGCTATGAGAGGGAGAATCTGTTTTTACCAGGGGTAGGTAAGCTTCCTGATAAGTTGACTGATCTCAAATGGGCAACCATAAAGACATGGAGATACAACCAGTACTAAGTGAACATTCAGTAGATTATACAAACATACACATATAGCACACAACACATATATTGCATATATTTTATTTCTATATATGTCATACATGTGTGTACACAAATAAGTACATATTATGTGCTAAAATTTGCATACAATAATAATAGTCAAGGAAGAAAAGGTCATGAAACAGAGAAAATGGCAGAAGGTACATGGGAAGATTTAAATGGGAAGATGGAGGAGGAAAATATGTAAATCTAGTGTTTACATATAGAATTCCCAAAAAAAGAATAATTTTAAGCTCTAGATAAGAGAAATCTGAATTAGAAGTATGTGAGTATGAGGTATATACGTGTCAATGTGTTTAGCAATAATTCTTGTGAGGAGATAAATTCCTGTCAAATAAAACATGTCTTCCACTAATTTTCTTCAGATCTATGGTGCGACTTGCCCAGTGTAGTGAAACAAGGGCTGAAGGAGAACTATCTCATGAAATGACCTGGCTACTGGGTCCAGTGGCAGAAGAATGGGAATCATTTAGGGCCAAATACCCAGGAAAACTAATCATCAGGCATGTCAAAATTCAAGTAAAAGCTTAAATGTCACTAAGTCTAGCGAAAATGGAAGTTGTGTCTTGTTAAGAAAATGCTAGAAAGCACAACAAATATAACCAAAAAAATCTAGCATAGTTTCTTCTCATTCTGTGCTCAAAAGAAATAACATGAAATTGAATTTATTGTTTTTGTTTATGAGCCAATATCTTGGAATAGCATTTTTGTAGAACCTCATTCATAGGAAGCATTATCATGCCAATCACTTCTTAGTCTATGTAAAGCATCTTGTCAGACTCCATGCCAGTAGTTTGCCAATTAGCTACCAGTGAAAAACATAGCCTAAGAAGTAAGTGTTGAGTAATCAAATTCATAGACATTTGTGTCTTTGTATGTAGACTATACATATATCTGAGACGTTCTTCTATATAATTTAAATTGGCTTTCTCTTTTCTAAAGACTATAGTCATTGTTGTTTATTTTAAATTTTTGCAGATATATGAATCAAGGCACAAATCAGATAAATAGAAATGAAAATCAAATGAAATTCAAATTTAGGTCTTAATTATAAAATTTTATTCTTACTATGGTACAATAATTTTATCTATGCTTATTTATTTAAACAAATCACATGTTTTTTCTTCCTAAACAAATATTCAATAGTATTTCATGACTAAATTAATTCTTTAATATAAGAAAGCACCTTTGGTGATTTAAAAATATATTCTCACTTAAAATCAGTGTAAGATGAAACTGATTGTAGATATTATTAGTAATTATTTATGTATGCCATATGTTTTCTGAATGCTTCGCTAATGTAAATTTCAATAATTATACCATCCAAATTTGAGCACATTAATGGAAATCATATTTTTAAAATTTATTTATAAACCTTCAACATTATCAGTGTGTGAAGGCAATCTGCTCTTCACATTTACCCTTGAAATTTGATATTCACTTTCTGAAAGTAACTAATGAACTCAGGAAATAAATGAGAAAAAGGAGTCCCTGGGATAATAATTAAAACAGTACCAAACTGAAGGATCATGACAAAACATGGGGTGACAGGTAGTGAAAATTAAAACCCCAAATTAATTGAAATATGAAATAAGCACTAATAATTAATGCCCCTTACAAAAATTAAAGATACTACCTCTTTTGATGAGAATAAGCCTGGGGGGTATGAATGTAGCACATTGGAATACAGCCCTCCCTGGGCAGGAGTCAATTGCAACATCCACAGAAGAGGTACAAAGGGATGAGGCTGTATCCTTAGAACCAACTCCAAACCTAAGCAAGATAACAGATATGTCTGGTGACAGCTTCTCTTCAGCTTCATGTGAATTAAAATTTAAAATTTTATTTCTAATACAGACTACCAAAAATGAGGGGAGTGAGAAATAAGATTATACCTTAGGTTGAATAGGAAAACCTTTGAAATTGGAATTATGGGAAGGTAGTAAAAAGGTTCAGTAGCTTGACTGACACTTATGAGTTTCCTTCCATAAGGTTTACATAACATCTTTAACACAAGCAGGAGCTGAAAACATGAAATAGATAATTTACCTTTAAACAGTGTATATAATGACTGCTTAGAAGAGAAATAAGTATCATTTTTATCTGAATAAAAAATGGTGAAAATTTCATACAGCATAAGCATAAGGCAAACACAATTGTAAATAAAACTGAATAAAGAACAAAAATGGAATGGGAAGATATTATTGTTTATAAAAGAACAAAGCTCATGCTAAACTCTTGCTTGGTAGCAATGTTGAATTTTATTGATAAGAAAAGATGAATAAGTTGAAGGAACTATTTTAAACTTTCTCCTAACTTCAAGTGGGCACACCCCCAAAACTTCAGGTCATCCTGCAGACTGTGATGAGCCCATGGCCCCAGAAGTATATGAGATTTCACAGGCAGCATGACAATATGACGAATGGAAGGCATTCACTAGGGGAAAATAAAACTTAAATAAGGGACTAAGATATCTTCAAGGGAGTCACACTAGAGAGTGGGAAATATTCATTGATGAAATTAGAAATTGTGAGAACTGTTATCATGTGTTTTCATGTACTCTAATTAAGAACTGCAAAAAGGAAAAAAAATATTCACCTATGCCTACCATATATGATTAAGATACGCTCTCTCCAGTACTCAACATTCTTAAGCAGCCAGGTCAATTCCGGTCTCGTGTCCACTATCATTGAAGGCCAAGCAGACATCTTTAGACATTCATACCAAATATAAAATTACTATTGTAGGTATTTTCCGGCTGTAAGGAGGAACAGCATTCAAGATGCTTCACAGAGAACTCTGAAACCAGGAGAACATGGTACCAAACAAACTAAGCAGGGCTTACGTGGGCTCACAGAAACTGAAGTAGCATGCACTGGATCTGCCTCGGTCTGTACCAGGTCCTGTGAAAATGTTATGTATGGTTGTTAGTGTTCGGGTCCGAGAATCAGGGAATAATTCACCACAAAAGACTAGGTTCAAGCAAACCAAAAATTTATTCAGAAAAACTAGTGTCACAGAGGCTGCAGGACTCAGGTCCCATGCCAAACAACTCGAAAGGGGTGGAACGCTTATGGTTTATACCCATGTGAGGGGCTGGGGGCAGGGACTGCAGCCTAGCCTAAGGGTATTATGTGTAGCAGATCAGGGCAGAGTTGCAGCCTAGCCTCAGGATATTGTATGTAGCAGATCAGGGCAGAGCGGCAGACTGGGATAATATGGAGTTTCTGCTGCCTAAGATTTAACAACAGCATGATGTTTTAACAGGACTCTTGACAGTAGGTATGGGATGTCACTGATGCTTTTTCCTGCTCTTATGTCTTCTTTTCCTCCTTTGGGTTGCCTTGCTCAGCCTTGACGGTGGCTTTTTGCCTTGCTTTGTTGTATCTTGTTTTGTCCTATTTGGCTGTCACCTCTTGGAGACCTGCCCTTTTCTTAAGAGAAAATGGAGGAGGGCTGGATCTGGGGAAGAGCCAGAGGGGGCTGGGAAAAGTGAAGTGTTTGGAAACCATGGTCAGGATGTACTCTCTGAGAGAAAAATCTATTTTCAAGGAATTTTTTTATTTTTTTTAAAAAATGCTTTGAACAAGTGACCATCACTAAAATCTCTGGTTCTTCCATTAGAATTTATTCTTTAAAAAAAGAGAAAAGACACAAAAGAAGGCAACACTGTCCTTGATGTTAACATAATGCTGTAACTACTGGATTACCAATGAATAATCCAAGATAAGAGTGCACAAAAGTTAAGTGTTACTGACATTTTGTAGGATGGAATCAAGGAACAGGGGCCTACTAGTTAGTGTTTACTTTTAGATACTCAGGACACATGGGCCTACAGATCTCAAAAACCTGCCTTGGAAATAGCAAAATTTAGATTTCTTTGGCCAAAGAAGATATTTGGAGATGATTGAATGTTAATTTAAAAAATGCCTCAATTTCATCCTAGAGTCTCACCCACCAAACATAGTGAGAACTTCATATAGATTGTCTGAAGCTATATATGGTCTCATTGTGGTTATTAACTTTTCCTTATATTTATGTGAGTTTGTGTGTGTGTGTAAATGATTTTGTTTTGGGGACAAGAGTCCTAAAATATTGCACAGGGTGACCCTGAACTTAACCTGTAGCCCAGGCAGGCCTTTGATTTACAGTCTTCTTGTCCCAGTAGTTGGGATTACAGGCCTGAGCATCCAGGTTAGGTGAGCAGTAAATGTTTTTTACAAAAATGTTTTCCTAGTGCGGGGCGTTGGTGGCACACGCCTTTAATCCCAGCACTCAGGAGGCAGAGGCAGTCGGATCTCTTTGAGTTCAATGCCAGCCTGATCTCCAGAGCGAGTTCCAGGAAAGGCTCCAATGCTACACAGAGAAACCCTGTCTCAAAAAAACCAAAAAGGAAAACATTTGCCCAGTAGGAAAATTACTACAGATTATTTCAAAGCCAGTATGCTGTTTTCCAGATGTGTTGATGGCAATCACCTATTTTCTGCTTTCTTGTAGAAACAACACTACCACACATCCTCAAATCCCCATGCTGCTTCTCACATGTGCCCTAACTCTAGGCATTTTGCAATGTCATCATTTAATTAATTTTCTACCTCTATGCCCTGCCAGTTGACTAAAATACAGAGTTCTCAAGTAGTCAAAATGATAGATCTTGAGGGCTTATTTAATACTGTGTCTATTTTTCCAGGCCACAATAAAACAGCTACATTCATTGCTGACTCATAATAAAGTATCTAATATTTTAATGATGTAAACCTCCTTTCACTCATGTCTATTAAAAAAAAAAAAAAAAATCGAAATGTGAGTGTGAGAGTGTGTGCCACTGCATGTATGTGGTGATTTGAATACAATGTAGAGGAGTCCATTCTCACCTTCTACTTCTTGTGGTCCTGGGATTAAACTAAGTTCCTCAGACCTGGAAGCAAGAGCCCTTGCAAAGTGAGTTATCTTGCTGGCTCTACCATGTAACATTTTACAATTTTGTAGTCATCATCATAATGTTGCTTAAATTTGAAATGTTTATATCCTTCACTGTCTTAACAATCTTCAATTAGTTTCTGTTATGTACTTATGTTTGCTGTAATAATAGATATGTTATCTAAGTAAAGCAAATTGAAAAAAATTCATACTTGAGGTATTTATTATTTAGTAGTGAATTCTTTGCTATCATGTAATATCTAAGAACTTAAAACATGTGCTCTATACTTAGAAGTAATATGGACCAAGCATGTAGTTTCTAACCTGTAGGTAGTTCTGTCCAAGCCTAATGAGTAATAAAAACACAGTTGTTTTTTTCTTTATTGCTTCATAGTCACCTTATCTTTCTTTACCTGACGAATTCTGTTTTAACAAAAACATTAAAAATAATACAAAGCAAATTCAAAATACATCTTTGCCATAATATAGGCTATTTACAAAGCTATTTTTACAATTATATACTATATAAGGTTTGATGTAATATCTCAGGAGGTGGAGTGTTGATTTTGAGAGAATTACAAAACAGAAGGAATTTGATTTGTTCCTATAATTATAACATTGAGGCCTGTATTCTAAAATATTCTAAAATGAGGTGGAACAAGATGCCTTTTGGAAACTTCAAGGAAAAATGTTTAGGGAGTGGAGCTGGGATGTAGTTATGAGAAAGGGATAGGTGACTCTTCATGGATGCTATGAAATGTCTTGGAACATGAAGCAAAATTCCAAATAGCTATCTAATGCTGAGTTTCTGCACATACTGCATATATGATCTTTAGCTTTTACAGTTTTACTCATGAGTTGTGACACAATGCCAACAAAACTACTGCCTTAATTACAAGAAGATTGGGAGGTGTATAACATCCCCTCAAAACGACAGAACAAACTACACTTTTCACATGTTCCTCAAGACTAGCATATAAATACAGCACAGACAAATTTACACCTATGTAGAGATTATACTCATGAAGTCACCGGCTATTTGAGATATGCTATTGTTTGTGTTTTAAACCAAGTATTGTTAAAATCAAAAGGCAAATATATTTTCTGAAAGTTAGTTATAGCCCTTGTTGTAAACCTCAGTTGCTCCACAAAACCATTTCAAAACAATTTAAAGTTAGTTGATTTTAATAATTAGTCATTTCCAGTGACATCATTTCCTTTACTAGTTAGGCCAGACCTCACATACACATTTTCCTATAAGCAGTTTTCATCATATTTGTGCCTTAATATTTCAAGATACCGTGTCTAATCCTCACTGTCATTACATTCCAGGCAAGTGATGAAACCAAATGATATTCTCCTTATATAAATATAACTATAATATTAGGACTTGTCAGAATTGATCCACTGTCTAATTTTCTTTTTTGACACAGGATTTCTCTGTGTAATAGCCCTGGTTGTCCTGGAACTCACTTTTTAGCCCAGGATGGACTTGAACTCACAGAGATCTGCCTGCCCCTGCCTCCCCAGTACTGGGATTAAATGGGTGTGTCACCATGCCCAACTATAAAGGCCCTACAACTATTTCTTTCTGAATCAACATGTTTACCAATGTCAAATGATGAACTGTTCTGCTTGGTGCTTCCTCATCTGTACCAGGTAGTTGTAAGGCCAGAAGTGAAGAAACCATAAACTCTCCTATTTATGCTATTATAGTTGTTATTGCCCACATTTGCTCCAGTTCATGATAGAAGTGCAAATGGAGATTGGTAGCATGGCTTCTGTCTTTCAGTTCCACACACCCATATCATAGGAAGGTTGGACTGTTGTGTGTGCAGTACTTTTGTGCTGGTAGACCACTAAGTACCAGCATTCATCTTGAGTCCCCTTGTGTAGCCTGTTGCTGCTAAGTCTTACTCAAGTCTGATCCAGTGAACTGAGAAAGGTCTGTTGAAGGCCTAGACTGTCATGAAGGTAAGGCTAGGTACATCAGTGAAACACTTAGAGGGTCACTTATCTCTGACCACTAAATCATCCACCTGTTATCTGGGAGTTAAGATGCCCATGAGGAAGTAACTTTGCCTTATGACCCTATCTACATCTATGAGAAGCAACATCTTCTCATACGATTGTTATATGAAGATAAAATGGAAAAGTAGGGAAAATAACAGCAGTTGTTGAGGGCATATTTATGGGCTCTCAGTAAAGTCCCCACCTCTATAAACTCTTGTGATCCTCAGGATCACACTGTTAAAACTTTACTGCTTCTTAGGGACTCTGTAAAGTAGAAACTGTAGAAAAGTAGGGAGTCACACAGTGCAAGGGCATCCAGGAAGAAGTTGTCTGACCTCTTTTCTCTGATAGTTCCTCATTCTGACCTTAAGCTAACACCATTCCTTTCTGCTTTGGCTTCTCACCACCCTGCACTCCCTCCCTCTCCTGATATAGGGTCATGTTTTAATGTTTTTACTTAGATGAGTTTCCTTCTCCCAGATTTTATTCTACTCAATTCTCCACTCTCTTCTCTTCTCTTCTCTTCTCTTCTCTTCTCTTCTCTTCTCTTCTCTTCTCTTCTCTTCTCTTCTCCTTTCCCCCCCCCCCTCTCTCTCTCTCTCTCTCTCTCTCTCTCTCTCTCTCTCTCTCTCTGTGCCAATTGTAATAGCCTTCTGGAATCTTCTACATCTGGGTGAGTTTTAAAATTACAGTAGCTGCCCCTTTCCTGAAAATGTTCTGAGCACATAGCAATCAAACCCCACAGACTTTTTTTGGAGGGGGCTCTAATAACAAAGTGAGATATTCTGGAGGAATTCTTTTATTTTCTAATTTTATTTTTCATTAAAAATAGCTTTGTTAGAACATGTGAGCCAGTTTTAATGAAAAAATGCATGGTTCCATAACCAAGGCTACATTACACCCAGGAATAAAGGTGAAAATACCCCTTTATCTTTCCCTCTTCCCATTCAAAATGAGTTCCTCATCCCAGGGCTCAGCTCCAGAGATAGCCATTTCTAGTCCACAGCAGTCTAGAGTTGTACAGTGGAGAAACATTGTTCTTTAAGTAGGCTTAGAAGGGCCAGCCTTAAAACAAAACAATGATTTATAGCATTGATTCTTTGAGGAAAGGCATTTCAGATCCCACATGAACATCTAACAAATGGACATTTGTAATGTTTGTAGGCAGGAAGCTGCCATTACTAGGAAGAAAATAGTCAGTTGAAAATTCTTATTTTATTCTCACTCCAGCACTGGTACAAAGCACAGACTTGTGCACTGACTACTTTTAATGAGACGAAATTGAGTATTTTATTTAAAGTCTTCCTCTTCTTCACCAACACTCCAAGAGCCCACCACTGGTCTGAGAGCTAACCTGAGAACACCATTCAAGTCTCTATAGGCCCTATGGAAACAAAGCATTGCTCATTCCTTTGCTCTATTTCCTTGAGACATGGAGCAAACATGCTGTAAGGGGATGTCTCAGTCAACCTAATGTTCTGACTTTCTCTTTCTACAGGGTAGGATTGACTGAGAACAACACAAGGCAGTCATTTACATGAAAAATCTGTGTTGCCTAAAAACCACCATGACAATTCCTCTGAAATACCTCAGAAAATTTCATCCTGTTTTTCCCATTAAAATCAATCATGAAAATTTACAATGCACACCGGTTGCACTCATCTTCCTCCCACTCTTAATGCTCTTCTGCCCCTCTTTACTGCCCCTTCATCTACAAATCACTTTCTGACATGACTATGTTTTTGTTTTGTGATTCGCTGAGTTTATCCAAGGGTTTCTATGTGACCATGGGTTCAGAGCTTTCTATCGGAGCTTGATAGGCACATCAGAGGATGCACAGAAGACACTGACCCCCACCTCTAAGTATCTATTAATAGGCAGCAGTCAAGGACTAGTAAATTAACCTCTTCTATGGTGACACCCTTCTTTGTTGACTTTGATATGGAATACAGTACACATGCAGTTCTCTATCCAACTGGTTAAACTATAAATGACCATTTTTGTTCTTCTGTGTGGCTGTTCTTTCATTATCTTAAGATTTCTTACTAAAGAAGTTTTGTCTGAGGATTTATGTGCAGTTTTTACTAAATTCTTCTGATAAGAAAAATGATCATTTTGATTTCTACGACAAATGTAGAATGGTATAATTTTCTTTAGGTGAAGTAAATAAGAGAATCATTACTCTGAGAACATAAAGTCAATTGATTAAGTGAAAGAGGTATTACAACCATGTGAGAAAGCCCTATTTTTTATTTCTGAAATAATTCCAAGAACAACAGCGGAAAAAACCCTAGATCTCATTCTTATGATACACAGGAAGTGCTCATGTACTCCTGAATTCTCAGCAGTTTAACATGTTATGGTTACTGACCATTAAAATATAAAACAGAGTCCCAAAATTATCATAAATAGTATAGAAACTTTGTCTTTTACAGTGCAGTCAAAATTTCCTTAAAGGGAAAAACTCATTTGGCATTATTATGGTTGAAATAGTTATATTTTTATGTTGTGCCTATGGTTTGATGTTGTGAGGAAACTGTAAATTCACTATGATTTTAAAATTCAACTATCAACAGAAATTCATACATAAAATACAGAATTTTTCTAGCCTAAAGTTAACCTTTACTAATGATATCTACATTTTATAAGAAAATAATTACAGCAAAGTATTAAAATGGAAAAAATCAATATTATGAAGTATATTTCTTCCTTCTGGCAAACACTGACACCTTAATAATGTATGTCAGTTGACATACATTTACACCTGAATTATAACCTAAATAAATGTCAGTATATCTAACAGTAAACTATGAAAACATTCATTTTTTCCAGTGTATTTGATTTTCATATAAGAATGAGAGACATTATTGATGTTGCCTTCCTTAGAATAACTCAGCAGTTTATAACCTACATTGTTGAGTTAGCAATCTGTAGACACATGTGGAACATGTGGTCTGGTCAGCAATAAGAAGTGCTCATTTCAGTTACAGAATATCAATTAAGAGAGAGAATAAGCCAATCTTACTTCCATCAGAAAATTCACTAGAATATTATGTCTCCTTTAGCCTACCTTGTGACAGCTGACTTGTATCCATAAAGTTTGGTGTACAGATATTTTCATTCAATGACTTCAGTAAGCTTTATTTTCAATAATGTACCCAAGCTGTGACTTTGCTATAATCTCCCCCCCAGGCATTCATATTTGGAGTGATGTGCTATGTGTGCTGTTACTGAAACATGCTGTAAACGGTCCTGAAACCACCACACACAATTGACTACGAGCAGAATGAAAAAGCAGACTGAAAACGAACCTCTGGTTAAGTGACTTTTAGTGCTGACATTGTTTCATTCGTGGCAGGACAAATCTCTTACTGTCTGATAGGTCTGGATTCTGTATAGAAAGATGGGATGAGATGGAAGAAAGAGAGGAGCAGAATACACACATGGAGCTCTTATTCCTCTTTAAATTTCCATCCCATGTCTACTGGACTCATCCCGGACTTCCTGTCAGCTCACCTGTCAGCAATTCTAGCACATAGACAGAATCACAGGGGCTTAGTTCATCCCTCTCCCTAAGTCCATGCCTGTGGTTGTCTGCACCTGAGGAAGTAAAGTGAATATGGCTAGAGAGGTTTGGGGTGCTGCGCTTTGTTTTCCAATCTCAAGAGCAAAGACCTTCTCATCCACACATCCATGCAATCTTCTTGTGCATTATGCCACTTTTCACTCGTAAGTGTGAGTCTCTACTAAGGAAATGCTTGTGAGTCTCTACTAAGGAAATGTTTAGCCCAAATAAAACAATTCACCGTGCAATTCTGTATATTCTTGTAGAGAAAAAAGGAGTGATAGACTGAGAATTCGAAAGGATTTTTAAAGCATTTTGTCAATGTTAATTTCCCCTCCCCCATATTTCTTCCCCCAAACTGCTCTGTGATGTGATCACAAATACTCATGTGCATAAATTCCCATTATCATAATAGGAGCACTGCAGTGAGGCTTCTGAAAAGAAATTACTCTGCAGAATACATTAGGAGGGCTAACCCCAAATAAGCTAAATTGTGTGTTCTCGAATCCTGTAAGTTAAGCATTTGAAGAAGAAAAATCAATTGCATTTTTCATTTTCATGTATTTTATTTATTTTAGTTGCATCTTATCAGGTTCATCTGCACCCTTCTAGATAAAAGACATTTTCATTATTAAATTTTTATTTTCTCTCAGTTGCCTTAATCATTCAGTTTAGCTCTTCCTCTCCTTTGAACACATTGTAGTCATTGTCAATATCCATGCTGAATTTACACACATCAATATGAATGTTCTCCAAAAAGAGAGGTGTCATCAGGGCTATTTTATTATAGGCAACCTCAGGGCAGAGAACAGCCTGAGAATGTAAAGTCTACATCCTACTACTGCCTTGCTTTTGTTATTTCACTTTCTCTGTCCTTATTTCTTAAGCCAGAGCAACCAGACTAGATTTCTCAAAACTATCCCTAGGAAAATGTTCATAACACAAAGGAAAATTATCCTTAGAAAGGCTTTGCAAGGTTAAGAATAAAAACAATTATGGAATTCAGCATAATCCCAATAAATTACCTTCAGCCTAGAATTTCAGTAATTTTAGAACATTTTGAGTGCTGTTGTAGTCTAGTTTGGAAATTTAACTTTTGAGGAAGTGACGACAAGTAACCTGTGTTCAAAAAAGCCAAGGTTTTCCAGTGCCTGAGTTATAGATGGTTTTATCTACATGGACGAAGGCTACTGAAAATATTAAATCACACTCAAATTGACCCAGAGGTACCAAAGCCCATCTTACTTGCTTGCCAATGATAAAAACTACTGTCATTGATTCAAGGGTATATAGCTAATTAACAAATACCTTGGGTGACATCTGGATTGTAACCAAAAATATCTAATATCTTCCTTGTGTTTTAGAATCTGAGCTTTGAGGGGTTTTCTTTTGAATTCAATAAAACTTGACTGAATTTGTGAATCATGTATATATTAAACTATATTCAGGTTGAAACACGGCTTATTTAAGATTATATTTTACCTGACATATATAAATGAATTTAGCCCCTTTATGAATATACCATACAAATGTTCTTAAATGTACTATGTAATTTTCTTCTCTGAGAAAATTTCCACTTTGCTTTTTACATATTCTTACAAAAAAGAGTCAATATTAAACTACATGCAGGAACTTAAAATAATTACATATATATGTATATGTGTGTGCCTGTGTATGTACATGCTATCTATTTTTAAAACTATTTTTTTCTTTTTTAATCACCTTTCAGAAGTGGTAACTTTTAATACCAATTCCAGCATTTGCTTAGCTCCTGCCACTTCCATGCCCTCGCTGTCTGGAAAGTGAACAGTTTCTGAACACTGGACTTTACAATGACATACGGATAAAAAAGAAAACTCTCTCAAGCCAGGCAGAAAAGGATTTAAAACTCAGTGTGTGTCCCAGTTAGGGGCAAGAGAGCCTATTGCAGAAACGAAGAATAAAGAGAAAATTCTATCCTTGGAAGCCTCACAACAACACAAGTACAGCTTTTCATGTAATAGCTCAAATGGTCCCACTACAGCCATTAACAATGTAATGAAACAAATCACTTGCTATCTGTCACAATTATGATAGATGGAATCCAACTGGTCTAAGTTGGGAGGAAAAAATTACATCTCAAAGTGGATCCATTTGAGAAAATAGCAAAGTTTAGGGGGGAGGAATAACACTTTTTCCCATAAACAATATAGCCAGGCATTTGATCTATCTAAACCAATAGATTACTGCCTTGATATATCTATCCCCTGCAATTTTGTCTTTTATTTTATTAGGCCCAGTGAAGAAATTCTGGCTGCTTCTGTGAATGAGAGACCTAGTTTAGAACAACACAGAAACTAATAGTGAGATAAATATCATAAAAAGATGGCTATTGCTCACTTCTGACTCTACAGCAAACACTATACCTTTCTTTGGTTTTAATAAGTTTTATTATGTTTCTCTATTTCTCTCCCCTTTGTGAATATCCAGAAATATTAGTAGTTGTAATAGTTTTCACACTATTCAGATAATAAGATATTAAAAGTTGTTTGTACAATATGTTAAACAAGGTATGTGGCCAGGTACACAGCAGAACTCAATTTTATTTTAAAACTACAGTTTTAAGTGATTTTTTTCTTGAAAAGGGGAGTGTTTCAAAGGGTGCTGAGTATAAAAAGATAAACTACACCACCATCATCATAATATCCTGAATACCACTTACACATCTCTTAAGCATACAAGTCTATATGAAGCCTTATTGCACCCATGCGGCTTTAGTAGTCTTTTGAATAAACTTCACATTGTAGGTTAGGAAACTGAGTTTCCCAAAGTCTCAGAGATATTTTATGAGTATTAAAGTACTAAAAATTGCAAGAACTGGAATTAAAATATGTGACAGTCTTCTCCAGAGTACATGTGCTAGCTACTAACCTGTTTCTTGAGTTAAAAAAAAAAAAAAAAACCTCTCTTATTTCAGAGGCAGTCACTTTGGCTGTAGCAGTGCTTACTCAACAGCATAAAGGTGAAAGCAAAATGTTCTCACTTCATGAAGCAATAGGCCATAAGATACTTATTATCACAAATAATAATTGGCAATGACATCTCATCAATAGATAATATTCTTTTTTATGTAATTTTAATTTAAATTAGAAGCAAGCTTGTATTACAAGTCAATCTCAGTTGTCTCTCCCTGCCCTCCTCTCCTGCCTTCCACCAATCCACTGTCCCTTCCTCTTTCTGCTCCCCAGAGAGGGAGATGCCTTCCATGGGGATCTTCAAATCTGTCGTTTCATTGGAGCATTCTTTAAAGTAATTTCTTACATTTATTGTGTGTGTGTGTATGTGCGTGTGCGTGTGCGTGTGCGTGTGCGTGTGCGTGTGTGTGTGTGTGTGTGTGTGTGTGTGTGTGTGTGTGTGTGTGTGATTTAGATCACATGTACCTGTGAGTGTAGAGTAATTGTACCCATGAGCCATAGCCAGTATTCAAGGTCAGATGATAACTTAATAGCAGTTGCTTCTCTACGTCATCATTGTGAGTTCTTGGTAGCAAATTTAGATGTGCTGGTCAGCAGATGCTTTTACTCATAGACCCATCCAACCAGCCTTGGTAGTTCCCTTTTTAAGATGGATGTATTAATATTCTGAGTTATAAATTCATTATAGCTGAAATAAAAAAACTGAAAAGTACAGAGGATAGAAAAGAACAACATCTGGAAATGTATTCTACGTTCTCAGCTAGAGAAACTGTGCCGTCCACTACACTGAGCACAGCAGATACTCAGGGCTGGCTTCTTTGCCTGCACTTTGCCACACAGGAGGTAAAAAGGTACTGGTGAACAGAAGCAGACTGTTTTCTGAGGGCTCATGAGAATATTTCATCACTGATTAGAAGTAATTCAGGCTGCAACCACTCAGGAGAGGGCAGCTATCAATCCTATGGACTGCATGTCCAAAACCACAAGCCTTACTGATACTGTTCTTCCTTCTTATTTCAGTAGTCTGTATTCTGTGGAAGGAAGAAAATTTAGGATACAATGTCAGTGAAGCAGAAAGGGCCAGAAAAGCTTACATAAGTAACTGGGGTAATAATAAATTTAAGCTCCATTACTAATCAATTAAAACCTAGGGGAAGCATATAACAGGGTGATGTTTCTTGGAGACTTGGGCTAAGGAGATTAATTTAAAATAATAATTGGCTGGACTGGTAAAGATGTGATGTAAAGCCCACAGTGCTGTGTGATCCAGAGAATGCCACTTTCCCATGTGATTCCCCAAAGCAAAAACTGTCTATTCCTGGGTATCAATAACTATTAATAAATAGAATAAGAAAGTGATTTCAATGGACAAACTAATGAGAGATTAAACTCTGAATAATGATTTATGCTAGAAATGGCTAATATTTAGTAAATTTGGGTACTTCCAAAAATGGTTAAACACTGAACTGAGTGCTATAGCTACTTACATCACTCTCTGGTGAAGCATTGTAAGAGAAGTTAAAGAAAGTTGAATGCAGGATAGGGGAGAACTTAAAAGAATTGTAGTGTTTTCCTGGAGAATCTCAGAAGGCTGGTACCATGAAAAAGTGATGGGTACAAAGATTAAAATGATCTTCTACACCCCAGTCTGCTATTGAAGAGGGTTCTGGGGTGAATTTTAAAAGGTTTGTCATGTTGAGTACACATCTGAGCAAGAGAAAAGAGCATTCTTCTCTTTCTAAGACTACACTCTTATTACAAGACTACTACTTTCCCCTGCCTGCTTTCATTATTCTCCTTCTTCTTCTTCTTCTTCTTCTTCTTCTTCTTCTTCTTCTTCTTCTTCTTCTTCTTCTTCTTCTTCTCCTCCTCCTCCTCCTCCTCCTCCTCCTCCTCCTCCTTCTTCTTCTTCTTCTTCTTCTTCTTCTTCTTCTTCTTCTTCTTCTTCTTCTTCTTCTTCTTCTTCCTCTTCCTCTTCCTCTTCCTCTTCCTCTTCCTCTTCTTCTTCTTCTTCTTCTTCTTCTTCTTCTTCTTCTTCTTCTTCTTCTTCTTTTTTTTTATTTACACATTTTGTTTTCTGTTCCAAACAAAACTGACAAGACTGGAAAGGATTTACCAAGTTGAATAGAAATGAAATATTCTAGAGACACTTAACCCATCTGAAACATCAGAAACAAGACTGAAATAAAAATGGTTTTCAAAAATATCCATGATTAAGAAGCTGTTTATTTGATTCAAAAATAAAATATGGATGTCAGGTCAATTATTTTTTTCAATAATTCAGTCCAAATGGCCACTTATAGGATAAAAATAAAAACAAGACAAAATAAAGATGGTCATTTATAGTTATATCAGATCATTTATAAAATTTCAAAACTTAAATTGTCAAGGTGGCTTACCTTTTTATGTTAAATTCATCTTTAGGGTCACTTTAATTATTAGGCATGTTTCACATTGATTTGTTTGTAATTAGTCTATGCCCATTACCCTGTAAGCTTTTTGAGTGCATGGACCATATCTTGTTTATGTTAGTCTATCCTGGGAAATAGTTGGCTCAATAATTGTTTGTTGAAATTAAATGAATCAAATTAAAATGGTAGTGCAGGTTTAAAATATTAAATAATCCCAATGGCTGCTCCATGTTACCCATAGGACTTAATTATGATTCTCCCACAGCCTTGCTCTCAGACTATCCACAGAGCCAACAGCAGCAGCACCTAGGAGCTTGTTAGAGACTGAATTCTCAGACCCTTGTCCAGATCTTCGGAATTAAAATCTACATACCCCAGGTGGTTTAATCTACAAATTTGATTTTGGGGAAACATTTATTGTGTGTCTACTGTGTGCAAACAATGGTATAATATACAATGAATATTCTGAAAAAAAGAAAAAAATATTTACCATCTGTAATTGTAAAACTTACCTTTTCAGTAGATAAAGGGAAATACTTTTATAGTGACTTTTTAATTAGAATCTAACGGTTATTCTGTTAGTGAATTACAAGATTTATAAGAGCCATATCTAGTTAGAGGAATAAAAGAATGTTTTCCTGAGAAACTAATGTTTGAAATAAGATCTGAAAAATGAAGAATGAATAACAAGAAAAAGTCTAGTGTAATGAAGAAAGGACCCTTTGGAGAGGGGGAAGTCTGTGTGAAAACTGTGGGGTTAGAAATCAAAAAGACACACTGAGAAGCCCAGAGAAGCCAGTAATGCATTTGCTTCCAGGAATGATATAAATATGATTGGAGATGAGATGTAACTTGGAGGTAAAACAAGAAGTTTGTTGACCTTGTTGCATATTTATATTTTTATACCAAGAATGCTGAAAAGTCAAAGAGTTGTAACTGAAGTAAGTATATAAAGATTTTTTATTTTGAGGAGAACAACTGTGGCTACAATATAGAAAGAAGAAGAAATTTAAAATGATTTTTGATGTCTCCTATCTAGCTAGCTATTATCTATTATGTATCCATCACCTATCATCTATCTATCATCCATCTATGTATCTATCCATCTATTATATATCAAGCATCTATCATCACATTCATCTCTTTGTTCCCTTTCTCCTTATAAAAAGTCTTATCCTCATAGCTACACATCTCCATCTTCTAGCAAAAATGATAGTGTTGAGGTTCTAATACTGAATATTCAAAAGCCTGAAAACTCTACAGGTTTTATGTTTTGCAACCTATATCTGGAAAATTTTACCATGTGAATAAAGAGCACCCAGAAAGGCAATATAGGTTCAGGGGAAGAATATATATATATATATAATATATATATATATATAATATATTATATATATTGTGTGTGTGTGTGTGTGTGTGTGTGTGTGTGTGTGTGTGTGTGTATGATAGACCAAGTTGATAATTATGGTAATGATAAGGTATTTGTTAACATAATACCATTTATTTCTTAAATTGGAATGTGACCTCCAATATGTAAATCCAAAGTCAAAGTGTCTTTCTATTGACTGCTAAGACCTGGCCATTTTTTCTAGCCTGTGCTCCCATAGCAAATGCTGAAGGAAGTAACAGAAGCTTTATCCTCAGTTTACTTCATGGGATTTCCACTGCTCTCATGAAGCCACACCATCCATATTCTCCAAATATGAGTGCCCTTCAATTATTCTTCTATGCTAGCCACCTAGTTTAGTTTCTTTTTTTTTGATATGTGGAATCATAATGACTACAATAGTTCAAGCAAAAGTAATAAAAGTCTGGATTCAATGGCAACAATGATAATAAGCTAATTAAATGAATTCTAATGATGTTACATAAATCAAATTAGTTGGGAATAATCAAATGTGACAAAGGGATCTTGGCTTTGTAGATGATAATATTACTCATTGAGATAGGGAATATCTAATATTTTGAAGTTTGGAATATGTTGACATCTATGTACCTTGGAAAGATCCAAATGGAACTATTGTCTAGAAGTCTTATGCATCATTTATAATTCAAACTTCAGGTCTTTACTATAAATAAAAATATGAAAATTGTTAATATAATCATCTGGAGTAAAACAGGATCTATGAGTGAGCAGCCCTAGAAATAAAGATGTAACTTCTTCTACTGTAACTATTGCTATCGATAGCCTATTATTTAAAAGAGGAATATTTCTCTACTGTCATGTATCCGCCTTCAGAGTCCATACTGTTGCTTGCTGGAGTCTCTTATGAGAAATCTAAGTAACATATTCAATGGGGGATCATTTCAAAGATTTTAAAATTTCTTGTCTCCAAGGTAGCAAGAGACAGTTGAGCTTAGTTTAGAGACACTGTACAGGTCTCTCAACTTTTGGCTTTTATAATCTCAAACAGAACACACTTATGCTCACAACCTAATGGAAAATCTTCTGTACAGTTCTCTTCAAATTTTGAATTTCCTGGTTGAAAATCTCATGATTACAAAGTGCCAAAATATGTTCTCGTACTTTCTGGAAAAACATGCCATACAATGTAGTCTAAGACAGTCTGTGTGAGAAGGGACATGGAGGGGGATTCAGGACTGAAAGTCAGGTACTCTGAAGCCATATGCTTCTGAACTCCTTCTCTGAGAGGGGCACGATGGGAGAGAGATACAGGGAGGTGTAGCTTGATTTCCTTAAACTATGGAATTTGGCTGCTTAAGGAATATTTAAAACAGGCAGGCCCATGTTCCAAAAAAACAAACAAAAAATAACAACAAAAAAACAAAGTATAATGCATCCTTGAAATAGCTATATAGATAGCAAAAGATATATTATCTAGACGCCCAATCACAGGTTTCTCATGTGTCTTTGGGATAGGGGATGGGAAAAAACAAAAGTAGAAAGTTCTGCTTCTGGAGACCCTCAACTGTAATGTAACAACAAAAATTAAAAAATAGCTATCAAATAAATGTATCAGTCCAGGATCCCATATCATATATTCTTTGCCTACAATATTTTTGGTTGTTTCTTTTGATTTTTTTATTTTTTGAAGCAAAGTCTAACTATAGAGCTCTGGTTGGCCTATAGTTCACCAGGTGGAAAAGGCTGGCCTTGAACTCACAGAGAACTGCCTAATTCTGCCTTCTGAGTGCTGGGATGAAAAATGTATGCTACTATATATTGCCTTTGTCTACAGTCTTTGTACTTGGTACTAAACACATGGAACGTCTACTTCTCAGTTTTCATCATTTAAATTGCATCTATGTCTCAACAATTCATAAATAAAATTATTCATTGTTATATGCATGAGCTTTGTGCCAAAATGTATATATGTTCACTAAATATGTGCCTAGTGTTTACAGAGACCAAAAGAGTATACTGGATCTCTTGGGACTAGGGTTTCAGACAGCTGTGAGCTGCCATGTGGGTGCTGGAAAGAGAACTCAGGTCCTTTGGAAGAAGAGCCAATACTCTTAGAATATTGAGCCATCTCTTTAGCCTCCATTCTCAATAATCTAAACACAGATAACTATTCCAAATTCTAGACTCTTAGGTTGAACTAACTGACCAAATCTAACTGAAAAGAGTTAGCAGCTTCCAATAACTGTGATTTTCCTTGATAATTTTTTTTATTATATTGGACCTACTTCTCCTTTACTAGTAGTTTTATTGTTGTAGTCCCTCAGTCAGCATCACATCACCCAAAAACAAAAAGTAATGTCATTTTCTTGAGATCTCTTATATGGGAGTCATAATTCTAGGGGAAGAACCTAGCAATTTCTGTTTCTGACACTATTTTGGCCCCCATAGGCACTACATGCATGTGCTTCACAAACATACTCACAGGGGGAAAAAAAGCACCCATGTACATAAAATAAGGAGATAAACATTGTTTTTCAATATTGAAAAACAAAACTTTGTTCACAAGTCTGATGTTTTGAAAAGTTTGAGAAACACTAGATTCATCTAGTTTCCTTTTAATGTATTGGTGTCTGGGATCAGGTCTTATTATTCCGTGTGAGGTAATCCTGACTGTCTAAGTCAGAGAGCTTTTAGCCAATCTCTTCCTCACCTTCTGACTTATACTTAGGTTTGTCATTGACCTTTCATTATATCCAATTTATTGTTTATATGTGATTAAAAACCTGAGCAAATTGCTTATAGTTAAAAGATAATCTTTTTCACTGGTTTTCAAGTTGTAACAGAAAAACTAAGTTTTTACTTATTTCACCTGTTTTCTGGAAGTTCGGCTAGTGAGAATTCTCACCATCTCAAATTTGCCACATCTTCAGACTTCACAATTCTGACTAATAATCATAGCTATCATTTCAACTTCCATGGTGTCGGTTTCCATAAAGCCTTAAATTGGACCTGTTCTACCTTCAATATAAATTGGGGCACCAACTACATCTCACCATCTCCATCATCCACGATTAGATGGTTCAGTCACAGGAATTTTCACCCTAGGTAATGTCAGCAGGTCTCCTGTGTCTGGCATTGCCTCTTCTGCCAATTCCCATCGTAGCAACAGAGTATTCCTTTAGCAACACAATTCTTAATAATGTCATATTGCCGAGTACAATCCTGTTACTAAGACACCTCTCTTTTTTCTTACTGCAAAAGTGAAAGTCTTGGTGACACAACATATGCACCTTATGTTGGCTATCTTGTCTGGTTACCTGTCTGTGTAAAAGAGGTGTGGAAGCAGAGGAAGGACTTACTGATAGCCAAGGTGGAGTGCTCTGAAGGGAGGCCAGTATCTTGGATAGGAATTTAAGCAGTGACGATAGAAACTGCAGAGTCACAGACACCCTAAAGCTGGTTGTTTAACCCAAGAGGTAGATGAGTTAGGCTGTGAAACAAAATCGCTTTCTTTCCTGCCCCATTACTGTGAGTTTGTTTAGATGCTACCTAGTGGGCTTTCCTTAAACAAATGATAGAAATGTCTACAGAGCCTTGCCCACCAAGATCTCTGAGAAAGTATCCATTTGAGGGTCAATTATTAACCACTGATAGCCAGATAAGTGAGAATTCATTGTATTGAAAGGCTCTGCGTCCTGAGGTAAGAAATTCCTGTTTCTCTAAAATTGGAAAGGGATGAGTTGAGAATGTGAGGATTAGGGCAGTAATCTTTCATTCATAGTTGTTCTTTGAAAGAGCAGAAGCAAATAAAGGCTTTGATCAGTGCAGGAGCTGAAGAGCACAGCTGCAGCCCCCCACACCCTTTGATTTGGGGAGAGTTGCCCTTCACAGCAGGGCTCAAAGACCAGATCTTTACTCTTAGAACCTGTTTCTTGCTGTGAGGGTGAGCACTCTGCCACTTTGTTTCCAAAAGGATTTACTTATACTTAGTGATTGTAAGTCTTTCCTCCTCCCCTTCCCACTCCTCCTCTGTGATCCCCTCTCCTCTCCTCTCCCTTTCCTTCTTCTCCCTTCCCCTCCCATCCTCTGTCATCCTCTCCTCTCCATTCCCCTCTCTTCCCCTCCCTGGCCTTCCCCTGCCATCTCCTCTCCCCTCCCCTCCCATTCTCTGTCATCCTCTCCTCTTCCCTCGCCCCTAATCGGCTGTTCTCTCCTATCCTGTCCTCTCCTGTCCTCTCCTTTCCTTTCCTCCCTTCCCCTCCCATCCCCTCCTCTGATACCCTCTCCTCTCCCTTTCCTCTTTTTTCATCTCTTCCTCCTTCATCATCTCTCTAACCTCATCACCTGGACAAAATCTAAAATATTATTTAGTTCAATTCTGTTTAATGTACTCCAGACAAAAGCACCCATCCATTCTGTTAGTGTGGATAGCCATGTTTGTCTGATTTCCACAGTGTCATGTATTTGCAGAATGAATAGTAAAATCAGCAATATTTCTAAACTTTCTTCTTCCTACCTAAGGCTCTGGAGATTGTCATATTTGCCTCTTCAATATCAAAGCAGATTCTTATGCCTTAAGCCTGTTATATATCATATTCAGTGTCTGCCCAATGACTCTAAGTAATGTGATAGTAGGCAGCAGATGCTAATGGGAACTCATTGATGATTATGTGTTATGCTGGTCTTAATTGTTAAAAAGAAAGAAAGACAGAGAAAGTGGAAAAAGAAAGAGCAAGAGCACAGCTGAACAAAGAAAACAAACCCATAGACTGTGATAATTAGAAACATACAGAGAAATGGGAAACGTTTGTATACACATAAACCCAGGGAATTCTGGGGAATCAGAATTGAAAACCTGGTAGAAAAGTTATCTTAAGACAAAGGAAGCATGAAAATGCTGTCAAGTGTTGTTTCATAACTTCTAGAACAGATTTCTGACTGCCAATTCTCCTAGCCTGTTGTTTCTGAATGTATAATTGTTCAGTCTACTTAGATCTAGGAGGATAGTCAAGCTAATACTCACAAAACATAAGCCAAACTAAAAACAGTTCTCTTTTAGAACATGTAGGCAGTAAAGTTTGGTGGAAGAGTGATTGATTATTAATTTGTTGTTCTTTAATAAAAGAGACGGCATTTCTGTCAAGTTCTGTCACTACTCTGGGGTAGGAGGTGCTTATCCAAGGACCAGGAAACCATACCTGGATGCATGAATATAATTACCCTTTCTGTAAATAAGTGGTGATATATATGTTTGTGTTTTATCCCCGACTTCTAGGACAGACCTGGTGGATGAGTTGCCATGTGCCTGCCTTATTACGAGTGGCTGCCCTGATTGTTGTGTTTTAAGCATGATTTTCTTATTGTAAGCAATGTTTGTTGCCTCCTTGTGATTCTCTTTTTGCCTCTCTATGTCTGTCTAACTTCCTCCCTCCTGCTTTCTTCCAGCCCTTATCTCTCTCTCTCTCTCTCTCTCTCTCTCTCTCTCTCTCTCTCTCTCTCACACACACACACACACACACACACACACACACACTGTTAAAACTATTTTAAGTATTTGTTTTATAGTACCATTTCGCTGGCAACTTATGTTAATGGTTGTCAGAATTATTAGCTTATTGTCTTATCTTCTATACTTCTACACTTCCTATTAGAGAAACACAACACTTACACACACAAGAGGTTTGTGTGTGTGTGTGTGTGTGTGAGAGAGAGGGGGGGCAGGGAAGGAAGGAAAGAGAATTTAAAAGCTCATGTAGGAGGCTGTGTCCTCTGTTTTATCATTTTATATGTATAATCTGTTACTTGGTAAGATTAAGATCCCTGAAGTTAGGAATCCAGTTCCATGATTCTTCTCAATTTCCTATGACATCCTGTGAAGATGAAGGGTTAAACTTTATTCACTCAACTCTGTCAAGTGAATTACAGGTAATCATTCATTGCATCAACAGATTTTCTCAGAAAATGCACTGTACAAATACGTATTCTTTGTATTCCCCTCCAATCTGCATCCATCCACGTGCATATCCAAGTATGGACATGCCCTTGTCTATACTGCTTTCTTACTCACATACATGTGAATTCTCTTATAAATTCCCAGACAGCATTTTATCCAGTATTCTGTTATATAGATTTGAATTACACTGTCTTATTCTACAGTCCATGCCAGAAATCACACATCCACCCCCTTTTCTTTACATACTCCCCTACCATAACACTATGAAGCTACTTAACTGACCTACAAAATCATGTTCATTAATGTTGAAGTTCTAACTTTGGCAATAGAACTTTTGAAACAAAATTACAACAGTTTTCAAGAAATTTCACCAGGGTCCATAGAAACTTGTATAAAAGAACTTAGGTCATTTCGTTGTATGTTTAGCATAACTTTTGTCGGGTTTTTGACCAATTCCTATATATTAAATATTTAAAAGTTAACATTTAATGATGAAATAATATTTAAATTGATGAAGACTAATAAGCAACTTAGCTTGAACACATCATTGATACATGTGTGCATGTAATACAGGTAGCTTAATGATAGAGCACACACTTAATGTGTCTGACTACAGTTTGAAAAGTTTAAGATAATAACAAAAGTGTAGAATATTATGTTTTCAGTGGTGATTGGCATCCCTAACAAAATCTGTACATCAAAACTAATGGGAGTAGAACTTGCTTTATGTTAACCTTCATAATAAACTATATAAACATATATATATATATATATATATATATATATATATATATAAACACACACACACATATATATGTATGTATTTTCATGTATGAAGATATACCTGACAGAAGTGATCTATAATGATACCTATGATATGCTGATTTTAAAATTTAGTGATCATCAACTTTCTATTGTAAATATAAATTTTAAGTAAATATATAAATACATGTAATTTATATAAGTAATACTTTGATGAAAAATTTAAGATGATTTTCATTGTGAAATTAAGGCGATTTTAAAATTTTAAATAGTGCTTTTTTCTCACTTACTGTCCAATATTTTAAAATTGAAGTTAACATAAATGAAATGAAATGAGGAGGCTGTTCTTTATATCTGAAGCTTCCTAATTGATGTCTATCATAAGTGCTTCACTTCTGTATTTGATGTCTTAGTATTTGTATTCCATTGTTCCTACAACAATAATTCCCCTATTTTAAAGAAAGTGATAATTGAGTGCTTTGACATGATGGACTATCCATAGCATCATCATAGCTACAATAATTTATGAAATATTTTCTTCAGAACTGGAGTCATTGGAATGAAGAAGGGTCATAATTTCATTAAAAGAATACTGTCCATGTTTCCTTGCAGTTCCTCAACCTAGAAGATATGTGTGGAGACTGAGGTCTATCTTACAAAATATCTCAATATGCTTAAAGTGTCATAGACTATATCACATACCACTTAATTTATCATCATTTGATTTTTAGAGAAACACTTTATTCCATGAAAATACATTTATTTCTGCATATGTGTCCATCCTTGCTACTTCTAAAATCCTTGTGATTATGAAGCCATTACCACAAATCTAACCTAATTCTCAGAAAAGAATAGAGGTCATCATCCTCATCATCCTTACCCAATGGGTCACATATCACTTCTTACTTCATTTATACATAACACTTAATGTAGAATGATTTTTTTAAAATCTAAAAAGCTAAGCTTATGGCAGAAAACAAGTGATTTTCACATGTGCATGGCAGAGTGAAAAAATCCCAGTATATTGAAGCACAAGGGTGTGTGTTTGGTAACAGCTGATTTAAGATGTCCCTTTATGGTTCCTTTTCCCATTATTTCAAAAATATGCCTTGAAAGCACCTTCGACAAACTCATCTTACTCTGCTAGTTTTGCCTCTTCTTCTATTTCCTTTCCACATTATAGGATCTCAGTTTTGTCCAGCTTCTACCCTCTGAATTCAAGTCAGTTGTCCCTTGTATCTGAAGCTCTTCATTTCTTTCCACACTTGTAGGCAATGTTGGCATGGTCATCCCATGGTCTCTCAGGGCTCAGAGTGAAACAACCATGTTATGAACCTTGAGAATAGTGACTGCTAAGGTAACTGCACTGTTTTCAGGCTAAAAAATTCTCTTCCTATTGCAGGTGAGGGTAGAAAGGCTAAATTAGTTAACCTGAGTGGGACATCTTGTCACAGTTTCTGCCAGCTAGCAATATTTATGCTCAATCAACATGTGTATCAGTGTTTTCTGTGTACGTGGGTTGGGGTTCTCCCAGTGCCTCCAGTTCTTTTGTCTTAAGTAGCTTCAGATACATAACAGATTCTCAAATAGTTACCACACTGCTGACTCTATCAACAATTTCTCCAGGGAGTATGCTGTTTAATTGGTAGTCAACATTATTCTTTTCTTTTCTTTTTATTTTAAATGGGAAACAAGCTTGTTTTACATGTCAATACTAGTTTCCTCTCCCTCTCCTCCTCCCCTCCTCCCTTACCTCCCACCAACCTCCTATCCCATCCCCTATCTGTTCCCCATGGAGTGTGAGACCTTCCATGGGGGATCTTCAGTGTCTGTCATATTTGGAGCAGGGCCTAGACCCTCCCCTTGTGTCTAGGCTGAGAGAGTATCCCTCTATGTGGAGTGGGTTCCCAAAGTTCAAAAATTTGGACTCATATTCCTGTCTAAAACTGAAAAGTCCTCAAAGAATTTGTCTCTCTAGGTTCCACATTATGGTTCAAGGATGGGAGCTGCTTTGTGGAAAGGTCATTGGACATGGTTGCCTCCTTCCCTAAGGCTAGAAACTGGTCTTTACCCTGAGGATAGAAATGACTGTCTTTTCCTCCTCCATCTATTTCATTTTATTGTTTTTTTTTTCTTTTTCTTTTGGTCAGGCAGTATTTGCTATGAGGGTAAAGGTTTTTTTTTGTTGTTGTTGTTGTTGTTTTTCTGGTTGTCACTGGATGATGGTAACTAATTTTAAACCATGAATTTTGTTACTATTGTCCAGGGACTACCATGAGTCTTCTCTATTCTCTAATAGTTTTACATGATGAATTGAAAATTCACAATGCTCTTATCTTTAGCTTGGAGGTTGGACACTGAGTAGCATTAATCATAACAGACACTCTGACACATCCAGGGACTTACTTTGAATAGTCTGTTCATTTTACTTCCAAATCTTGCATTAAAACTCAACTCTGACTTAAAATGAGTTGAGGTATGGAAGTCCTCCTGAGCTTTTAGGCACAATCCTAAACTTCTGGTTGCAATGAGTAGGTCTTTACTAAACCAAGATCCTCCCTTAGATTTAAAAATCAAGGCATTTTGCCTTAACAGATAAGTTGTAAATCTGCTTATGCTCAAATAAAATATGTGTGCATATGTGTAATACATATACTATATATAAGATAATATAGTACACATTCACAAACACATATATATCATCAACTGGTTTGAGAAACCAAATGTCACGAATATATACCTATTAAAATAATCTGTCTGGACAGGGCATTAGGTCATCTTTGAAATTCTGTGCAACAAAGAAATTAAAATTTTCTCAATTCACATTTTCCTCTTTAACCTTTTTCATTTCAGAAACTACAAGAATTTTTCAACCCATCTTATATTCAGGGCCACTTTTCATTTAATGGGCATATGTTGGCTAAGAAATAGAGGTTTCACAAAGGGTCTCTCACCACATGTGTTAAAACAGGGGGTATGTGTGCTGAAAGCAAAGAGCCTCTCCAATAGAATTATAAGTACTAACTATAGTACTAGAAGAACAAATTCTAGTTTGACCTGAAATCATGACCTCACTATAGTCAACCCCACTGGTGAAGCTCATAATAAAACACTGTCCATCATCTGTGTCTGCCACACATTTCAGACACTTTACACTCAACAAAGTTCATTTTAGGTGAGTCATTTTGACAACTCCCAATGAAATATCCATAACCCTTGAGACCTTGAAAGGGAACTGGAGCTAAGTAAACTCATATATATTGTAGTGAGAAATAGCTGTTACTTGAGATTTGCTTCACCATACTCGGTATATGTGACAAACATTTTTCAAAGATACCTGCTGATTGCAACTGTCTGGTAAACAAGCTCTAGATAGCTCTTTTCTTTTTAAAATAGCTAGGACTTGTAAATATGATTGCATCTGCTTCCTGTGAAAGGTGAAGGACTTTTGTAGATGGAGTTAATGTTCAAATTAGTTAGTCCTGATTTAATAAAATGGGAGAGTATCCTGAGTGAGCCAAGCTTAATCAGGACCCTTAGTGGAGAGAGAGTTGCTCTCCTGCTGGTTTGAAGAAGCAATCAACCATGTTGGGAACTCTCTACAGAGAGAAGTGGCCTGCATGGTGGCCTGATTCTTGGAGAAATAGAAAACAAGAGAGATTAAATACTGTTAGCAATCCATATTCTGCTAATAGTCCCAGTGGTGCTAGAGGAAGATACTGAATTCAAGATAAGAATAGCCAAAGCCCAATTTTAGCAGCCCATTGCTAAGCCATACCTTGGAGCTAAAACTGTGAGACTATGAGGGCATGATGTTTTAAGCAGCTGAATTATTGGAAATTTATTATGGCCAACAGCATAATAATATAACAACCACATGTTATCAAATAGATGTATACAATTTTCGGGGGTCTCACTAGTCCTGTGAGAAAGAGAACCAGAATTTTATAGCCCAGATGGGAGCTGAGAGCTTAGTACTCTAGTGTGAATTTGAATCACTTGATTCCTGGATCCACTTGACAAATCCTAAAGGCCAGAGCATTGTTTGAACTACCTCAATATTCTCAATTGCTCCCTCACACACTTTAAAATGAAGCATACAAAGCTTCCCCAGTTTATCTTTCCAGCATCTGCTGAAAAACAGAAAGTAGATAACTCTCAATGAATCCTGGAGGACAGAGGAAGAACAACAACTTGTTCTTACTCCTTCTTTCCTAATAAATCCCCAATCCCACCCAATTTTAAGATAATAGACAATAATTAGTTTCTCTGTGGTTATTTTTAGTTTATTTATTAGGAGATAAAACTAAACCATGTTAGCACTTTGTACCATTTTATTTCAAGTCTAGGCTTTGTCTTACACTGTTAAAACAGTGGAGCAATAGAAAGACAGATAGTAGCCACCTCCCAGGCTTTCTCTGTCAGTTTAATGAGGCCTTTTTTGAACTCATGGTAGAACTGATTTTGGTGTATTATGTTTGTTTGTATAATCATAACTACAAAATGGTTACAATGTTTTTATAGCCATTTTTTAAAGTTAGAAACCCTTTATATTTGCTATGTCTGTGATTAAACTATTGGACACATACTTCTTGAATTCCACAAGGAAATGCTGTTCAGGAAATGCAAGCCTATGTTACGTAGCAGTGACTTTCTTGAAAATGTTTCCTCATGTGTTAGGCTGAGGTGCAGTTTTCTATGATGCTCAATGTTTGTCTGAATTTTCAGTCATTGTAACATTCTATACTTATAACAGTACCCTGGGAGATTGAACCCCCACATCCCATAATAGTCTTTTGTTGGCACTTGCTTTAATCTGTTCTCAAACCCTACACTTTTGAGTCTCACTTTCTATCATATGCCATTGCTTTCCTCAAAGCCAGACTTATTGGGTAAGATTCATCCAGCAATACCACCATATTATTCCATGGGCTTTTATCTCTTTGTAGAATATGTATATCTATTTATCCTGTGGCTTGCCTCTTTGTATGAATGGCTCTCCTGAATTGTCTTCCCATACCAATCTTTTTCATTTCATTCTTGCATCTATTGCTACTACCCAACAACTCTAAGGATATTAGTTACCTCTTACTGTGACAAAGTCACTACTTCTTTTAATTCCATTTGACTAAGATAATCTTCCTTCATTTTATGCTAGTTCAACATCAGAAATTACAAATTTTACAAAACTCTCATGACCACCTATAATAAACCTTTAAATTCTGTGTATGATATTTATTAATGTTTTGCAAAATTTGTCTGTGACAGTTACACACAGAAATAATGTAATTTGGAAGGATAAACAATGGTTCTCCAAAATTCATTTTGTCTTATTATATACATACTTAAGTAAGAAAGCTAAATATGAGATAGTGTTCTCTTAGAATTAATAGGACGGTGACAATGGGCAGAAAATAACAATGAAGTATAATCAGTCGAAATATGTTTACACTCCCAAGTATACAAAACATAGGTGTTGAACAGTTAGTTAAGGTCCAATGTATCTGGGATCTTCAGAAGTGGCCACACTGGGCATTTCTGGATGGTAACTAGTAAAACATATTTAAATAGTACCTAAATTTGCAAAGAGATTTATAAATTGGTTTTGCCAGAGGGAACATCTTTGAAACTCACAGACAATTCCCAGATCGGTTGTCTGTAGATGCAATCTGGACCAGAGCTGTCTGTCACCTCCAGCTGGAGGAAAATCTGGAAGCAAAAAGAAAGATTGTGGAGAAAAGAGGAAGATAGACATGGTCAATACTCCCCTTATTAAGTGACCGTCATCCTGTCTAGTTCAGTCTTCCTTAGAAGGTTTTCCTATTTTATTTCATTGTTTGCCACAGTTAAAACACAAAATTCATCCCTTCAAATGGAGAGCTTACACATTCAATCCTTGAATTTAATACTAAACACAAGAGCCTATTTGTATGAAGGTGTGACTGTGTGAAATATTTTTAAACATTAACTTCTCTACATATATAAAGACTTGTATAGCAACATTGCCATCAAATATTATCAAATGTCATTTGAAAATTGTCGTTCAAGCCAAAGTAATGTGCCTATTTAACAGGCAAAGAATGCCAAAAATGTTTATGAAAGACTGCTCTAAATATAGTTTATAGCTGAGGAAACTATATCCGGGAGGCTGGGCTGCCAGGAACAGGGATATGTTACTGTCCTTGCCCCTTTCTGCTCATCCTCTTACATCTAATTATTTGATTTCAAATTAATTTTTGTTTTACATAAGCAGCCTTTAAGATTGCATAGGAGGTATGGGGATGACGTTCCTGTAGATTGAATATGAAAGGGTGATCCTTCCATACTGAATTTAGGTCAGAACAGTTGTCGAGCTGGCCTTGTATTTTCAAATAGAGCATCACATACTTAGGTATAAATTAGTATGATTTGAAAACCTTCAGTTGTCATTCTACAGAATGAAGTGTATATGAAAACTTGGTGCCAAAGCTTAGCCACATACTCATATATAAACTAGTAGCTGCAAACCTCTCCGACGTTGTCTGTAATTGGAACTTTCAGTCTCAGAAGCATCTGTTTCAATAAAGTAGCAGTGATTTTTCTTTAGTTTTTTTGATAATTACCTGCTTTTATATTTGACTGTTAACTAAGTTCATAGATTAAAGATCTTCAGACCTAGAGAAAATGGCCACATGGAGAGGAATCTGTGTCTGATTATTTACCATCTCTCTAACTTCAATGTTCTTTTTCTTAGTGATGTCTTTTTATCACTTAGGTTATCGTCCACATGCTGATAATTAGCTAAATTACAATTGCTTCCCAACATTTCCACTCACTCCACACTCATATGCAATATACTCTTGACATTTCCATTTACTCATCAGCCACCACCACCGCAAAAGGAATACAAAACAAAACACATAAAACTTGTTGCCTCTGAAACTGTTGGCCAGTGGATGGTGGTCTCTCTTTGAGTGCCTTCCTTCAGCAAATGGCATTCATGCCCTAAATACTATACAAACCCTGACTTTATTTTAAAACAATGACCACAGTTCCCCTCCTATGTCATCATCATCTCGATTGCTTCTACCTTGGCTCAGATCACCAGTAGCTCTTTCCTTAATGCAAATTCCGACTTTTTACCTAGTCTTCCTGCTTCTACAGTGCATCTGGGCAAGCTCTTCATCCAGGCAACAACTGTAAAGATGGTTCCATTCCTGTATTCACATTTTTCGTATGGTTTTCACTCTGACATAATAAAACAAACCTCCCAAGTACTTATGATCACTGACATAGTGCTATCACCTGCTTTTGTTTCCCTTTTTCCTTCTTCACTACCTTGTTGTTTTTCTTTCTATCACTAGCTGTCTTGATCACACGGCATCTTTGGCAGAGGTCTCCATGCTGGCATCTTAAGAATCTTTGTATCTGCATTTTTCTCTGCCTGAGTGTCATTTCCCCAGACATCAATGTGATTCATATACTTCCTTTTGTTCTTCGCTCAAAAGAAAATGATCCTGGATATTTTATGTAAAAATGTGAGTCACTTCTCTACCAACACACACACACACACACATACAGGCACAAGCACACAAACTCCCCCACACAGACACACACACACACACCCTTCCATTCTCTCCTTTTTTGTTTGAAATAGTTTATGTATTCATCTTTTTTTGTTTTACCACATATTTTGTTAGCATATATTATACAAAACAATAGTGAGATTCATTATGAAATTTCATACATTTATATAAAACATTGCTTATATTGACCCTGCCTTACCCTCTCTCATCCTTCATCCTTTAATCTCTTTCATCTTTCCAAATATCTTCCTGCTTGCTTTCATGTTTTTTTTTTCTTTTTTGGTTTTTCAAGACAGGGTTTCTCTGTGTAGCTTTGGAGCCTATCCTGGCACTCGCTCTGTAGACTAGGCTGGCCTCGAACTCACAGAGATCTGCCTCCCTCTGCCTACCGAGTGCTGGGATTAATGGCGTGCACCACCAATGCCAGGCACTTTCACGTATTTTTAAAACATTATATTTTCATATTAGAGAACACACAACAATATTTCTTTGTGAGTTTGACTCATTTCTCTTGAAATGCTGATCACCAGTATCATTACTTTCCCTCCAAATGACATTATTTTGTTCAATTCTATGCCTGAATAATATTTCATTATATATATATATATATATATATATATATATATAATTTTATTTTTATTAATTGATAGTATTGGCACTTCTGTTTATTTTATGACTGTCAATTATAAACAGGTATGTGATAAACATACAGAGATTTGTAATTTTCCGTTATGTCTCTCTTAGATGGTCATCAAATAAATATAGTCCTGAGACACAACTCAGCTCTCCTCCCAACCTGTTATAGAATAATACTTGAATAGATAATTCTTATTCAAATAGAGCATGAGCTGTTTATTTGTTTTCTGTGACCACTGTGTCATGGGCCCCAAAATGAAGGAAACTTCTCCTTAGCCCTTTTCAGAAAATGCCTTCCAACTTTTTGAATATAAGCTTCAGAGGGACTGGTAGTTTCGTTTCAACTTATTTTCCCATTTTGTCACTACATCCAGAATCATGACTGACTCTATAGAGATTCTAATAAAAATTGACAATTGAATAAGTGAATATAGCTATACTGGGGTGTGCAGTGTAAAGAAACTGGTAAGAACATGAGGTTGAAGTGCAATTCTGTAGAGCTAGCAGTCAGCTTGTAGAGCCTTGATGGAGTTCTTTTTACTGTTTTACAACCAAAATAAAAATGCATTTCTTTCTGTCATCAATTCTAAGTCACAATGGTTATTTCCTAGTGTTGGCTTTAAATGAAATGTAAAATTATCTCTGGAGGTATTGTTATTAGGCCAATTATATTGTTACAGAAACATACCTATAACAGGGCCATTAAATAAGCCCTCTGAGGGTAGTTATGCAGGACTAAAATTGCTTTAAGGTGCCAAGTGGTATCACCTGTGTGACCCTTTTGGGTTTGTTTGCATCTTGTTATCCACCAAGTGAGAGATAAGAACTAATATTTTCTGACTGCAGGACTATAGACCTTATTCATCATATGTGTCCAGCCAAATGTTCAGGGTCCACTCCTCTTGGGCTTTACAATTGCTCCCAAATACAAGTTAAGCCTCAGCATTTTTCTTTTATATTTGGAGGCACTAGTGACAAGAGACCTCAATAACGAAACTAAAACTAGTACCTCCTCTCTGCCATTCACATTGCTCTGAATTCTAAATCTCCTCAGAGGGCCTGAGACTCTTTGGAGTAGAAATTGGTCCCTTTTGTTTGTGACCTCAATTCAGTATCAAATATATGATTTCCTGTGTCAGGCTGATTGATGGTACAGATGACAGAAGTGTAAGGGGTCTATTAGCTTGATATGGACAACTGTGTGTGGTTAACTGCTTTAAACAGTTTGAAATTTAACCCTCTACCTCTAGTAAAACCTGTTGAGCTAAGTCTTAGGATTAATTGTTCACCATTCAACATGACTTGTGAGTAATTACAGGAACTTAGCTACTAAATTGTATTTTCCAAATACCAGGCAGTCCGTGTCTCCTGCTTTCGAAACACTGGCACTTTGGAGATTAGCAAAAGTCTGTAATCTATTTGGATGTACAGGTGACATTTCCCCGTGAGCCGTCAGGACTCTGGGACCTCTAGGATGTGTGTTATGTCATACACTTGAATGATGAAACAGCAGTGGGACTCATGTAGCCTCTAATTGGAACCATTCAATGTTGCAAAGAATCAGAACTACCCTTTTTTTTTAAAAAAAAAAATCTGTTTAATGGTCTTTTTTACATTCGCCAATCATTTATCAGTATTGTCTGAAAATGACAAATGGTAAGTGCAGTGATATTTGGCAACATACATATGGTTTGTTACCCAAGGTTTGGTGTGGAGGTATAGAAGTATTATCGATGAAGTCATATTCTGGAGAGGATGCAAAGAGGCCTTGCTCTAGCTAGTTCTGGCTGAATTCCCAGGTTTGGGCCAATATCAGTCTACCGGAATCAGTGATAATGTTTTCTGTCATGGCTGTAAAATACTTTCAGAGAAACATAAAGATTTTTATGAGAAGAATAGTAAAAGAGATGACTTCTCCTGTGCCTGGGGCTTAATATTTGTTCTTGGTGGCTCATGTGATGACAGCAGAAGAAGAGATGGAGAATTGGAGACTCAGAGCTTAGAGTCTCCCATTATTTGTCATCTTTATAAACAACAGCTGCTAGATGGCCCAATGGCTAAAAGTTTAGATGTCTCAGTCATCTCTGAGTCACATGACTGAAACATGGGTAACTTTGGGTTTTATTGTAAGAGTGTGAGCCTCCTCTCCCATTCACCCTTTTCATTTTTTCATTGGGGTGATAGAATTTTTTCTCTGATAGAGTTACAGGTTTCAAGTGTTATTTATTTATAATAGCTTAATGTGAGATGTCAGAGAGGTATAATGGTCTTCCCAAAGAATGAGAATGTTAGGTTGTTCAAGCCAATGCTGTCAAAAACTATTTCCAATGCCCTGCTTCATGAAGTAAACACAGTTACTTAAATTGAATTTGGACGATTTTCTCCTCATGATGTACAGAGAATGATTAGCATACCTGTAGTCTCCCGATTTCCCCTTTGTATGAGGGGGATAGTCCTACTGATTTTGAAGTTTATTAGAGCTTTAAGCTGTCAAGTTATTACTGTCATCTTCAAGAAAAGAGAAGGTTACTGATGTAAAATTAATTCATTGAAAGGAATTGTTTTGTCCTTAGGGAATAACATCACCATTTAACTTAATTTCCCCATCATATAGTCTCATTTGCTAAGGAAAATAATAACTTTTTTTTAACAGAATAAAGTCCATTGTGCTGAATGGTGTGCTGCTCCGTGCTTGCGGATTTTCCTGTTCTAGATCAGCAGTTGTCACAAAAACCCAACATATTTTTCAGTAGCTCTTGCCTGCTGAATTAAAGAAATTAGTACTGATTTAAATATTTATTCATAAGAGAGTATTAGCAGGACTTAAAACTACTACCCAATTGGTTTTCTTGCTATATGTTTTATACCAAATGAATTTGCTAAGTAATATACAAAGGAAAACAGACAAACAGAATTCTTCCTTGAAATTACCTATGTTCAGTATTTGCCTGAAGATACAAACATTGTCATTCCAAACAAGGCATATTTGGACTTTATTACTAACAGGTAGTAATAGAAGGACTGATGAAAAGTAAAAAATAAAATATCCAACATTTAATTTACTTTTCAAAGAAAATCACACAGAAGTGTCAGACACAAAGAAATACAAACCTCTGAATGCCTCTCCTAGAGGACATTTCTTCACAGTGAGCAGTAAGGTACTATAATCCTGGTTTTGTGTGTCAACTTGACACAAGCTAGAGTCATCAGAGGAAGGAGCCTCAGTTGAGAAATGCTTTGATGAGATCCAGCTGAAAGGCATTTTCTCATTTAGTGATCAATGGGAGATGGCCCAGCCCATGGTGGGTGGTGCCATCTCTGGGATTCTATAAGAAGGTGAGCTTAGCAAGCCATGGGAAGCAAGCCAGTAAGCAGCACCTCTCCATGGCTTCTGAATTAGCTCTCACCTCTAGGATCCTGCCCTGTTTGAGTTCCTGTCCTAACTTCATTCTGTGGTGAACAGCAATGGGGAAGTATATGGCAAATAAACCCTTTACTCCCCAACTGGCTTTTTGGTCAGGGTGCTTCATTACAGCAATAGAAACCCTAATAAACACAGCTACCAAGCTAAAATGTTCCCTTTGTATAGAGTCTAGGGAAATAAAGAAGACACAATAGTCACTATGTATGCTATCCTCAAAGATATCACTGTTCTCTATAATATTTAAGAAGAATCAAATATATATTCTTCCCATATTTATACAAGGAGAGTGTGATGATTGCTTTATGTAAAATGGAGCTCATGTTTCAGTCATGTTTGCACATGTTCAGCTGTGCAGGTAGCTAAGACATTGCATATGTACATAGAGTTGTGTGAACAATTGTTACTCCAAAACTCCAAAGTGCCTTCCTCCCAAATTCAAGGTACCAGGACTTTCATTCCCTTTCTTCCTCTTTGAATAATAGAAATACTAAAAACCCTCATTCACAGTAAAGGGCCATCCTCCCCAATGAAGAAATTCATTGTGACTAACAGGGTTCCAAATCCATGACCATTTTAAAGTATTTTAGATAGCACGTCAGGTATATGTACTAGTAAATGTTTACTTAGTTGCACCATATGAAACTTTGCATTTTTATATTCAAAAATAATCACATATCAGCAATTTCATGAAGCTTAATCCACCAGAGCCATGTGTTATGGACATTTACAGCACAGAGTAACTGGACCCTGTTAATAAGAGCAGTGTCTACATTCTCGAAAATACTGTTCCTTAAACTTTAGTGTACCTCTTCTAACCTGGAAGATTTGGAAAGATTCACCTTGTAATAAGGTTGGTGGATCAGGGCTGTGAAATTCCATTTCTAAGGAATTCATACATGTTGCTACTATTAGTTCCAGAACAATCTTTTGAGAACAGTCTCAATGCCTTACTTTTTCCTGGAGTTGTTGTTCTTGGTTTACCATATAGGTTTTATAAATCAGTAAAATGAGACACAAGTATGAAAATTGCAATGATGCTAGACCACAAAATTTAAAAAGAGAAATACAAATGGATAATTAATATAAAATTGTCAAATCTCTAGCTATCAAAGTATGTAAATTAAAGAATGTGCTGTGTAGCATGAGTTCTACTAGGTCTTAATAATAAATACCCAGACTCAGATGTAAAGGAGTAAAAGCTGAAAGATCAGAAAAGCAGAGCAGCCAGCCACTAGAACTCCTACCTCTATGAAATCCTCAGACTTAAACAAGGGCAAGGTCCTGTCCCATCCCACCTATATTCCTCTCTCCCCCGACCCATCTCACTTCTTGTCTTTACATGCCTCCATACCTCTATGGTCATCTAGTGGTTAGGTCCATCATCTGATCTTCAGGCAAGCTTCATTTGTTAGAGTATAAACAAGATATCACCACAGTGCTGCTTTAGAATATTTAATAGCCAAGGGGGAAAATATTAATAATGCTCTATGTGAAAAAATTTAGAGAGTAACTGATGTTCTCATACTCTGCTATAGGAATTATAAGTTGATCTGTCCTTTTGAATGGTTATTTAGCAACATGTATCAAAATCTCCATAATACTTAGGTATTTTCTCAAAGAATTCCACTTCTAGATAATAATGTTACAGATATCATCAGAGAAGATTTGTATATGAGTATGTGTCAAATCACTAAGCCTAATACAAAGTAGGAACAAGAAACCTGAATATACAATACACAAGATGCCAAGAAACTGCAAACTACAATAAGAAGAATCTAAAGGCTTGTTTGAAATGCCAAAACATAAATAAAACTTGTAAAAGCAATCCAGAGAATGTATGTTTTGTTTTTAACCATACACATACTTTTCACATCCTTGGTATATACATTATATATAGAAAGGGTAGTGAATGGATTAGAACCAGTTTCCAATCAGTTCCCCCCACTATGTTTTAGCCAATGATTTAAAAAAGAAAAACTTCTTATGTTAGCTACATTTTTCAAATTCACCATGATGATTTCTGTTAGAAGTTGTGAGCTATATTAATAGTGCTTGGATATGCAACTGTTGGTAACACAAACTGACATTTTCTGATTAAAATGTTTTTACTCCTTTGAGTTGGTAACCACACCTCCAAAAATATAGCCTATAAAAATAATCAAAAGTACATACAGAATATCCACTATCAAGAATGCTCAAGGTACCCACATTAGTACTTACTGTGAATTTTAAATAATACTTGAATAACTTGTAGTTTTCTAAACATAGAATTCTAAGTTAGCATTTGAAAGACCACACTATTGAAGGTTAATGCTATGGGAATGGTGATTGCCTAATGATAATTATATAAAGCAAACACATGAATTATAAATAGCATTATCTTTCTTTAAAATATACATATGCAGAACAAAAGATCTGGAGGAACCCTGACCTTTGCTGACTATTTTGAACCTTCTGTGATATCTTCTCCTTTCTTTTAACTATTTTGCTATTCATTGTAATAATTTCAAAGGAGTCCATAATATTCCCCAAAGATAAAGAAAACATGCTAAAAATGCTGTAATCTTTTAAACTGAAGGGTCCTCTTTGAAGGTGCTGATTGTTCTCACAGTCATTTAGAGTACCTTTTTATGCCCATCATTTAAAATATGAACTATAGATGAAAATAATTGTTTTGTTGGTTCTTTGTTATCCTTCTTCAACTCATATGTAGACAGTCATGTTTGTGAGACCTTCTGGATGGAGCTTCTGACAGTGCTAGGATATACAATCTCACATAAACAGGAAATGATTTAAGTGAGTAAAAACAAGAATCATTTCACCTCATTGGATGGGAATGGCCAAAGCCTTGCTTATAAAGCATAAAGTCTCTACATATAAATATACTCTAGAAACTTGAAAAGTTGAGTTTTGTGGTTTCAGTGATTGCGAACCTACAATCTAGAAGCTCAAAACCCTTTAATTGACATTTCAATAACAGAACTACTTATATCTAACTATATCTAATCGATAAGGATATATGGTATCTAGTAAGGAGGCAGTAATCTCCTAATTCTGCCTAGCAAACTGCTCCTTTCCTCCTTCTCACATGCTCTCTTGAAACTTGCAATCTTTGAGTCCATGTTATTGTAAGTTGGGCCAACTTGACTTGTCTTTTGTGTATAGAATGGTTGGACCTTGTGTGAACTGATCTTAAGGGACTCACTGAAGTATTCTTGAACTTTCTTTATTACTTGGAATCTTACCAGTTTTATTTTTTGAATTGTTCTTAATGTGACTCTATTAGTCAGCTATTCATCAACTGTAGACAAATGGTTGAGAAAATCAACATAAAAGAAGAAAGACTTATTTTATTAACTTTTCTTGGTTTTACTCAATTTAATCATTTCTTCTTTATCTGAGATTGTATATCCTAGCACTGTCAGAGACATTTCTTTCTGGAATTGTGATGAGTCAGATATCATGATGAAGAAGTCATTAGAAAGGAGGAAAGGAGAAAAGAGAGAAATGACAAGGAGAAGAGGAGAATAGGAAGAGGTTGCACTTTTTTTACTTCTTTTACTTTTTGAGATTAGTATATAATTATTTGTCCTTTCTCTTTCCTCACTCCAAACCCTCCCATTCACCCCTGTGTGATCTTTTTCAAATTCATGGTCTATCTTTTTAATTGATTTTTGTTGCATCCCAACCCTGCATACATAAATAGATCCTGCTTTGTCTATATAATGTTACTTGTTTGTATATGTTTTCAAGGCTGACCATTTGGCATTGGATAGCTTATTGATGTGCTCTTCTTTTTTGTAAAACTATTTCTGTCACTCTCAGCATTCTTTAGTTGCCTGTAGTTCTATTTGTAGGGCTAAGACTTCTTGGGCTTCTCCCACCCACTCTACCATGTCTATTGCTATTGTGGCTGTCAGGTCATGTTTAGACAGTCATGGTGGTGAAACATTATGAGTGTAGCTTCTGGCATTGTCAGTGGACACAATCTCACACTAAACTATTTTATTTTCTGTCTCTTAAGTCTTTCTATGCCCTCTTTCATAATGTTATCTGAGTAGATTTATCTGTTGGCACTGTACTTCACAACTCTACATTTTGATTTGTTGTGGTTTTCTGTATTGGTCTCCATATGTTTGAAAGGAACATTTTTTGGATGAGGAGTGAGAGCCAAATTTATATCTGAAGATCACAAGCATACCACCAATGACCTACTCTTTTCAACTAGTTTCCACCTCCTATCATGCAATAGTTCATTCAGCTATAATACACTCATTGATTGATGAGGCTAACAACCTCATGAACAAATCACCCCTGAATAATACTGCCATTGGAGACCAAGCCCTCAACGCTTGGCCACTGAGAGACATTTTATATTCAAATATAAAAATAGCCCAATTCTTTCCAAAGAACTCTCTATTTTCTACTTTTGCTGAACCATTTTGTGATTTTTCTTTGCTTGTTTGTTTCTTATGATAGGGATGAAACCCAGGATCTGTGTGTGCTTGCCAAGGGCTCTCCCACTGAGCTACATACACTCTTAGATCTGTGATTATCTATTTTACACACACAGGCAGAAAGGCATTGATAAAGACTAGAAACCTAGCCTGCATCTGCAAAGGCATTCTTGTTCAAATCCGTTAAGGAGTTGTTATTATGAGAACTGGCTTTTCTTAATGCCTCTTCTCCTAGAGAACCAGCCACTATGGTCTTCTCTCTTTGGCAAGAATAATCAGGACCCAGGATCTATACTTTCTTCCATGTACTCTTAGCCAGTGATCTTCCTGAAGCATCACTACAAAAACATTTAACATAAGAAGTAGCACTTGTTGTTAAGACCCTAGTTACATATCATTTCCTTTGAGAAGTCATTGGTGTCCCCTGAGACAAAGCATACCAAGTTCTTTGATATATCCTGAAAGCATTAAAATCATTATCATTAAAAAGCTCTTTTTACAAATTAGAATTACATGTCTGTGTACCTTCTTTGATAAAAACTTCAAAACTGTTTACAACCCTGTTTGATTTATACATTCTGATGACGTGTCCATCACTGACACCTGCTCTCTAGCAGAAGGTCTTTCAGTTAACTAGTAGTCAAGCATCTGCAGAAGGTACAAATTAGCTAGTAAGATATTGTATGAAAACTTTGAAGATGAAAAAATAAGGTAGTTCAGAGTTTCACATTTCATGAGTGGGTTGTTGTTACATATTTTCTCAATATCAGTATATCTCATAACATAAATGTGTTTGAGTTAATTTTATTTCCTTCTGATTTTGAAGAGAATGGGAATTGACAATATCACTTTTGATGATGAGCAGTCTTGCTATAGGTGAAAACCTTGTCTTATGATATATTATAAATACCATAAATTTGATGACTTAGGTATAACCAATTCTGATTTGTTAGCTATGGAGGCAGATAAGAATAGATTCAGTATGTAAAATGTTTAGTTCTTCAGAGATGGCCATCTTCTCTAGTAATTTCTTTAGGGGAAAAGATGAAGGGTAGGCAGATTTTATAATGGCATCAACCCCAGTCATGGGGGCTTTACTGGTGAACTAAAACCCCACCAAGACACCCATCCTTTAATATCATAACAATGGAGATTAGAGTACAACACATGAAATGTGGGAAGGGTTAGCAAAACTTCAATCCATCCCAGACGCTCTCCAAAGACACTGTAAATAACATAAGGTCATGTTATAAAGTGATATTTCTGAAAAATACAGCCTTGAGACAAGTGACTCACCTGCAGCCTGATATTCATCCCTCTTCTGTCTTTGATAGAGTCTCCAGGGGTGGCACTCTTATAGGGGTGTAGGCAGTCTGATTCCTTCCCACATCTGTCTTGTAGGTATTGAGTTATCTGACCCAAAAGAAGAGTGGAAAACAAATGTGTGAGGGGAGTGTAACAAGAAAGAATGTGTGTCACTATCACAGGAACAGCAGAAGTGTGTTAGCATCTCCAATCAATAAACAAAACAGCTTGAAAAAGACCAAAACCAGTGAAGGAACATCTTGCATAATCATCACATTCTTCTTCATTTTTGCTTAAGCAACAAAGAAGGTAATCACAATATTTGTCTATGCATCAAAAACAAAATTTCACAATTATTTTTATGGTTAACAAAAGCTAATTTCTCTTCCTGTGTCTTTTAAGGCCTCTGCTTACATGTTTGGAATAATATAAAAATTATGGTGAGACAAACAAGCATAAGCAACCCTTAGAAATGTTCCTAGTAAAATTTTTAAATTAATTTCCTGGATGATAGGTCTAAGAAATCTATTTAAACTATTTAACCCAACATTCAAGAATGAAACTCTTTCTTATTTGTTTTCTTTCCTTTTTTTTTAAAGTCATAAGCTGAAATATTCTAGAACTATAAAAAGCCTTCAATAGACTGGAGGAAGGGAAACAAGCTTATAATGTTATAAAAAAAAGTATGTTCCGGCCGGTCGTTGGTGGCACATGCCTTTAATCCCAGCACTCGGGAGGCAGGCGTATCTCTGTGAGTTTGAGGCCAGACTGGTCTCCAGAGCAAGTGCCAGGATAGGCTCCAAAGCTACACAGAGAAAACCTGTCTCAAAATACCAAAAAAAAAAAAAAAAAAAAAAAAAAAAGTGTGTTCCCCTCTGGAAAGTATTCTCTAGAGAGCTCTAGAGAGTACTAAGAAACATAGTTGAAAAAAAAACACCATTGTTTCCTTATGAATGAAACATCCCAACATGATTTCTAATCAGCTCACCTAAGTGATTGTAACCTGCTTAGCACCTGCTTGGGAATTTCTGAAATGTATCTTATCTTATTTATTTATTTATTTATTCATTCATTCATTCATTCATTCATTCATTTATTTTGAGATTTCCATTTTATGTTCTAGACTATAGAATTTTCTTTTCAACATCTTTCTCTTCCAAAATTCAATTGTTACACACAAATGATAACAGCTCTTTTCTTTTTGTTCCATTCACCTCCTTAGTGCAAATAGCATCCAGACCATATCATTTATTTATTCTCTTTGATGGCATAAAAAAGCAAATGTGGAAGAACTTAGTTCAATATTTTTACATGCATATGTATTGTGTGTGCTTCAAATAAGAAGTGTTCACATGAATTTGTGTACACATGCGTTTGTGAGTGTTTGTGTTCACTTCTTCAGTTTCTCTTCATTTTATTATTCATTGGGTTGGAGTTTCTCAATAGAACCTATAGCATATGATAAGTGCTTTATTCAGTGAACTGCATTCCCAGTCTATCTGCAGATTGATTTTTGAGATATTAGGAAAATCTTGGCATGTTTTATTTAAATATAAGTAACATCAAGTGTTTTTACTAGGGGCTACCTTGGTTATGGGGTGTAAAATATTTCCACATCCAACCTTTGTATTTCTAGATAAAAGTGTTTGTGGGTAAGCATAAGTTTAACAATTATTTCTATCAGTTCATGGCCATGAACCCCTCTCAGCAATCATTTCTTAGTTTGTCTTGCCATACAATCAAACTCCTTATTCAGTCCTTGTTCCAGGGGTACAAGAGTGGAGACAGGCTTCTATCCAATCTAATCCAATTCAGTTAAAGTATCCCTCAAAAGGACTTATTAAAACTTTCTCTACCCTAGTCTTGGATAACTTATTCTTAACAAGACTGAGAAATTAAGTACTTAGGGTATCTCTTAATACCTGTAATTACTCATCTGCCATTTATTTATAAGATAGTCATCTAATCATCTAATTGAGGAGATTCTCCTCTCCCTCTCTTTCTCCTTCTTTTCCCCTCCTATATATGAAGATACTATATATAGTTACATACACATATATATATGCATGAATACAAACATTTGTATATCTTTTTCCTATATTCCCTCTAAACATCTTTTTATTAATTACTGACCTAAATTTCTATGTACCTATTTTAAAAGAAATTTCTGAAAAGTCCCCAGGGAAAAGTTACAAAAAATAAATTTTACTAATACAGTTTCTTACTCTACCTTCCCACAAGTACACACCCATGACTTCACCCATACACACATACTTTTATTCTTTCTTATTGGAATCAGCCACCACAGCTGCAAGTGCCTCGAGGGCTTTAAACATCAATCAGTCTCACAGCTGGAGGCAGAGTGATCTACAGCAATAAAGCTTAAAGTGCTTCCTTTTCTGATATAATTTGATTCTTCCATTAGAGCACACATTTTCCATTTTTTTTTAAGCCAAAGCAAATGTTCTCTGTCCACATCAGGGCAAGTAAACAGTTACCTTAAAGAGGCAGCGGGTATTGCTTCCTACTTAGAATGCTGGGTGGAGCAAACCCATCCAGCCATCCGTCTGCACTGCTAAGCTTTATGCCTTTCTCTCTAGTATTTACATGTGCTCTCTGTCCCCAGGGCAGCCAGAGATCTGCCCAGCTGCTAGTAAAATCTGGTTGCTATAATCAGACAGATTACAGTGCATTTATTGAATATGATCTTGGGGGTTCTATTCCTGTATGTCTCAATGGAAAAGAGAAATGCACTATGATCATCACTGTCATTTTTATTTTTCTGGGCCCAGAGTGTCTACCTTCATATTTCTTCTTTACCTAAAAATTACTGCTTTGATCACAGCCTAAAATAAAGTCAACCAGAATCGATCTCCACTTCTGAAAAAACGGATTGAATCTGTTATTGTAAAAATAAGATTTTTTAATTGTCATTTAAGAAAAGATAGTCTGGGTTCCACCAAACTGCATAATGGCAGTCATAGGTCATTTTCTGTCAATGAGAATGAACCACTAAAATCATGTAGCAAATAAGTCAGAATCTGGCTGCTTTAATTTCTCTCTAAAACTTATGACAGGAATATTAGTGTACTTGGTTTTAGATAGAGATTGTAAAAAATAAAGGGCAAGTAATTTTTTTTAGTAAATGAGAAGTTATATCTCAGCTTGACACTTGCTGGCCCAGTTCATTGGCTTCTTCTTCCTCCTCCGTCCAGGTAGTCAGAAACATTGAAACAAATGTGGTTGTCTCCACCAACATTCGCAGAAAAGTATGAAAGTAGTTCTATATTAAATGTACAGTGGTAATCAGAAAACATTAAAGCTAAGTGGATCCCTTGATATCCTTGGTCCAAAGGTGTCCTTTCACCACTTTGCCTATAGAAGTGGGGAATATGAGACCCAAGAAATGCAAATAACCAATTCAAAGACAATGGGTCAAATGTTTCTGTGGCTTTCCCCATCATGATCTTGACCCCCTTTGCTTGTCACTCCTCCCTCTCTACAGATGGATTCCAGGAGCAAGTGGAAGCTCACAGATCCCAGTCTTGACTGCTGGGGAGCCAGCATAGGACAGAACCAGGCCTCCTGAATGTGGGTGTCATTTGGGAGGCCTGGGTAGTCTATGGAGGCCCTGGAAGTGAAACCAGTATTTATCCCTAGAGCACGGATTTTCGGAGTCCATTCCCCATGAAGAGATACTCTGTCAGTCTAGATACATAGGGGAGGTATTAGGTCCTGCCCCAAATGATGGGACAGACTTTGATGATCCCCCATGGGAGGCTTCACCCTCACTGAGGAGTGGATGGAGGGTGGGATGGGGCTATCGTGGAAGGAATGAGAGGACTGGAGGGAGAGGGAACGGGGATTGGTATGTAAAATAAGATTTTTAAAAATTAAATGAAAATTAATTTAAAAAAACAAAGACACATGGGTAGTTTTCTATCAAACTAAAACTTGGTTTCAAGTTTTCCACCATAATGGACTGAATTGTGTCAACCTGAGTTTGTTGAAACCTTAACCCTGTAATGAAAGTATGTTTGGGGAGGTATATAAATAGGTAATTCAGGTAAAATAGGATCTGGCATGACTGGTGACCTTAAAAGAAGTGGGAAAGGCAGAGGAACTCCTTTACTAAGACAAAGGCAGGCATCTCTGAGCCAGGAAGAGAACTTTCATTAGGAATGCAACTCTTCCAGATTCAGAATGTTACATTGTCTTTTCCTAAAACCAGCTGTCTGTCAAACTTTGCAGACCATGATTTTCTCATGGCAGAGGGAGTTGTGTGCTGCTATGTGGGTGCTGGGAATTAAACCCTCCTCTGGAAGAACAGTCAATGCTCTTAGCCACTGAGACAACTTGCTAGCCATCAGATTGTGTTATTAAACATACAATTTTAATTATTTCTTTGGGAATTTCACATCATTCACCACAATGCCACTCATTTCCAAGTCCCTACATGTCCACCGTTCATCCTTATAGCACCCCCCACAAAGAAAAACTTAAAAAGAAATAATAGATACACAAATAAAATATTATTAAGAATAAAACAAAAATAAACAAAGCAAACAAAAACAAAACTTTGCTACATCATCTTTCTTGCCTCCTCATCTATCTCAGTGGACTTTGTATCATGCAGTATTTTGTCCAAACAGCTTCACTTGCAAATGTTCATTGAGTAATTTGTTGTCAGTCAGGTTCAAGGCCTCTGGCTTCTGGTACTACTGGACCCTCTTGGAAACTTGTGGATGGAGGTTTCTGCCCCACCCTGTCCTAGCTGCAGTTTGGTCCCAAATAAACACAGAGAGGCTTATATTAATTATAAACTTTTTTTGCTGATGGCTCAGGCTTCTATTGGCTAGATCTCTTAATTATTAATCCATTTCTACTAACCTAAATATCTTTACATAGTCTTGGCTTACAGGTGATGCCTAGACCTTCCTTGGCAACCACATGGTGTCTCCTCTTGTTACTACTCACTCTCTGTGTTCCTCTTCCTAGAATTTTCCTAGTCTTGTAGCCCCACCTATTTTTCCTGTCTGGCTACTGACCAATCAGCATTTATTCATCAACCAATAAAAGAAACATATTTTCATAGAATGCAGAAGCATATCACCCATCAGAAACTCATCTCAGATATTCTGATGTTGCCCCAAGACATGGAGATCCTGCAGATATGGGTCCAAAGGACCAGTCCCCTCATGGTCTCCAGCAAGTCATATATGGAGTAGATGTTTGTGTGAGTCAACTCAAATCCCTAGATGTATATCTGGGTAGTAGTCAAGCTGGTAAGTCCAGGCCTCTGAGATCTGGAAACACCCCACCAGGCAAAGGGGGGAGACATTTCCCTCACAAATATGGTGTTGCATTTAGAATGACCACAGTGGTTAGGTAGCTAATAAGGGACCAAAATGGAGGAGTTATCTTTAAGGCTAGAAAAATAGCATATAGTATTATGAATGGATAACTGTTTTTATCTTACCAAAAGATATCTACAGTCATTTCAATGCTCATCATAATTTCAACAGAATTTTTCAGATGTTGAAATGACAGTTTTGGCTTCATATGGAAATGTGAAAAATCCAGGATATCTAAAACAAAATCTTAAGTAATCAAAGAACTGTTAGAAGTGTCAATATCCATGATTTCAAGTTGTACTACAAACCTATAATAATAAAAGCATACATGGTAAATAAATGGACATGTTGATCAATTGAATCAAACTGAAGATCCAGATATAAATCCATACAGCTATAGACACCTACAGAATGGGAAAAGATTTTTTACAAACTCCACAACTGATAGAGGACCAACGTCCAATTTTATAAAGAAGTCAAGAAACTAAATATAAAAAAAAAAAACAGAACTAAACAAGACTGGCAAAAAAAATAGTCAATGAAATGCTGCCTAAGTTTCTGTTTTACTTATAGATCAGTGCCTAGCCCAACCATCATCATAGAGGCTTCACTCAATAACTGATGGAAATAAATGTGGAAAACCATAGCCTAGCTAGGCAGAGCTTGAGAAATCCTGAGATAGAGGGGGAGGAGAGACTGCAGGAGCCAGAGATGTCAAGGACACAAGGAGAACATGGCCTACAGGTCTACAGGGCTCATAGCGACTCACAGAGACTATAGCTGCAATCACAGAGCCGCCTAGTTTATAATACACTAGGTCCTTTGCACACATGCTGAAGTTGTTCAGCTTGGGAGTTTTGTGAGACTAACAGTGGGAGTGGGGCCTTTCCCCTCCTACTGGGTTGTCTTGTCCAGCCTAGATATCAGGGCTTGTGCCTAGTCTTAATGCATCTTGTTATGCTATGTTCAGTTGATGACACTGGGAGGCCTGTTCTTTTCTGAAGGTGGGAGCAGAGGATCTTAGAGAAATGGCAGGTGGTGGGGAGGACTGAAAGGAGTGGAGTGAGGGGAAGATGAAGCCTGGATATATTGTATGAAAAATAAATTAAAAGAAAACAAAAAAGATGGGGAACAGATCCAGCCCAATAATTCTCTATAGAGGAATCTCACATGGTTGAGAAACACTTGAAGAAATGTTCAACATTTTTGGCCACCTGGGAAAAGCAAATTAAAACTACTTGAGAATTCCATCTCACACTTATCAAAATGGCTAAGAGCAATTTCACAAGTGACAGTTTTTGCTTGTTAGGATGTGGAATAAGAGGGACATTCCTCCATTGCTGGTGGCAGTTCAGACTTATACAGTCAATATGGAAATCAATATGGTGGTTTCTCAGATAGATGAGAATCCATCTACCTCACGACCCAGCTACACCACTCTTGGGCATATAACCAGAGGTTTCTTCATCCTACCACTTGCCCAAACATCTGTTAGAAAAAAAAATGACATCATGAGATCTGTAGGCAAATAGATGGAAGGAGAAAAACATATCATACCGATTGAGGTAACCCAGATCCAGAAAGAAAGGTATGACATGTATTTACTTATATGAGGATATTAGTCATTAAATAAATGATCCCTACCCTATAATTGGTAGACTCACAGAAGTTATGAGTAGAGGAAGGGAACAGTAGAGACATGTGGATCTCCTTTTGTGTGGGAAATAGAATAATTTTATGGAAGCAGTGGGAGCAAGCAGGGACTGAAAAATGAAGATCAGGTGGTGAGGAAGACAAAGGATAGTGGTGAAGAATGGAATGCAATGAGAGACAGTTGGAATTAAGGGATATTTGAGGGATGATATGGAAACCTAATACAATGAAAACTTCATAAAATATATGAAGACTGTTCTAATAATGTCTACTAATAATAGAGGATATAGAATGTCAATTGGCCATCTCTTGTCATGGAATGAGGTTTCCAATAGCAGGACTGAGTTGTATTCATTTGAGTTGTTTCTCAAAGCGGGCCCCATGGAAAATATCTAATCAACCAGGCTGTTGCATATACAACGAGCTTTTCTCCACAGTGAGATTCCCATTGTCAAGGACAACACCCACATAACACTTTTAACATTGGGAAGTCAGGCTGGTGCCTACAAAGACCCTTCAGTGCTATTTTCTAGTGTTCTTGGTGTGGGAAGATACTATGCAGGCTACAAAAGGGCACAAAAACAGGATCCCAGTCACAAAACTTTAACCTAAAAATCTATCCTCTTGAAAGATAGGCTACAGTAACAGTGGCACAGACTTACAGGAGTAACCAATCAATGTGTGATTTGACTTAAGGCACACTCCTTAAGGTGGAATGCATACCTGACACTAATTGGGTGACCAAGAACGAGAAACTAGATAGCCCAGGGACTTAGGATAAAACTAAAAACTACTGGTCTAAACAAACAAATAAAATAAAATGTATCAATAAACTGTCTCTTAATGATATTCTGTTATACTTATAGTTTGGTTATTCAGTCATAATCAGAGCAGTTTCCTCCTGAAGAAGATGAGAAAAGGAGCAGAGACAGACACATTACAAAGAGAGATCACTTGGAACACACACCTCTAAGTTGTATTTCTCCATCAAATCCTCCCCCCTCAAAGCTCAGGGAGTCCCAAGGAAGAGGAGGCAAAAAGAATGCAGGAGCCAGAGGGGATGAAGGACACCAAGAGAATAATGCCTTCTGAAACAACTGAGCAAATCTTACAAGAACTCACAGAGAATGAAGTAGCCTGAGCCATGCAGACAGTGGTCAGGTCTTCTGCATATATATTACAGCTTTCAGCTTAATGATTTTATGGTACTCCTGAGTGTGTGAGCGAGTAGTTCTCTGATTCTTGTGCCTGCTCATGGGGCTCTTTCCCTTCTATTGGGTTGCATTTTCCAGCCTCAATATGATGTTTTTTGCTTTATCTAATTATGTTTTATTTTGTTATGTTTGTTTGATATCTCTTAGAAGCCTGTTCTTTTCTAATGAGAGACAAAAAGGGAGTTGATCCAGAAGGGAGGGAAAGTAGGGAAGAACTAGGGGGAATAGAAAGAGGAGAAACTGTATTTAGGATATCTGGTAAGAGAAAAGAATCTACTTTCAATAAATTGGAAAAAAAAACTTTACATCAACATTCCTCCCAGTAGTCTTCCTTTTCTGAAGAAGAAATTTACAATATAGTCCCAGGGCCTCCATAATCAAGCCTGTATTTATTCACTCTGGGATTTCTCACAGTATCTCTTTACCTATACAAACAAACCAGTTGGGTCCCTTTCTTTCCAAAACAAAATACAGATTTCTATAATTTTGACACTACATTATAACTGCATTATTTCCCTTCTCCTCTGCCACTCAAATACAACCCTATCAATCCTTCAACTTTAGGTGCATATTTTGTCTCCATCCTCAGATGTTCTCACCTGCACTGACTTCTCTATGCTTGTTATATTACTTCAAGAACACAATAGTACATTAATTATTTTTTGTTGCTATAATAAATTGCCATGAGTAAGACAACGTGTACTAAAGATCATTTTGTTTTACAAAATCCATAATGGTGAGGAGAGTGTGATAAAAAGGAAGCCAGAGCAGAAAGCAGACAGATCACATTTTTTAACACATAGACTAAGCAGAAGACAAATTGCAAATGGGACAAGTGTTTCCATTCCCAAATCCAGTTCCAAGTTATGAACTCCCTCCAAAAGGACTCTTTATAATTTCTCCAAACAGCACCACTAACTGGGAAGTGAGCATTAAAATGCCCAAGCCAACTGTGGAAATTCATCATTCAAATCATCACAGTCTACTATTGTCCTCATAGGCTTGTGGCCATATCATAATGCTAATGTATTTAGTCCAACTTCCAAAAGACCTCATAGTCTTCAAAAGTGTCAACATTACTTAAATGTTAAATGTCAATATATATATATATATATATATATATATATATATATTACAAAATATGTATGTGTCCAAAAGAGAAGGGGAATATTTTTAAAGATGCACCAAAGCAAGACCAAAATCCAGCAGGACAAATACCAAATCCTTTAGATCCATGTCTAGCATCTAGAACTTTAGTTTCAAAGGGCTTAATTAGCCCTGTCCTCCAGCTTTGCTTCTGGCAACATAAATTTCTCTTTTGGCCTGTTTCCAGTCCCTGTAGGCAGATCTCCTTGGCAGATATTCCATGGCTTTGGCACCTCCATGTCTCTGACTCTATTGCTATCCAGGCCACACTTTTAGAGCTTCACCCCATTGTAGGGAGTCACCCTAGCCTCGCCCAATAGTCCTGGGGCAGGTACCAGGTGGACCCGGGGAAGTCAAAGGACATTACATGTATGGATACTCAAGGAAAGAACGTAGCTATAACCATCGAACAAAAGGAACGTGCTATACGGTAAAAATTTACAGCTGTCTCTCGAATAACTCTATGTCTATTCATTTCCTAGTCCCTATTCAACTAAATCGAGACTGGATTTAGAGTTGGATTTGGCTTTCCTACTCTAAAATCCAAGCATGTTATTTAACAACATTTAAAAGTTTCTGTGTTATATCAAGAAGCCAATTGCTATAATACACAATAAATAAAGAATAAGAGGACTATCTTTGTTTTTTCTTGGCTTTCCTTTTACACCCTCTCATAATCGTTGTTAGTCAAGGTTCGTCAAGGTACCTTTCCCAGTACACATACATAAACAAGTGAACATTTCTCTGATGACACTTATGTTTGAGTCCCATACAGCCATCAAAACCCAGCCTGACAGCAATCCCTACATGCTCCGGAAAAGGAATTGGACTACACCTTCCCGACTACACTGGATTCAACTCACTCCATTTCGACTGACACTCCAACCAGAACCTCGAGTAACGACTTCAATCAAGTTGAGGATTTCAACGTAGATCTTCAATCAAACAAATCATCTAACATGGACTAGACATAACTCATTAGAGACTTTCCCTGTACTGGCATTTTTTTTTCCACAGGGCCCCCACATGACCATCTTCGTCCCTTTTCAGCAGGAAGTAACCTAGAAGATGCTACGCCCCCGTTCCCCATTATTGTGTATTAGGGTAGTGTAAGCCTAGTTAAGAATGACCTTCTTATTGTTTAGAGTTGGGATTGGAAGAAGGTGTTCAAGTTAGACACTTTTTCCACATGACTTTAAGACTTAGCTAGAATAGACATAGGATGTATCATAGCAGATTATTGTATATTCTTGTATTCCACCCTTATGATTGTTAGTTTTGGATATTTTACACTATTAAGTTTTAATCCTCTCTTAGACTAAAAGGGGAATTGTAGGGAGTCACCCTAGCCCCGCCCAATAGTCCTGGGGCAGGTACCAGGTGGACCCGGGGACTCGCCCATAAGGGCGGGGTGAAGGAAAGCCGGAATTACGTAAGGGGGCTTCTTAAGGGGCTGCACGTGGGGACGCGGGCCCTTTTGTGTTCTGGCTGCACTGGCTGGGTTCTTAACCTAGCTCTGGCCTGTGTTTCACCCGGCTGTGCTTTGAAATAAAGAGACCTTAATCCAATACTCCATGGCTTCCTGGTTCCTCCTATCCTCTCAGAAACTCCTCACGAGAATTCCTCTGCTATGTTCAACCTGGTCTCAGCAATGCTCCGTAACTACAAAAAATGTCACAGCTTCTTCACTATTGCATCATTCATGATGCTGAAGCCATCACCCTGTGGAAAACAATGTCACTGTCATATTGAAGTGGACCCTATCCCTCAGAACCACATTAACTGAAGTTTTTGTTTGCAGTTTATTTCTAATAGCAGAAAATGCCATAAGATTTTTCTTTTAAGTTAGAGTCTTATCTTATCAGGCTTTTACCTTAAGGACACGCTCCCTATGTTGGAGCAAAGAGGAGACCTCTATTTAGTAACATTAATGGCATTAACAATTACAGTTTCTCTTCTAATATATGATTTGTCTGTAACATTAAACTTCCTAGTGCTCTGTTTCAAGTGTCTGTTTTGTATTTCTTTTGTACCACTTGCTCTTTTTCATTGTTGATCTGAGTAAGAGTTATCAATAATAACCATGTCACAGATTCAACTTCAGGTTGTCTTTAAATGTATTCCACCAGGGAAATTATCTATTACTTTTTAAGGGCAACAGGAAAAGGTATGTAGATTCTTTGACAAATTATTGTAAGAACTGCCTGTAGTAGAGTTGCTCTTAAATTCCTTTCTTTCCTGTGGAACCACTAGAGCTGAGTTTCTGTGTTCCACAGTACTCTAAACACTGCTTTCTTCTGGGCTTCTATTAGAGTATCCCTTTAAGCTTTGCTTATGGCATACATTTGCTTTTCTATGCCCAAGTTCCAAAGTCTGCCAAATTCCTTCAAAAGCCAACATGATAAAGTTCCTCATAGGCCAAATCATGCTTACTTTCTTGTATCAACTTGTGTTCTACTTATTTTTCGTTGCTGTGATAAAGTACCATGGCCAAAGTAATATGAACAAACAAACAAACAGTTGTTCATTTTGGGTTACAGTTCCCAAATGTTAAAGTCCATAACAGTGGAGACAGTGTGGCAAGTAGTTCCTAGAACAGGAAGTTTACATATATCTTTAACTGCAATCACCTACTAGAGAGTGAACTGAATGTGGGTCAAGGCTTTAGACCAGTTTTTCTCAACCTGTAGGTCATGACCTATTTGTGGGTTGTGTATCAAATATTTACATTAAGATTGATAACAGTAACAAAATTACAGTTATGAAGCAGCAACAACAAAAATAATGTTATTATTGGGAGTCAGCACAACATGAGGAACTATATTAAAGGGCTGCAGCATTAGGAAGGTTGATAACCTCTTCTTTGGATTCTCAAAGTCTGCTCTCAAAGTACTTCCTCCAGAAAAACTGTACCTCCCTACAAACACTCCAAACATTACCAACAACTGGGAACCTGATGGGGGAAGTCCTCCTGTGTATAAGTTTATCTTATTGGTTGATAAATAAAGCAATGTTGGACAATAGGGAAGCAAGATAGGTGGGGCCAGGAGTTGAGGAGGATTCTGGGAAATGTAGTGAAAAGAAGAGAGTCACCATGTGATCCTGGGATGAGAGGATGCATAAGGCTGGCGTCCTCAGTAAGATAAGTCTTTATAAAAATACATAGATTAGTAGTTATAGTTTATAATTAAGGCTGAGCTAACAAATAAGAAATCCTAGCTATTTGCCAGCAGCATTGTGACTAACATAAGACTTTGTGTGTTATTTGGGGGCCCTAAAGTGGTGGCAGTACCCAGATGGCTGGCGGGACAAGGAACCAAGTGTTCAAATTCCTGAGTCTATTAGGGACATTTATCATTCAAATCAAAACAGTAATTACTAACTGGTACATTCATCTTTCATAGGATTCATATTTTATTTACATTGCCCCAACTCCATATTGGCCAATAATCCCTAAAATTTCAACACTCATCACCTAATATAATGCTGTGTGCAGTTCAGATGCTGCTTAATTTAGTTAATACTGATAATAATGTTTGTTTATTTGTGTGAATTTTGTGAGGGCTGACTTCCACCAGCTGCCCCCTACTGTGCAAGGATCAGTTATCACAGGCAAGTATTAAAGTGAGATTCCTTTGTATCTTTTACTTAACATCTTCAATACCTTACTGGTGTAGGTGCTTCTTGATGTCTTGCCAATAAATAAAATGAGAATGGAGATTCCATATAAGAATGTTTTTTAAATACCCAAATAATGGGAAAGAGCCTAGTAAAATTCCCATAGTACCACTATGATATGGATCTATCTGACAAAAGAGAACATGAAGTTCTATGAGTTCAAGTAACTTTCTCAAGGCTTAGCAAGGTTTTGAGCTCATGTTTACCTTAAGTATCCTTAACTCTTGTATCCCCTTTGAGAACTGGAAAAGAAAAATGCTACAATATATTGCAATATGATTTTACAAAATTTAAGTGTCAGTATCCTTTCTATGTAAGAATTACTGAATCCAGGTGGCAGGAGTGGCTTTTAAATATTTAAGACTACATGAGCTACATTAACTAATTAATGGGTACTATTCCAATATAAATTTTGTGTCTGAGAAACAGACTTGCTAATATTATAAGTGGTCAGTGTTAGAATATGACTGGAGTGCCTGGTTCCCGGGCATGACCATGACCTGGGAGCATGAAGCCTCAGTAGGGAGCACATCTGGGTTCTTCCAGGCAAAAGGATGGGTCTCTTCAGAGAAATGCTACATTTTAAAGAGATTTCTTTTTTCTTTTTTTTTTCAGAGAATTTTTAAATCTTGGCACTAAAGAAGGGAAAAAAGGTATGCTTTTTCTTTGAAATATTGGTTTTTTCTGTAAAGACCACCCTCTCCCCAAGCCTTGGAAACTTCAAAGAGCCTGACCGAGAAGTCAGAATTCCTTGGGTTGAAGTCGCTGTTATCTTGAAAGCTGCTACAGGCTATAAGCTGTTAGAGGGTCCTGGAGCTCAGAGTCTGTTTATATTCAATTTTAATAAGCTAAATGAAAAATGTGAAAGAACTATGAGGATGGGGATAAATGCACATATATGGGTATATCTGTGCACATTATATCTTTAATATTGTATGTATTATTTAATTAAATATGCACATAATAAACTGACATCTGCTTTAGAAAAGAAATAAACTTTAAATGTAATGTAAATTTTACTTGAAAGGTTGTGATTAAGCTTTTTAACTAAATATATTCTTACAGAAAATTTTGTGTGAAATTTTAATTGCATTTTATACTTTTTGCCTTCTTTTTATGAATCTCACATTTTATTCCTGTATAAGAATTTGGCATAATTTCCATGTGTTTCTCTTACCTGACATTATGACCTAAAAACATTGAAATACATTAATTAAAAGGTAGAAGCCAAAGTCATTGGTTAGGGTGAATATTAATAAATTTTCTTTAGCTTTCTGCATCTTACATATGGATATTTTTCATCTCTCCTTGGATCATGACATTATTCCCCTTAATTCCTGCATATATATATATAATTATATAATTTATATTCTAATATCTAAACAGACACAGAGAGAACAATTCAAAACGTATTCTGGGGGATACAGCTGCATTCCTGGGATCGATCACTCTTAAAGTCCATCTAACTTCTACTCCAACTATGCTATCTCACACAAGTGTGACTATGATAACTTTGCCAAGCAGTATTACTATAGTTTTTGACCTAGAGATATTTTGCTTACTTGTAAGATGCCTGTATGAACTCACCAAACCATTCTGATATAAAGATAAGTAATTTCCAGGACTCCAGCCCACACAGGACCGATTGCTAAATGACAAAGGTGACCTGGTAAATAGATCCAACATTTTCCCCTTGCTCAAATGATCAAATCGCAGCTGAATCTTATATCTTTAGTGTGCCCAGTCAAACAGAGCTTCCAGATGTCTAAGTAGTGACTACTTTGACCTTCTATTGGTTTGACTTTTCCCACTTCTTGTACCATTTATGTAACTAGCTTTCAAATAGGTGATTATAATTTTTCTCTGTGTGCAGGATTATGTCACAAAGGCAGGAAATAGCTTCAGTTGTCACAAGTTGGAGATGGAAGATATTGACATCTAGTGGGTAAAGGCCAGAAATGCTGCAAGACATCCTAGAAGATAAAACAGAAGTGATAACATTCCAAAGAACTCCCTCCTACACCCCCTCCCTGTGAGGAGGAGAAGGGGAGGGGGGAGGAGAACAGGAGGACTGAGACAGGGAAGGAATAAAGGAGGGCAAGAAAGGAGATGTCTTGATAGAGGGAGCTAATATAGGTTTGGTGAGAGGTCTGGCACAGGGGAACTGTTAGGAGATCCACAGGGATAACCCAATTAAGAATCTAGGCAGTGGTGGAAAAGGCTCCTTTGATGCCCTTCCCCTATAATGAGACTGATGACTACCTTAGTTGCCATTCCTAGAGCTTTCATCCAGTAGCTGATGGAAGCAGAAACAGGCACCCACAACTAAACATTGGGCCATAGGCCTGGAATCCAGATGCAGAGAGGGAGGAGGGATGAGCAAAGGATCTAAGACTGTGCTGAAGAAACCCGCAGAAACAGTTGACCTGAAGTAGGGAGAGCACAGAGACCCCAGTCATAAAGCTAGGGAGCCAGCATTCGACCAAAACAAGCCCTCTGAATGTGGGTGCTAGCTAGGAGGCCAGGGCAATCTATGGGACTAGTGGAGTCAGTGTTTATCCCTAGAGAACAAATGGACTTCAGAAGCTCATTCCCTATGGAGGGATAGTATTGCAGCACAGATAAGGGAAGTGGGGGCCTGGGTTCCCCCCAAATGATATGAAAGACTTTGATGGTTCCTGTGGAGGGCCTCACTATCCCTGGAGAGTGGATGGGGGGTGGGTTGGGGGTCTATGGGGAGCATGGGAGGATGAGAGGGAGGTGAGGGAATGGGGTATTGGTATGTAAATAAAAGTGCTTGTAAAATAAAAAACATATTTAAAAAACATTCCAAAAACGCTATAACTCAAAAGGGCAGAGTTGTTCAATTCGATGATCCCTGAAAACTTTTTAATCCCATGCTGTTCCTTGTCACTCCTCACCACAATCAATTATCCATCTGAACTGTAGTTACACATCTCACTAGTATGTAGTAGAGGGCAACATTATTCAATTGGCAAAATGGAGAGAAGGAAGTAGGGGGCATATGTAGAGAAGCACTGTCAGTTGAAATTACCTTGAGTTGTTAAAAAGAAAACAACACTTGCCCTTTTAATTTAATGCAAACAGGTTTCTATCAAATTAGTATCTAATGACACTGTGCTGGGGTGGCATTAAAAAGCATCAGTTGCAGTTCAAAGTGGATGATTTTCATAGAAATTCACTATGGACAATTTTATATCAAGTTTTCCATGAATAAATGACTTCTTTTTATTAGGTCAAAACTTCAACTTCAGGTTCTAGGGTGAATAGTAACTTCCTTCTCTACATTTGAGTCTTAATTTATATTTTATTTATTTGTTTGTTTGTTTATGTTGGATGCAAGAGCTTTTCTTTACCTTGGAATTTCTCACAGGGTCTAGTTTGTTTCATCCCAGCAAATGTCCAGTTGTGTTTTCATTGTATGTCAGATGTGTTGTGTCTTTGATCACTAATGTACTGTCAATTTGAAGAGATGTGGACGGGATGACATACATACATAATACATAAATGAATTTTGCCATTTAAAATAACATTAATTTATCATTGGTAACAATGCATTTTATATTTTGATAGCACCTTATGTGTTTTAGACGTTTATTTTAATCAATTTTCAGTTAGAATACTACCCAGTAACACCTTTAGACAAATGCTGAGTTTGTTTTTAACTCTCAAGAAGTGAAATTGCAAATGGGTTCTTACAAGAAATTTAGTTTCTACTACTTTTGGCTTAAGTATTTTCTGAGTACTTAAAACTCTTCTAAATCAGCAAAATTGCCCAAATGAAATAAAACTCTGGGTAAGTGATTCTAGTATTTTGACACACAGTAGGAAGACAGATGCCCTCTTGTTCTGGTATATATCCAAATTACAGTGAAAATAAGAAGACTCTTGTTTACTTTGGTTGTTGTTGATTTTGAGTTCAAATTTAAAGGTATATAGTTTAAATAAACTAAATCCCTCATTTCCAAAGACAAGGCATTTACTTGAGGGAATAGTAGTGAAATGTACACATTTCAGTTAGTAGAAGAATAAATTCTGGAGACCTCCTGAATAACATAATGATTATATCTGGTAATAATACATTATATATTTGGAAATTGCATCTTCAATATATTTGCCACAAAGACACACACACACACACACACACAGAGAGAGAGAGAGAGAGAGAGAGAGAGAGAGAGGAAGAAAGAGAGATTGTCTATGTGAAATGACATATGATAATTATATTAATATTGAAACATTACATTGAACTGGAGTGTATATAAGTCAAAGTGTACTTGTCTAATGTGAATTAGATACTACATTCATTCCCTAGTACTTCAAAAATCACTTTATAGATTATAAGCATATACAATTTTAATTTTCAAACTATGTCTTAATAAAAGTTTAAAAGAAGTAAACTAAATTGAAGTTCTCCATTGGAAAAGCCATAACTTATTATTATTAATAGATTATTGTTTCCCTGAAGATAATCTTCCTTTATTATTGATTTATACTTCCATTTATATTATTCAAAAGTCAATCATAACATACAGTTCAGACATAGTAAGCAGGTAGGAGAAGAAAGCATGGAAGTGTGCCTTCCTCTTATAGCCTATCTTCTCAAAGGAACCCAGATAGTGCTTCTAACTTCATTTCTCCTCCATTATCTACAGCCTTGAATTAATTCTCCAAAATCAGAAGAAGATGTCAATCCTAAGAAAGATATCATACCAGTTCTATCTGACTCTCATCCTCTCATGCTCCCTACTGACCATCCATCCTACCCTCATTCATTCCCCAGAGAAAGCAAGGCCTTCCATGGGGACCAACAAAGTCTGTCACATCATTTGGGACAGGGACTAGGCACAACCCTGTGTATCTAGGCTGAGAGAACATCCCTCCATGGGGAATGGGTTCCCAAAGTCCATTCATACACTAGGGATAAATACTGGTTCCACTGCCAGAGGCCCCATAGACTGCCCAGACCTCCTAATTGATACCCATGTTCATGGGGCCTGGTTTGGTGATATGTAAAATAAGATTGTTTTTAATTTAAATAAAAATTTATATAAAAAATAAAGAAAAGAAAATCATTAAAAAAAATCATAAGAAGGGTCTCACTGTCTCAAACGCATCCTGTGAAGTAAATGAATAACTTCAAAATGTGTTTCTCAACCTATGCATTGTGATCCTTTGGGGTCAAAGACGTATTCACAGTAACTGCATATCAGGTAATCTGCATATCAATTATTTACATTACATTTCATAACAGTAACAAAGTTACAGTTATAAAGCAGCAATGAAAATAAATTTTTTAGTTTGGTGATCTCCAGAACATGAGGAATTTTATTCAAGGGTGTTAGGAAGGTTGAGAATCCCTGGTTTAGAAGATTGTAGCAGCTTTACCAATTTACCATTCTTTTAAAAAGTAATTAAGATTGAGTACTGAGAAATACATTCCCTCTGATTCCTGCTCTCAGTTTTCTTTATATTTAGCACACCGTACCTGACACTTGCTAAGAATGGCTATGCATCTACAGTTTTAAGTTTTATTAATCATATTCCATGTGATACAGTAGGATGTTGAATGAGATTCCTACATTTATGCAAAATATTAGTGGGACTTTTCATATTAAAGATGTGCTTTATTAATCTTAATAAATCATAGTTTGTTAGGACATCTCTGACTGCTTCTCAAGTAAAATGGGGCTTGACTGTGCAGTAACAGTGTTTATGTCATGCTTCAATTGTTTAAGGTGAGGCTCCAAGTAGCTTTATTGCTTTTGTTTATACAGGTAAGCCCAATCCGTGCATGGGAAATGATTGATGAACTGCAGTCCCACTTGGAGTGTTTGTCATCATTCATGTGCTGAAGTGACATTTCTTTATGTATTTTGCCATAAACATATGCAACTACTGGCAAAGCATTTGACCCTAGAGTCTGACTATTTGTCATTCTAATCTTTTTTATTCCAAACTCAGGAAAGTTACTGTATATTCTCTCTTCATGCACATTGCTAATTATTCAACACACAGTAAAATATCACCTTGTGACTGAGATTGCACAAATTGCTTAATGTATGATCTTCATTTCTCTAGCTAAGCAGATAGGTAATATTCAGGAAAATAAAATTGAAAACCAGGTAAATGTCTAGGAAGATAGCCATGTTAAATTATAATGGCTTTTCAGGAGAGTCTTCAGGTAGAAGGAAAAAAGGAAGGATGGAAGAGAGAGGGGGAGGAAGAAAGGACAGAAGGGATGGAAAGGGGAAAAAGGAAAGGTTGAACAAAGGAAGGAAAGAAGCAAGAAATAAAGGAAGGCAGGGAGGGAAGGAGAGGAAAGAAAGGTCTGCAAATTAATGCCTAAAATGGAGAGGCAAGGGTTAAGCATTTATGTTAAGTATAACTCCCTTCAAATATTTTTCTTACAACTTAGATAAAATGCAACTAATTGTAACATATATTATAGACAGAGATAAATGTAAAACATGGTAACATCCAGGCCGGAAGTTAAAACTCTCTGTTGTGTTGCTCTCATGTTTCTGATTACTGATTGCTAAAAGTGCCAGGAAAATAATTAACTTTGAAGTACTTTTCTGTGGAATGAAATCACACCTACTTTGGATAACTTGGCTGTATTCAGATCCCCATGAAGGTTGAATGACCAGCAACACAGAAAATTTAAGATAGACTTAACTAACTTCCAAGCAGTTTTGGGGAGAAACCAAAGTGATGTCCTTTCCTGGTCATGAAGTTCAGAGGCAAATAGTTAAAACTCATTGGAAAATTGGAGCTTATGATTCTATATGGAGTGATGGAAGATAGTTCTTAAGACAGGTGTCAATAAGGAAGAAGATAGCATGATCCAGTTCATGTCACAAAAGTACTTTCTTTCTATCTGTTAACTATTGAACTATGGAATAATTGATAAAACATGAACAGGTCGAGTTGAAAGAGTTCAAGTGTTCATTTATGAGAAACAGTAAGTTTCCAAATTTTTTCTTCAATAATGAGACGGCCTGCAGTGTCATCATTACCAGTCTGTTCGCTGTTACATAAGAGACTTTCTTAGTTCAATGGTGTATAGTAAGCTTTTTAGAAAAGTGAGGAGGAATTGAGGAGACATTCTAGTAGCAAAAAATGATCATGGGATCAATGTGTGGATGTGTTTTTCATATGTAAATTAAACATTGACTCATAGAAGGAGTTGTCGGGTTTTTGTTGTTGTTGTTAGTGTTTTAAAACCATGTTTTGGGGTATAGTATGTGTTCCTCTCTCTAGAAGTGGGATGCACTAACCCCAAAATAAAGTGCAAACTGTAGAGGAGAAACAAAGAGGTCTAGCAAGAAGAGCAGAAGGTAAAAAGAAAGTGGCATGTGATAAAAGTACATGTAACACTTGAATTAATATGATATGATATTCACCCCATTGTACAAAATTTGAAAAATAGTAACCCAAACAACCAGAAGCCAGAAGAATTGCGAAGCATTCGGTAATTGTTCCTCACTCTAGTCCCTTTACAAAAAGGCTGCAAATATTCCAGAAAAGGGCTACTCCTTCATCCTGACTCACAGAACAGCTCATAGAGGAGTTCCTTTACTCAACCAAAATGGACATATAGCATATGAATTAGGAAATTTATTAATAACCTCCCCCCAAGACTTCTTTACTGTCACTTTACCCCTTCTGTCAGTTAAATTTGTCTCAGTAAAGAATTAATATTTAAACCACTGATAAGGAGATACATAAGGGTACCAAAAAGCACATGCCATAATTCTGACTTTAGAATCCTATATACATTAGTCATTGCTAAAATATGTTTGTAGAACTAGAGACATATGCCAAAATAGTGGATAAATTTAGTGATGCATGCAAACCATAAAACAAAATTCTACTAGTCACAATGGACAGTGTGGCCACTTTGTGTTTCTGATTCTAACACACGCCTTGTACTAGCTTCACATTAATAATCTTCCAATATTTGAAGAGAATAATTGTCACTAAATTTCATGCTGAGCATTTTCGTATTTTACCCCCATATTAGCCTTACCTCGAGGACAGCTGGTGTAAATCCATGTCTCTTTTTGAATATCGTCTTGACATGAGGCCTGAGAATTTCCCTATGGTGATTAACTGGGGCTTATGAAAATGGAGGTCCTACAATTGCTTCTCAGCTCTTCTAAAGCTGCGTCCCTTTGATGATCTCTGGCATATTGTTGGTTTATCACTGTTGCACTTGAACTCTCAAATTTTATTTCAGAACTGTTCTGATCAGAAGTATGGGAGCAGAACAAGAAACTACCTGTGTGTTCTTCTGTCAAGTACTGCTTTCTGTCAGGGATGAGAGACTCATTGCCATTAACAGTAGCATCTGAGCAAACCCAGGAAAGGTTTATTTTATTATTTAAATTAGAAACAAGCTTATTTTACATGTCAATACCAGTTCCGTCTCCCTCTCCTCCTCCCCTGGCCCCCACCAGCCCCCTATCTCAACCCCTTTCTGCTCTTCACAGTATGGGGGATCTTCACAGTATGTCATATCATTTGGATAAGGGCCTAGACCCTCCCCAGTGTGTCTAGGCTGAGAGAGTAGCCCTATATGTGGAGAGGGGTCCAAAGGTCCATTTGTGTACCATGGGTAAATACTGATCCACTACCAGTGGTCCCATAGATTGTCCAGACCTCCAAACTGACCTCCTAATTCAGGGGGTCTGGAACAATCCTATGCTAGTTTCACAGCTATCAGTCTGAGTCCATGAGTAACCCTTTGTTCAGGTCAGCTTCTTCTGGGTTTCTCCAGCCTGGTCTTGACCCTTTTGCTCATCACTTCTACCTCTCTGAAACTGGATTCCAGAGTTCAGCTCAGTGTTTAGCTGTGGGTGTCTGCTTCTGCTTCTATCAGCTACCGGATGAAGGTTCTAGGATGGCATATAAAGTAGTCATCAATCTCATTATCAGAGAAGGGCATTTAAGGGAGCCTCTTCACTATTTCCTAGATTGCTAGTTGGGGGTTCTTGTATATCTCTGGACATTTCCCTATTGCCAGACTTCTCTTTAATCCTATAATGGTTCCTTCTATTATGGTATCTCTTTTCTTGCTCTCCTCTATTCTTCCCCTGACTAGATATTCCTGCTCCCTCATGTCCTCCTCTCCCCTCCTCTTCTCTCTTTTCCTTTCTCTTAACTCCCTATACCCTCCCCCATGTTCCTAATTCGCTCAGGAGATCTTGTCCCTTTCCCCTTCTCCTGGGGACCATGTATGTTTCTCTTAGGGTCCTCCTTGTTTCACAGGAAAGGTTTTGTAGTTGCATTTCCCTTTTAAATCTTGTATCTTAAAAAGCTGTTTCTTCTAGCATTGGCCTCCTTTCTTTATACCATTGGTTTTGTATTGTTCCAATTTGCATGATTGTACTAATATATGAAGGGAAGTAAGTTGATTTTGAATTGCATGAATAAGAGGATTCACATTAATATAAGTAATGCATTCAAGAGTAAGAAAAAGGATAGACCAAAGAACACAATTCAATACTTCATGACCGCTGTTGAAAGACACTGTTAAAACACAGTTTGGTATAAGATAACATTACAGAATCCTTTTGATTTTGTCTCAACTTTAAGAAGTTATAGTAGTAGGGATATAATGTTCAATATAAAGTATGGTTACTAGCTTTTTCCCTTTATAGATGAAAATGAGCATCTCAAATAAATGTGAAGCTTAGTTTCAAGATGTCTGTTGTGACATCTTTATGAAAATGGCCAAGTTGCTCTACCTTTTCTCATGGACTTATTGGTTCTTACTCTCTTATTTCCTTAGTTCTAAACTGTGAAGACATAATCTAAACCCTATTCTTTTTTCCCCCTGAGATAGGGTTTCCCTGTGTTGCTTTGGAGCCTGTCCTGGAACTAGGTTTTGTAGATCAGGCTAGTCTTGAACTCCCCGAACTGCACCTCCCACATGCTGGGATTAAAGGCATGCAACACCACTGCCCAGATAACTGTATTTTTTTTTAATAAATTGACCTAGTGCTGAGATCATCATTGGGAGGCATAGTGATATGTATGTAGGTACACACATACAAGTATGCACAGCTTCCAAAGCAAGTTGTTCTCTTGAGTTGTCAACTTGTTTCTTTTCTTCTGAGTATACATATCAAAAACATCTTAAACATACTGATGCTTAGATTCACTCATTTACTTTTATTAATTCAACAAAAACTTGTCACGTGGATATCTTATGCCAGGTCTCATTTTAGGAGTCAAGTTGAAAGATAAAGATAAATAAACTATTGCTCTGTTCCATCAAGCTGATTTCTAATGGGAAAAGCTGATAAAAGGAAAGGTACTGGGATTGTTTTAAAAGCAACAATTCCTTATTTCTACCAAAAAATGTAATGGAATAGAAGATGCTGATAGCATCTGAAGTAGTGAGCATCACATAAAGTACTGTGTAGCATATACTTTTCAAGAGAAGTTGTAATTGTGGAGGCACAAGAATCGACACTAAAGTGGCTATTCACAATATGGCCAAGGATGCTGGTTGTGCTGGTGCATGCTAGTAGGATTTGCTGAAGGAGGTGGGGCAGGAGAATCACAATATTGCCAAGGACTTTTTCTATTGAAGAAAAGGACATTTGTTTTTCTGCCAGTAACTATTTATTTTCTTTCATACAGTGCTATATAGAAAATGCAAACCTTTATTTTCTTGGATTTTTATTACCAGGACCAATCCCTTCCAGATGACAACAGTTCTCTTCAAAGATTAGGACTGCTGTGTTGGGAATTCTTCTCTTTTTTTGCCCATCAGATAGTTACTTTTACATATTTTCCCTTGAATTAAGAGAGGCTTCATTTTTCTCTATTGAAATGATTTATCAGCCAGCCGGCTCTTCCTCTAAATTACTAAGCCAATTCAGTGGAGATAAAAGAATTTCTTTAAGACAAACACAGAGAAAAATAAGAGAGAAATAGACAGCCTACTGAGACAAAAAGTATATTCATTAAAGCAAAGCTTTAAAAAAAATTGCAATGTTACCTCTTTGAAAGCTTACTCCCTTGTCATAGCTCTGCGGCTATACATGTAGCTAAACTCTTCTGCAGTAACACAATTCCAGGGCAAATGCAAGGATATTATTTAAGTCCACATTCCCTTTTCATCATAAAACTGGGGAAGAAAACAGGTAGCCAAGATGCCTTGCTAAGTGTGGAGAGGTTGAAAGTGCCATCCTGGTTGGTTGAGCTTGGGCAAACTACTTGACACCTTGGCTCTGTTTCTTCAGATGTAAATGGAGATAATGACCCTTACCTCATGGGGTTTTTATAAGGATTACCTAAGATAATGTGCAGAAAGCACACACCATGGGGCCTGGCATGTGGTCAGCACTCAGTAATTATGAGGTCTAATTATCAGTGTGGGCCATTTTCTCTTTCCCCTAGATTCCTTATCTGATGCATGCAGAGGTATGAATAAGAGAAGCACTTGAAAGAGAAGGCAACTGAGAGGAGGTAACTAACACATACCCCACAGCCATTATTACCCACCCAACTTTGAACTTCCATTTCCCATGAAGTCTAGCGGCTCTCCAATTATAGTAGTTTTATAAATGTTTATAAAATCAAATAGAAGAATAACTTTATTTTCACAGAGTTGAGTAATGCCAGATTCATGTTCTGAATGCATGGTATGTTGTGTTGTGTATCTGAATATATGGTATATTGCATATCTGAGCTTATGTCATATTCTGTATCTGGATGTATCATTAGGTATCTCTGAATGTATGACATATTATGTATTTGAATATATGACATACTATGTATCTGAATGTATGGTATATTGTGTATCTGAATGTATATTATGTTGAGAACAGAAAAAGATGCAGAAGGAGTCATCATTTAGGTTCCATCAATGTGGATTCTTAAAGGTAATTACATTCAGTGGTTGAATTTTCAGAGTTGTGGGAGGGAAACTAACAGCCTTGACAAAAGAAGACCTGGTGTCAGAAGTGCAATCTAGCTTTTCAAAGAAGTTAAAAAGGATGCTTACTCAAATTTTATTTTAGCTTCCTAAAATAGTAAAAAGCCAAGATTTACATAAAAAATCCTCTGTTTCTCAAGTCTGGTACTTTTGTTAGATGGACTATGGCTCTCATGAGGACCATTGCCAGTCCAAGAGGCATAACTTCATCTAAGCTATGTCATGCTTATAATTATGGCATTATTTAATTTTAGGTAAATACAAAATAATAAAATTACCAATTTTTATCAAATATCTTTAGCATTATTTGTCCTTTATCCTTCCCCATCCTTCTATATTGATCCCCCTCTCATCTCCACCATTAAAATCCCCTCTCCACTTATTGCAACTCTGCTTCATAACACCTGTATCCTACAACCTCCCCTTCCAGGCAATCTCTCCAATGATGCTTTTTACTTTGTTGGCTTCTGCAGTCACTCCAGGCTACATACTCATATCTTAAGATTTGGATGTAGGAACTTCAGGTTAGGGTGACTATAACATTCATCTTTCTTGGTCTGGACTACTTGAACTCTAATATTTTCTAGTTAAACTTGCTACCTGCAAATTTCATGATTCCATTTTATTATAGCTAATTAGTATTCCATGGTGTATATAAATCACTATCCATTCATCTACTGAAGGGCATTTAGGTTGTTTCCATTCTTTAGCTAATATGACGAGAGCACCAATGAACATGGCTCATCTGTGGAGTAGAATGTGGAGTTCTTTGGATTTAGGCCAAGGAATCACATATCTGGTTTTTATGGTGGATTCACTTTTGTGCTTTTGAGTATTCTGCATTCAGATTTCCAGACTGGCTGCATTAGTGTGCATTCCCAAAAGCAGCAAATGAGCATTTCTCATGTCCTCTTCTGGATTTGTTATTAGTTGTTTTATTGATCTAAGCCATCTGACTAGGGTGAGATGTAATCACAAAGTTGGTTAAAGATGAAATTTTTTTTCCAGTTGTTGTTCAGAGTAGTCCAAGTGACTCTCCAAACAACATAGGCTATATCTATTATCCTTGGTTGCCTCTTTCTACTGCCCTGTCACTGAAGATACCACACAATTTGTAGCGAGACTCAAGATTTGAGATTTATCTAAGCTGAAAGTCTTCTTCCTGGGGTCCAGGTCTCTTAGTACCAGAAGATGCTATCCAAATGCCAAGAGGTGAAAGCCATCAATAGTTCTCCCCAGCTGTGAAGCTTATGAACTACAACAATGACCAGCAGAGCAAGAAATCACTAACTGTAAACAATGGTTCTCATATTTTGACAGTAACTAACAACTGTCAAATTGGACTTAAGACCTACTCAACAGGAGGGAAATCATGCCTGGTACTGGAAACCTGTCCAACTACCCACTGCAGGTGATGTCAAATATCATAGAGAATAACCTAGTAATATAATTTTAATAGACCAGAATAAATTCTAACTGTATTCTAAAACTTATGCTTATGTCTAAAGGTAAGTGTGACTCTCAACCCTTATCAAAGAAGTTTCTCTTTGCAACAAGTTGAGACTATTACACAAGATTACAACTGGTCATAATGTAGAGATTATCTGACTTTGGAGTTCCCAGTCCCACTGAATATCTTCAACATACTTTTCTCCCCCTGAGGCTCAGAGAACATCCTAGGAGAAGCAGCAGAAAGATTGTAAGACCCAGACAACCAGGAAGTCTGCTGAGGGATTGTCTCTCCCAGAAATGACAGAGAAGACATATCCATAATAAATCTGGATTATGGCTGCAAAAACCAATTCTGAAGTATGACAATACTATTTGGAATACTAACACGGAAAGAGGCAATCTCATCAGCTAGTATTCCAACCCTAGACAGAGAATGATGGGCATCTAGACTGATGAGACAGGGAGAAAATTCTGTTCCAGAAATGAGACCTCAGTTGTTTACCCCATACATAGTGGTCAACCCTGAAATTGTGTACACATAATCAACACTGAATGGACTCAGAAAGATGCATTTATATATTTATGAATATATGTGAAACAATATAAAAAGAGGTCATCATTTTGAAATGGATGACATATGAGAAAATTTGTAGGGAAGGATCATGGGAAGGGTCATATGGGCATATATGGTGTTGGTGATTTGCTTTATAAAATTTGTTGACTATGAATGGATTTCATCTTCATATCCCAAAGTGGTGATCGATTTATTTTAGGATGAATCAGCCTGAGTGGGTAATGGCATGGTACTAAAGCTTTTGAATAGGGTAAAATACCTATAATATGAGAAGAGCTGGAAATGTGCCTCCTGATACATGCAAGAAAAATAGGAAGCATCTTATTTCCAGGTCACAATGGAATATGCTACAAATTGAAGACTGACTGATCTGGAATCTTTGACAATTCTTGATACTTTGGCTGCTTCCATCTATAAGCAATGCTTTGATTCATTCCCTAATTTGAAGTTATTAATCAGTGAGTTTACTGAGGGTGTTTATTGAAATTTATCAAAATGTTAAACATGTTTTTTTTTGCTCTTTTTTTCAACTTTTTTTAAAATTTTAATTAGAAACAGGAATGTTTTACATGACAATCCCAGTTCCCTTCTCCCTCCCTTCCTCCCCTACCCCTCCCCCCACAAATAAAGCCCAACCTATCACATATTCTTTCTGCTCCTCCTGGATGGTGAGGCCTTCAATAAGGTGTCATCAGAGTCTGTTGTATCCTTTGGGATAGGGCCTAAGCCCACCCCTGTGTGTCTTGGCTCAGGGAGTAGTCCTCTATATGGAATGGACTCCTAAAGTCCACAACTATGCTAGGGATAAGTACTGAACTACTACAGAAGGTCCTGTAGATGTCCAAGGTTTCCTCACAGAAACCCATGTTCCTGGGGTCTGGATCAGTCCCATGCTATCAGTCTGGGGAGCAAGAGTTCCCTGATGTTCAGGTCAGCTGTTTCTTCTTTACTAGCTTCTTTGGCAGTGTGGATTGTAGGCTGGTAATCCTTACTTTGATCCAGCAATTCCACTCTTAGGCATATAACCAAAGGATGCACATTCATACAACAAGGACATCTGTTCAACTATGTTCATAGCAGCACTATTTGTAATAGCCAGAAACTGGAAGCAGCCTAGATGCCCCTCAACCGAAGAATGGATAGAGAAAATGTGGTACATTTACACATTGGAGTACTACTCAGCAGAAAAAAACAATGCAATCTTGAAATTTGCAGGAAAATGGATGGATCTAGAAGAAACCATTCTGAGCGACGTAACCCAATTGCAAAAAGACAAACATGGTATGTACTCACTCATGCGGATTTTAAACATGTTTTCTTTTTACATCACACTGTCAATATAAAGAGATCTCGATTACCCCCCATGATAGATAAAAATCCAAGTTTTTCATAGTGTTTACAAAATTATAACTTCTGATGCATCCTCAGCATGTACACACATTCATGCCCAAGAGTACTGTAGAAATGAATAGGGTAGAACATTCTATTAGGCAAAGCCTACCTCCTTGAGGTACATTTTAAGCTCATGCCATGACAGCCAATAAAGAAGAATGATTGAAAATTCAAACTTTGAAGTCAAAGAACTTTTGCCCCAATTGTGAGAGTTGCTTAACCATGTGGATGTATAGTGGGAAATGACCAATATGGAGCCAAGTAGAAATATAAGGGTATTTAATAGGGAAAAACCTTACTTACAGAGCTAACTAGCCAGCCGTCGTGGCAGCAGTCTGTATGCAAGCCGAAAAGGGAAAACGAAACTGAAATGAAACCCTGACCCTCTCACTCTATGTCACCCTGATTACGCCCTCGAAGGTGTGGTCAGGCAGACCTGTAGCCAGCCCCTAAGCAGGCATGGCTACAGGTTCCCCTACATGAATGCTTTTGGATATTAGACAAATGCAATAGTTGGTACAAACTAACTGCTTAATTCATATTGGCACTTTGTTTCTATTTAAACTACTAAAATTGAGGTGGGTAGAATTATTGAGAGTATAATTGAAATTAAATAAAATTAAATATTTACGTAGATTTGCATTTCTATTTATAGTGAAAATGGGGGCAAAAATAGGTCTTAGTATCAAAATGTTAGTTTCAGTGGAGTAAAGGCAATCAAAGGGATATGTATATTGTAATAAGTCACTCACATATGCACAACTGTCTCTGGACAGTAGAAATAGAAAGAAGCAGAGAAGAGAAGCTACTGAATCTTTGGTGATTCAGAAGTACATGGCCATTCATTTCTTAGCCTCTCTTGGGACTAATTTGTCTCATGGAATGAAAAAATATCAACTTCATAAAATTGCTGTGACTTTTACAAGTACTTAATATAGTAAAATTAATTAGAGAACACATTAAATCTTCAACAAATGTATTCTCTTATTATTACTGAAATTAGTTTTGTGACTTTGAGAAAGTTACTGTAAATACTTCTACTCTAGTGGAGACATTGTCCTGGCTATTTTGGTTGTCTTCTTATTCTGGCATCTAGACATCTGTGTTTGGGACGGTTATAGGTCGAGGTGCTGATTTCTGAGTTTCTGTTTGTTGGGTGGGTGTTTTATTCCTTGGTTTCTGTTTCATTTCTGAATATTCAGTGTGATGACTTTATGTTGTCTGTTTCTCCTGTCTGCTGGGCTAGTATATTCACAGGGAATGGGAATGCCTGCTGATGTTAGAACCTGGGATACAGTGAGGACTGAAGGCAGGTGGGTATGGCCTGTGAGATCCACAGGAGGCATGGAAAGGGGAAGGGAGAAAGCAGCTGGTGTTCTGTTGCAGTTTTCGAAGCAAGCATGAGAAATTGGGTCTCCTAGGAAAACAGAGGGAGCAGATATTATTTATCGGCAGGTTACCAGGTCTTCTGATTAGCATGTCCTCTGGTTGAGTAGTGGATGTCTGCTTGAGGTGGACACATGTACACAGTGCGGAGTGGGGGTAGTTGGGCCAGGAGAGGACTGTTTGTGGGATGTTCAGAAGGCATGGAAAATGGGAAAGGGAAGCTGTAGTTTGTATCTTCTGTTTAAGCACCAGTGACAAGCCTGAGAGATTGGGTCTACTGTGGCAAAGCAGAGAGTGTAGAAGGTCTAGAAGCAAACTGCCTGGTGTGGGTTACTGTGGTTTTTAACTGTAAAATGTGCAGAGCTAGAGGATCCAGAAGTTATAAAAATTGCAAGCCACAATTTTTGAGTGCAGGAGGGCAGGTAATGTCAGTCTGTCCCCTTTCCCCTCTACTTTCTTAAAATTCCACAAAGTGCTTCATTTTTTCTGCCAATATGCAGTTATTAAGTCATTATATCAAAGAGAAAAGCTATAGTCTTCTTCACCAGTTAAAAATTGACTTTTTAAAAAATAACTATCAACAATTATAAGTCAGCATTATCATATGCTTGCTGTATTCAGCCCATATGCTTATTAGACTCTTTCTGTGTAATTATCAGAAAATTCACTTGTGCTTTCTGTTACCAACACATAACACAATGTTTGGTACCTAAAGGTGTTCTATTAACATTTATAATATAAATATATAATAATTTTATCTACATACAATTTTCACTGAAGACTATGATATTTCTTTGATATTTTTGAAATGGTAATTACTATTTACAGTCACCCCAAAAGTTTTCTTTTCCTCAATATCTATAGTTCATGTTGGAGATGATTTTTTCTTTGAAGAATCATGAGCAAACAAAGGGCCATGGAGTGGTACTCAAATTCAAATTCTTTTGTATTCAAGTTCCTTCTATATTTTAATCTTAAAAATGCTACTACCTGAACATGAATGTATTTGTCAAACATGATTTCATGTAGGCCGTCTTTTCCTTAACTTTAATTATTATTGAGTTTTTTGGGGTCACTTTCATCCTTTTCATAAATTTAAGTAGAACATTTTCTTCCCTTTTCATCTCTTATAGTTCCCTAGGTCCCTACAGTTTTTCAAAAATAACGGTAAATGATGCAGTTAGCATTCTTGCCAGCTTCTTTCATCCCACAGCTAGAAGGTGCCTCATCTGGACCTGCTGATTTGTAGATACACTGGCTTACCGAAGACTCACTTTGTCTGCTTTTGTAGATGGCTATTTTTACAAGATCTTCATTACCTCCTGGTTGTCCAATATTTTGTCCTTTTATTCATTCCAAGGACAAATTTATAACGTAAGTTAGAGGCCTCAGACTTACACAATCATTAATTTCATGATGCTCTACATTTATGAGCCCCTTTGTCATCAAAATGATTGTGTCCCTACTGTGTTCAGAATTCTGTAATACCACAGCAAGGAACAACACAAGGCCTTTCTTTGTGCAAGTCTCTTAACTTCAATACAATTTCGTCGTCATTTTCTCTCAGCTGTTTTTTCGTTTTTCTTTTTTGTTTCCCTTAATTTAATTTGTTATTCACATGGATATTCATGTGGATGTGTTATCTTCTCCTCAGTTTGCAACACTGATCACAGTCTTTGTGAAACATTCTTGGAAGTTTCATAAGAAAGCACACCAATATTTGCACTCTCAGATATTTCTGTATTTTTAGACATGTTTAAGTTACTCTGCTTTTCTTCCTTTTACATGCTCACTTGGTTATTATTTTCTAGGAGCCAATCCATTAGTATTAACATATTCAAATGACATACCTGTATTACATTAGCGTGGCATGGTCCCTCCTGATGTGTGGTAGCCCAGCACTGTTTATATAATAAAAATAGCACAGGCTTCAGACTCACATAGGTTGTGCTCAAGTCTGAAAGTTTTACTTCTTGTTCATTAATACTAAACAAGTTCCATTACTCTGAAATTTCTACATATGAAAAATGAGCATTATACTTATTTTATTACTGCAGTATATCATTAGCAGATATTTACAAATACATATACATGTACATATACATATTTAAACATGAGATTTAAAACCAATTCATTTTAGCAAGTAATTATATTAAAAATAAAGTAAGTTTTAAGATTAGCATTTTTTATTACTGTGAAAAGTCACGATGACAACAGCAACTCTTATAAGGAAAACTTTAAATGGTTTCAGAGGTTCAGCCCATTATCATCATGTCAGGGAATATGGTGACATGCAGGCAGATGTTGATGGAGGAATAGCTGAGTGTCCTACATCTTGTAGGCAACAGGATCTTGAATGACTGCTACAGTGAGAGATGCTTGAGAAAAGAGATTTCAAAGATGGTCCTCACAGTGACACACTTTCTCCAACAAGACCACACATGCTCTGACAAGGCCACACCTCCTAATAGTGTCAATCCCTTTGGAGACCATTTCTTTCAAACTACCACAAATATAGTAAGGAATTATGCTGTTAAAGCTGAATGTTGGTTGGTAGTAGATTCTTTCCTGAAGTCCATAACCAAAATAGCCCCCAGAAGCTGGTTAGATTTCCAGGCATAATATCCCTACTATATAGTGTGCCTTGATTTAAACTAGACAGTTGTTTGCTGCCATCAACATATAAGTGCTGCTTATTGAACCTTTATACATATCTTATGCTGGTAAATGCCAGGGTTTGTAGGTATGACAGCTAGGCAGGATTATTTATTTCTTCCCTTGCTTGACAGCTTGTATAGTTATTTATGGAATCATGGAGGCCACACCATGGGAAAGAGGCTGTAAAGTCAGATGCACTCAAATCATTTGTGTCCTGTGTCGCAAGTGTGTGGTGTTTCTAATAATAATGGCCTACCCTCAATCCCTGGGAGGTATCCAAGTGCTACAATGATAATCTATTTTGCTTTGGAAGTAACTTGGATTCCCTTGATCAATCATTCAAAATAAGGTCTCTTATGCCTGGGTACTAGAGGTTTTGTTGGTCTATGGTTCTTGTATCAGCCACAGGTTTTAACTTCTCTGCATGAATTTTGTATAATTTTTGGTAAACAAAAAATAGATTCATTGAGGCTTTGTCAAACAACATTGTTGTTATTTGTCCCTTGTTCTTTCTTTTACTTTTGTGTTGACCATCCTCCCTTTCCTCACATTCAAGCCCCTTCCCATTTTTTCCATTTCAGATAAGTGTAGCTACAACTACACACACACACACACACACACACACACACACACACACACACACACACACAACACAACTGGAGACAATGCAGAGGTCAACTGATCCTGGAGAGCCCAGCCTGAACAGATACATTTACATAACAGTTCCTGCATCATTGGCTCAGGGAGCATCAAACAATGTGAGACAAAAAGACTATTGGATCCAGAATTCTAGGAAATTTATTGTGAAAAAGTATCTGCTAGAAATAACTGTATAAGCAAGACTATTGTAGTATCAATGGGAGTGTTAATATGGAAGGTGAAAATTTTTATGGGATCTTATTCCTAAACAAAGAATTATTGATAACTGGGGGAAGAATTAGCATCTCCCAGACATGAAACCTCTTATTGATGCATACTGTAGCTCATTTATCTCTGAAACCACATCCAACAAAAAACAGACATGCCAGATTGTACACACACACACACACACACACACACACACACACACACACCACACACACACAGAGTTAGGTGAAGGACATGGAAAGAATTCAAGGAGGGTAGATGAGAGGTGTTGGAAGGAGGAAAGGGAGAAGTGAAGTAGTTTTATTTCAATTAAAATTATATTTAAAAATAAGCAATATTAACCCTTGATAATGACATATGAAATAAGCCATGCATGTCAAACATTTCCAGATTAAATTTTGCTATTTTTTGTACCAGTTGGTTGAATTCAGGAATGCATGCATGCTAAGTAAGAGCCATACTCCAGAGGTATATCTTCTTTTTATATTTTAGGCAGGTCTTGAACTTGTATTCTTTCTGTTCCAGTCACCTTAATAGTGGGTCTGAGCCATTAGGTGCAGCTACATAGTGACTTTAAATCAGTATTTTTAATGAGGTAGCTACAAATATTTTCCTGAGTTATATGACATTCCTTTACTTTCTCTCTCTGCAGTTTCCTCTGCTTCCTTTAGGGACACAAATAATATTGAAGGCACAACAAAGATAAAGTTATTACAACATGGAGAGATAAAACACTACTGTTTCTGTTGACCTGACCTAGTTAGAGCACGGGGGGGGGGAAACTCTAGTTGTAAATTTGAGGAACTGGCATTGGACAGAACCAAGGCCTCTGAATATGGGTGCCAGCTAGGAGGCCTGGGCAGTTTATGGAACTTCTAACAGTTGAGCAAGTGTTCATCCCTAGAGCACAAATAGACCTAGGGAGCCCATTCCCTATTAGGGGGTACTATTGCCCCCCAGATATGGGAAGGAGGGCCTGGGCCCGCCTCCAAATGATGTAAAAGACTTTGATGGTCTCCCATGGAGGGTAGGGGATGGTTTGGGGGGGTCTGTGGGGAGCATTGATGATGGGAGTTATAGGGAATGGGGGATTGATATGTAAATAAGAGTGTTTGTAAAATAAAAACAAAAAATACATTGTTGTTTCTCAATAATGGTTGTACTTTTTATCTGGTTAGAGAACTTGTGTTTAGGCAAATAAATTTCTTGCCACTATTAATGAAATCTTTACTTAAGTCAAATAGAATTCATGCACTGAGTTGAACTTTCTTCACTCTTAAAATTTTATTTTGTTTTGTGTGTTCCATTCCATTCACTGCTCTGACTCAATGTGTGTTTTGTTAGCTTGCCGCATACTCTTCATTACAGGAATGAATGAATTCCCAAGAATGACCTCTGGTAGCAAACCCCTAATCTCTGCCAGATATTTGTCAACTACTAATTGAATATTTCTCTGTCTTATTTCTGTTGACACTATATTATAGCAGTCTAAGATGCTCAGAGACAGAAGAGAAATTGATGAATGTCTACTTCCTGATGACAATGTTGGTGTGATAAAGTTTGTTAAGTATTTTCTACCAGTTACTGAGTGTATAATAAACTGAAACTGCAAAATAAATAAATAAATAAATAAATAAATAAATAAATAAACTGAAACTGCAAAACAGCTTCTATCCATCAACATATTTAATCCTTGACACCATTCTAAAATTGGCATTATCATATTTATTTTAGACACTAATATTCAGAATCATTGTATCATTTTCTCAAGAATAACCAGTAACTAGTGGAATGAGGGTTGAAGTCTGGTGAAAGTCTTAGCTCTTAACTCCAAAGGCCCAAGGAAAATCTGACTGACTCTGATGACAAAGCTATGTCATTCCTGGGCATATGATCATAGGATTTTATATCCTGGCTTTGGTGGTTTGAATGAGAACGCCCCCATAGGAGTGTCACTATTTGAAAGGGATTGGAAGGTATGGCGTTGTTGGAGGAAGCACATCACTGGGGGTGGGCTTTGAGGTTTTCAAAAATAAAAGCAAGGCTCAGTAACTTTCTCTTCTTACCACCTACAGATCCAGAAGTAGAATTCTCAACTACTTCCACAGCACCATGTCTGCCTCTGTGCCACAATGCTTCCCATTATGATGATGATAATGACTAATCTCCAAAACTATAAGGGGGCCCTAATTTAATGATCTCTTTCTAAGATTTGGCATGGTCATAGTGTCTCTTCACAGCAATAGAACATTGCCTAAGACACTACCACAGAGTTTCACACATTAAAGTTTATTCATATATTATTCATAATAGCAAGATAACAGATTAATTCTAGATGTCTGTAGTGATATATTATTTATGATTTTTTAAAAAAATGACTGAGGATTCAGAAAAGCAAAGTCAGCCTCAGGCTACCGAGATTGGGCAGTGGTGACACACACCTTTAATCCCAGCAGCCAGAAGCTAGGAGGTGGTACACACCTTTAATCCTAGGACTCAAGATTAAGAGATAGATGGATGTCTGTCAGTCCAAGGCTACCCAGATCTACACAAGAGTAAATCAGTCTAAAAGAGAATTATAGCTCACACCTTTAGTCCCAACATTAGGGAAGCACATAAGACACAAGCAAGGTCTCAGAGAGGCTTTTCATTCTCCAGCCATACTAAATATAGGGACATTCATCCTCTAGCCAGACTGAGGAGAGGCAGCAGTTTGAGACTTAGTGAAGAGCTCATGCATGGATCACCCCCTTTCAGCCTGATATGGAGGTAAGAGCAAGTGGCCAGCTGCTTTTCTTTTCTGATATTCTGCTTGAAGCTTAAGCCTCAATATCAGTCTCTGGGTCATTTATTTTTCATGTTACAGATGTCCATTAACAAAAGCATGGTCAATGAAAACATGGTATAATTACTCAATGAAATTTTTATTCCACTTTAAAGAAAAACATAATCCAGTCTTAAATTTTTTATATAAGGAAATATGAGTATTTAAAAAGGTACTGTAAACTTAAAGAAGAAAAAAGGATTCAAGGAAGAGGGTAGGGAAAGTAACAATACAAGTGACATGTAAGTGAAAAGGGGACTATTGGGGTAGAGAGGTGAGTGGGTAGGGAATAGGAGTTGGAGCATGAAGTATGGTCAATACAGAAGTATTGTGAAATGGCACAGTGAAACCCAATATCTTATATGCTAACAAAAATTTAAAAAGCTCCAATGTCTCAGCCATAAACTTCAGGAACAATACATTTCTGTGGTCTGACTTAGTTCCTTATCAGGAGATAGAGTCCCATCTCTACAAAACTGTAGACTCTGTAGACGATACTCTTTCAAAAGTGTACAGTCAGCTACACCTCTCTGGGGTGAACACCAGAAACCATAACATGTCCCAGTATGTCTGCTCCCTGGAAGAGCTCTTTCCTTTACCTGGTGGAATATTCCCATTTGTACTTGCAACAAAGAAATATCTGCCCCTGGGATAAACATAGTTTAATTAATGAGAGATTTTTTTCTTCATTTTCTTGAATTCACCTTAACTGCCTCTTTAAAGAAAAAAAAAGGAATCTTTTAATTGCAACATAATTAAAACCCTTTCCTCTTCTGTTTCCTTCTTTCTAACACTGCCATTTATTCCTTCTTGATGATTTTCAAATTCATGGCCTCTTTGTTCATTACCAAATTTCTCTCTCTCTCTCTCTCTCTCTCTCTCTCTCTCTGTCTCTCTCACACACACATACACACACACATACACAGATGTACTAGTTATAAATTTATCAATTAATGTATATATAAATTCCTAAATATATAAGTACAACCTGCTCAGTCTATTTAATTGTACTTGCATACATGTTTTCAGGGCTAATCATTTGGGGTTGGATAACACTTGATATGTTCTTTCCCAATCTCAGCTTTTGTTGAAGAAAATTTTTTATCTTTGCCACTGACATATAGTCAGTCATTAATCCAATTTCTAACTTTCTGTGCTCTTTACTTAGGTAAAGGACCAACATCCTGTGAAGTGTTGAGAGGCACCATCTGCAATAAACTCCATGTTTAGATTTCATTAAATGGTAGAGCTGGATTCATATAAGAGTTAAATAAAACAGCTGGCAACTTAGCATTGTAAGGACAAATTTGAAAGATTTTAAGTCACTATCTCACAAAGCATGATGATTTATGATAAAGGTCAAAACTTTGTATTTAAAGAAAACAACAAAAAGTATAAAAATAATGCCAGTATTCCATTTTTTTCCTTTTTTATTGATTTATTATTTTACATTCCAATACCAGTTCACTCTCCCTCCTTTCTTCCCACTTCCTCCTCTACCCTCCTCTTCCTTCCATCTGCTCCATGGACAGGGTAAGACCTTCCAAAGGAAGTCTACTAAGTCTGACCCATCATCTAGCTGAAATGCTAGTATTTCTTAACAGTAGTGTTACTGATAGAAAGTTGTCATCAAAAACCTTGAGTAGATTTAAAAAATATAAAAGAAACTTGAAAATACAACCATTTCCTTTCTGACAAACCTCTTGCTATCTGGGTCCTCTTCTGGGTATATCATTTATTATTGACATGCTCATTTCAAATATTTATGGTTAAACTCAGTTAAAACATTTTGTACCATACTGTGCTTTTAAATTATGCTGTAATCTTTTTTATTTAGTTTTTATTTCTTGTTTTATTTTTCTTTCTTCTTCCCTCATATAGTACATCTTGACCACAGTCTTCCTTCCTTTTCCTCCTCCCAGTCCCCCAAACCTCCCCTCTTTTCTAGATAACTACTCCTCCCATTCCCTTCAGAAAAGGGCAGACATCCCATAATATCGTCAGATAACTGAAATAAAAAGAAGCAGGAAAACTAGGCATAAATCATCATATCAAGCATGGATAAGGTAAACAGTAGGAGGAAAAAGTTCCCATAAGCAGGCATAAGAGTCACAAATACCCAAACTCCCATTGTTAGGAGTCTCCCAAACTATAAGCTAAACAACCATAGCATGTATGTAGAGGCCCTAGCTCAAACCTGTGCAGGCATCAAACAGTTTGAAGTTTTCAATTGATTAGAAATCTGTTTGGACAGATACAGATTATAGACAGAGTAGGTAAGATTGATGGAGGAGGAGGACCTAGCCCATTGTAGGTGTAGTTACCCATGGGCAGCAGGTCATGAGTGCAAAACAAAGCACAGTGAGCAGATATAGGGGCAAGCATTCCTCCATGAACTGTGCATTAGCTTCTACCTCCAGGTACCAGCCTTGCTTGAAATCCTGCCCTAATTTGATTCAGTGGTACACTGTTACCTGGTAATGTAAGGGATATAGACATTTTTTGGAGGGGTGGACTGCCAGATCACAAATAGTGACTTGGAGACTTATTAATTATGAAAGCTCAGCCTTAGCTTAGGCTTGCTTCTAACTAGTTCTTACAACTTAAATTAACCCATAATTTTTTTATTAGTTCATCTTAGGAACAAGCTTGCTTCACACATCAATCCCTTATCCCTGTCCCTCCCCTTCCACCAACCCCCACCAGACCCCCACCTTATCACCTCTCCATTCCCCAGGGAGAGTAGGGCCCTCTATGGGGGCTCTCCAAAGTCCATCACCTCATCCTGGGCGGGGCCTAGGCTCTCCCCCATGTGTCCAGGCTGAGAGAGCATCCCTGCACGTGGGATGGGCTCTCAAAGTCCCTTCTTACACCAGGGAAAAATAGTGATCCACTGTGAGGGGCCCCATAGAGTGCCGAGGCCTCCTCATTGACATCCACATTCAGGGGTCTGAACAGCAGTCTGGGTTCCATGTGCTCCCCATTGTTCAGGCCAGCTGTTTCTGTGGGTTTCACTAGCCTGGTCCCGACCCCTTTGATCTTCATTCTTCCCTCTCTGCAATTGGGTTTCAGAGTTCAGTTTAATGTATAGCTGTGGGTATCTGTTTCTGCTTCCATCAGCCACTGGATGAGGGCTCGAGGATGGCATACCAAGTAGTCAGCAGTCTCATTATAGGGGAAGGGCAATTAGGGTAGTCTCTCCACCATTGCCTAGATTGTCAATTGGTGTCATCCCTGCAGATCTCTGGAAATCTCCCTAGTGCCAGATCTCTCCTCTGACCTATAATGGCTCCCTCTGTTATGGTATCTCTCATCCTGCTCTCCTCTATTCTTCCCCTGACTCAACATTTCTGTTCCTCTATTACCTCTCCTAGTGCTCCCAATTAGCTCAGGAGATCCTGCCCCTTCCCATTCTCTAGGGGGTCCATGCATTTTTCTCTTAGAGTCCTTCTTGTTTCCTAGTTCCTTTAGTGATGAGGATTGTAGGCTGATAATCCTTTGCTCTCTGTCTAAATTTCATATATGAGTGAGCACATACCATGTTTGTCTTTCTGTGACTGGGTTACCTCACGCAGGATGGTTTCTTCTATTTCCATCCATTTGCCTGCGAATTTCAAGATTCTGTTGCTTTTTTCCACTGAGTAGCACTCCATTGTGTAAATGTACCACATTTTCTCTATCCATTCTTCAGTTGAGGGGCATCTAAGTTGCTTCCAGGTTCTGACTATTACAAATAATGCTGCTATGAACATGGTTGAATAGATGTCCTTCCTGTATGAATGTGCATTCTTTGGGTATATGCCCAAGAGATAAATTGCTGGATCTTGATGTAGACTGATTCCCATTTTCCTGAGAAACAGTTTTAAATCTGTGTTCCATCAGACATCTTCCTTACAGGTTTCTCTGTCTTCCTGGAAGTCCCACCTATAATCGCCTGCCAAACTATTGGCCATTCAACTTTTTATTACTCCAATCACAGGAAGCATTGTCACACATCAGGAAATATTACATTGCAATAACATTTTCTTCTCGGTTTTATGGCACAGGTTTCATAAGCTAATAGGTGAAAATGGCTTGGGGAAGTAAGTGTGTGATTGGAGGGAAAATGGGAAGGAAAGAATGATGGGAAATGTACTGTGTATGTTAATCTTATTGATTGTTAAATAAAATACTGTTTGGCCAATAAGACAGCAAGTTAGACAGGAATAGGAATCAAAGAGGATTCTGGGAAATGTAGTAGAGAAGTGGTGATCCAGGCAGGAAGTGACATAGCAAGGAGACTCATATTTAATTGAATGAGAAACAGGAAGGGTCCTTTTTCCCCTTGCTCCTCCAGCAGCATAATGTGATCCACCAGCAAGAAGGGATGCCAATAAGGCGTCCGATAAGATAAGTCTTATAAAATATATAGATTTATGATAATTAAAACTGAGCTAGCAGATGAGAATCCTAGTCATTGGCCAAGCAGCTTTGAACTTAAAACAAGTTTCTGTGAGTTCATTTGGGCCTAACCCGGGGGTGGGGGTGGGTGGGTGGGGCTGGCATAAAGCACACATGTGGCAGTGGGACTCGGTGACTTTTTAGCGGAAAGATTTATCATAACAACAGAAGGTTGGACAGTAGCCTGACCATGGAGTTCTGTGTTCCAGGGTATAATGTGATTCAGAAAAGAATGAAGACAATGGAGACCTGAGGAAATACATTGTATATTTCAGTGACATAGACAGTTTCATAGAGCTAGTCTCCCATTCTGATCTGAGCAAGAGTAGGTCATACTGAGAGCATGGCACAGGACCAAGATCTGCTCAGATACATAGCATTTTAGAAAGTACAACCCCTGAGCAAGCCAACCTGTTCTCTCTGGGTCTTTGCCCTCTGAAGTTTTCACTCACGTGGTCCATTGCTGCCCATCACAACATGTGCCTTACTATATTGTACTACACTTTTGCTGATCAAGATTTCATATTAAGGTAAGTAGAATATCTATCTTTTTCCTTGTAACAGTCCTGTGATTTACCTATTAAGAACTACCAAGTTATAACTAACACATATAAATTCGCAGAGTGAAAGTCCACATATAAGTCTAGAGTATAACTACCTGGGGACTTTGGAAATTGCTCATAATGGAGTATAAGAAAGGAAGATGGACAGTACACCATGAGTTTGATAAAAACTGATGTTAATTTAATGAAAGGGTTAGGGTTAGGGTTAGGGTTAAGGTTAGGGTTAGGGTTAGGGTTAAGAATTGATGGGATGTTTTCACTGTGTGTGCTTGTGTGTGTGTGTGCTGTGTCTTAGTCGGTGTTCTTTTGTTGTAAAGTGATACTATGACCACAGCAACTCTTATAAATGACAGCATTTACTTGGTGCTTATTTACAGTCTCAGGGGTTTATAGTCTATTGTCATCATGGCACAGAGCATAGCAGCATGCAGGCATACATGATCCTAGAGAAGCTGAGAGCTCTACATCCAAATCTGCAGGCAGCAGGAAGAAGAGAGAAAATATATCTAGCTTGGACTTCTGCTGTCTCAAAATGTATCTCTTGTGACACAATTCCTCCAACAAGGCCATACTTCCTAAGCCTTATGAAGTAGTGCCACTAGTTAATGACTAAGTATTCAGATACATGAGCCTATGGGGGCATTCTCATTTCAGTCACCACATACCACTATCTGGCTATTGTAAGATTATAGCCATAGCATAATGCCAAAAAAATACATTGAGTCTAACTTTAAGAGTCCCCATAATCTATAACCGTCTCAATGCTGTTTTGTTTTTTAAATATTACTTTTATTGATTCTTTGCAGATTTCACATCACGAATTCTGATCCCACTTATCTCCCTGTCCCTTTGCTTCCTCCCTCTGCCCTTGCAACCTTGACCTCTAAACAAAATAAAATTTAAAAGAAAAATGACAAAATAGACAAAAACAAACAAATCACAAACAAAAAAGAATAATCTTAATATGGAAGCTGTAGTGTAGCCTACAGAGTCACATAATTTACCCTTTAGTTCATTCACCTTTACTTAAGTATTCATTGCCACAAGCCATTGGTCTGGCCCACGAACTTTGGTTAGTGTTATACCATCAATAAGGGGCTCCTATTGAGAATCTTTGGGGTATCTTGTCCTGTGTCATGGAGACCCTGGTAATGTGAATCCATAGGTTTGTCTCCTTCACATGCCCCAGCAGTTCATAGATTCATTAGATGTTGGGGTGGGCCAACTCAGAGACTTGGTTCTGAGTCTGGGTGGTAGCTGTCCTGGTCAGCTGGAGAATATTCCCTCATCCTTACTGCCTAAATGAGCTTTCCAGCTCAGTTATCTCACCCAATGCAGCCTATAGAAAAGAGCCAGTGTGCCTGCTCTGAGGCCCTCAAATCCAGATCCTCCTCACTGGTATCTCCAGGGCCAGGCCTACTCCTTGGCCAGGTCAGTCACATGGCCCTCTCTCCTGATTGCTTTAGGGGGCATTTGAAGGGGGCAGGGCAGGATCAGCTCTCCTGCTCTAATGTCCTGAGGACTGGCTCCCCTGCAACCCCAACAACCTGTCAGTTCTGATTTCCTGCCCATGTGGACTGCATGGCCTCTTCTCCTAAGTGTTGTAGCTGGTGTAAGGCAGGGCTTGTTCTCTCATTCTTATGACCCATTCACAAGGCCAGCTCTTTCACCTGTGACAGATGAAAGAAGGGGGGAGGGCATCTTTCTCTCACCTATGCCATTGCATGGCAGACAAGAATGGACAGGGTAAGCTTTGTTGCTCTCAGGCACTGAGGGCTGGCTTACCTGTGTTCCCAACAAAAGGGCCAGTTTTAGTGTGTTGCCTAGATAGGAAGCAGAGTTTACTTTCTAGAGAGCTGCAGTCCTTGAGGGTCAGGGTTAGTTCTTCTGCTGTTATGACCACAGGGTCAGCTCTCTCACCTCCTGCAGGTGGTAATGGGTGACTTGGGAAAGACAACTTTCCCTCACCCATGACAGCACATGGTAGACAAGGGAGAGCCGGGTCAGCTCCCCTGCTGTGATCACAACCTATTGTGCTTCCCAGGTGAGGTGAATGCCTATGAGATCAGGCCCTCCTTCCTGAGTGCAGGAGGAAGCTCCTGTAAAGATCTCCAGGAAGGGTCAGGACCAGTCTTTTCAGGTCCAGTGAAGGGCAAGACCAGCTAGACACAGCATTGTTCCAATGATCCCCATGCTAACATGGGTCAAGAACATCACCACAGACCCCGAGCTACAGCAGAACCACAGACCCAGACATGACTCTCAGCAAGTCAGGTCAAGATAACACCAGTATCCTGGTGATAGCTCATGCCACCCAGATCAGCATGACCACAGCAGCAGCATGGCCGTAGGTATCAACACGGTCTCAGGTGGCTGGCCAGACCCTAGATATCCACAGGACTCTCAGTGGCAACTGGAACCATGTACACCACCCCAGACTCCAGCCTCCCACAGGGCCACAGACCCAGACATGCCCCTAGGCAACAGTCTATGCATGGATGTCTTCATAGCTTCGGGTGGCAGCGCTTGCCACCCAGATCATCATGGCCATGGGCATGGCATGGTAATTGGACACTGACATGGTCTCAGGTGGCCATCAAGACCACTGTCATCTGCATGGCCCTTGATGACAACAGGAGCCTAAGACATCAACTCAGACCCTGGCTGTTATAGGGCCACAGCCTCAGAAAATTGCCCTCTGCCACAGCCCTTGCATTAATGAAACCATTGCCCTGATGATAGTACAGGTCCCTCAGATTAGGGTGTTCCTGGTAGCAGCCTAGCCCTTTAACACCCTCATGGTCACAGGTTGCATTCCAGGTTGTGATCATTATGTGATTGGTGGCAACATGGGCCACAGATATCAATACAGACCTTGGCTATGGTAGGACCAAGAACCCAGACATAGACCTTGGCAGCACCCTGGGCTGGATGTCACCATGGCCCTAAGTGGTTGTGAAGGCCACCCACATTGACCTAGACCCTGCAACAACATTACCCTTGAACATCATACCAAGGGTATGGAGTGGTCCATACCTCAGGCCCCTATAGAGCCCCAGTGATGACAGGAGCCACAGACATCAACACAAGCCCACTTGGCTGCTAGAAAGCTCCAGATCAAGATCAGTTCCTTGGTTATAGCCCAGGCTCAGACAATTCCCTGGACTCAGTAACCAGCTGGTCTTTCATGTCAGCCCATTCCTCATCAACCTCACCTCTCTGAATCTGCCCCTCTCCTTAGCTCATAAACCATTTGTCTCTCCTTCTCTTCCATCTCGCTATCCTGTACTCTTTCACCATAATGGTGACCAGATGATCAGCACCAGGGTGCTTAGTAGGGGTCACAGATAGCATTTCATTGAGTACTATTCATCCCAGCTATAAGGGATGGCATGGGGCTGTTGTCTTTCCACTCTCCCATGCTGGGGCCTAGAGACCATGGGCAGTATTTGGTAAGATGGTACCTGATCACCTGTTGCCAGAGGCACCAGGCAAGCTCCTAGTTAATTGTAACCCCACTCCCTGCAGACTCAAAAGTCTGGGGGCATCATCATGTCCATTGCAGATTCAGGCCCAGGTTCATTCTCAACACTGTTTAAAAGTAGAAAGTTCAAGGTCTTATCTGAGACTCACATCAATATCTTAACTGTAACCCCCTATAACATAGAAAAAAATCAGATCACTCATTTCCAACATAAAACAACACAAAATGTCCATTACCAGTCTAAAAGGGGGAAAGCAGCATAGTGGGGCTATGGTGGACCAAAGTAAGACATAAAACTAGGAAGGCATACTCCCTACTCTGCTTTCCATGTATAATATTAAAGCACTCTTCAGGTCTTCAATTCCTTTCAGCTTTGTTGAATGTAGCCCACTCCACTCTCTTGGGCTGGTTCCATTCCTGTTAGTAGTTTTCCTCTACTTATATCTCGTCACTCTGACATCTCCAGTAACTTGGGGTCTCCAAGGCAATCCAGGCTTCAACTTTACAACTTCATATAATGACATCTCCAGGTGTCCATTCAGGGTTGCCCTTGACACATGCCTTAGTCACAGGAGAATATTCCATAATCCCTTTCTTCTATTCTTAAAATCATAACCATGTGACTGATGCTCCATAACCTGCTGCTTACTGGAATGGTGCATGGATTCCTCTTTCAATTACATTTTCATCAGATTTTTTTTCAAAAGCAAGAGGGTTTATTGAACGAATGTGCATTCGGGTGTCAGCAATATCGGGGAAGCTGTACACCCCAGCATGGGGTGCAAGCTCCTTATATAGGAAGAAAAAATGAAGATCAGCATACAGGCAAGGGGCACAAAGTGATTGATTACAAAGTATGATCTCATGTTTGAGTGGTCATCTGCTTTTCTACAAAGGAAAAACCACAGAACATGCCCTGAAAAGTCCTTGATTGTCTGTTGGTCAGCCTGGTATGACCCAAAGAGGGTTTTTTTGGTGATTGCCCCCATCTACACCATAGGATGTTCCCAGGGTTGGGGCCAACTTCCTTGTAATGGGCCCAGGCCTATGGGAAACTTTTTCTCTCAGCAAACTAAAATCTTTCATTCCCCATTTTTTGTGTGAGGTTTTAATCCTAAAACCTATGGTCCTTCTTGTTACCTGAGAGCCTGATATTGCTGATTAAGAACTAGGGGGAGATTAGGGTAGTGAGTCAAGGGGAGCTGTTAAACCATCCTTTTAACTAGACTTGTTGGGACTCCCGTTTCTTTTGCCGCTGGTTGAGTCTTTCTCTGAGCTTGGCCATGGAATCCCTAATAACTCCAGAATGGTTAACATAGAAACAGCACTCCTCTTTTAGGGCAGCATAGAGTCTGCCTTCCTTAAGGAAAAGGAGATCAAGTCCCCTACAATTCTGGAGGGCAACTTCCGCTAGAGAAGCCAAAGACTTTTGTAATTTAGTGATGGATTCTTTTATGGCTTTAATATCCTCATTTATGGCTGTTTTTAGCTCATTATAGTGGTGGGGTCCCTGGACTAGTTGGTTCTGGTGCCGACGATGGCCATCATCTCTGCATCCCCATCAGGGAGTGAGAGATATTGGCATTTCCCAATGTAAGGGAGTTCCTTTTGACTTAGCATTTTAACCAGGGAAAAATGGGTGACGTACTTTTTTATGCTACTTCCTGTTGACTTTGGGACAAAGTTAGGGACCCAAGAAAGCTGAAATGCTAGTCAAAAGCAAAAAAGGGAATTTCAGCAATGGGGAATCCATCAGGAGCTTCTGGTTGGCAGACTCTATTGAAGAGATAGAGGGTGTCCATATCAGCTGAACTGGTTCACATCCATAGCAAGTCTAGGGCACACAGTCTTTAGGAGCAGGCTATAGTCATCAACTGATATTTGTCTGCCAGACAGATTTATTTTTTTGAAAGCTTTCTTTCACTGCCTAAGCTTGGCTGTCCTGAAACTGGATCTGTAGACCAGGCTGGCCTCATACTCAGAGGTCTTTCAATTACATCTTTACCAGATTCCTAATTTTGATGGTTACCTTCATTGCCGGAGCTTGGGTGTTCTGAAACTTGCTTGGTAAACCATGCTGACCTCAAAAGATCCACTAGCCTCTGCCTTCTGAATGCTGGGATTAAAGGTGTACACCACCACACTAAACTCTTAGCTTTTCTTTAATTCCTTTTTTCACAAGTAGGAAATTTAGCTGGGTGGAATCTTGTCCTGAAGCCACCACTCCTTTTATGAAATTTCTTAATCTGTTCATCATTTAAACACAGGGTTTATGTCCATTCCACTTCCTGGTGCTCCTTCTCTCCTCAAATTTTACGTGCTCTATTTTTCCTTTCTCAGCTTGCTCTTTTTCATTATAAACCTTTATTTGACTTAACAGTAAGTAATAAATACACAAGAGAGCCTATACTTGGCTGTTTTGAGATTTTCTCTGCCAAAAGAACTAACTGAAAACTCTTCACTTTAGCCTTAGGAAAATTCTTCAGAGAAGGGAAAAAAGCATCCACATTCTTCACCAAAATATAACAAGAATGACCTCTAGGCCACATAATATTCTTCTCCTTGGAAACTTCTTGAGTCAGGCCCCCACAGTTCACCAAACCATACTTAGCATCACTGTCTTCCATATTCCTACTAGTATGGTCCACTAAACACCACTTAAAGAGTTCAACTGCTTTTCTAGTCCACAGTCCCAATGTCCATATCCCTTCAAACAAATTCATGATCAGGCCTATCACAGCAATATTGCATACCCTGTTACTAACTCTGACTTAGGATTGCTATTGCAACTCTTGTAAACGAAATCATCTAATTGGTGTGGCTTACTCTTCAGGGGTTTAGTTCAGTGTCATCTTGGTGGAACTTGGCTATGTGCAGGCACACATGGTGCTCATGGCGGACCTGAGAGTACTATATCTTGACCTAAAGGTAACAGGACTTGAATCCAGGTACTGGGTGAGGATTGAGCTTATATGCAACCTCAAAGCCTATCTCCACGGTAAAACACTTTCTCCAACAAGGTCATACCTACTGCAGCAAAGCCACACTTCCTAATAGTGCCACTCCCTATGAGCTTTTGGGGTCCAATTACATTCAAACTACCACATTTACAAAGCCAGAGAAACTGGCATCACTCACTGTCTTGACTCATGCACAAATTAGCCAGCGTAATATACAAGTTCCTAAATTATCATGGGTTTGATTTTTGCTATAGATGGCTTAGAAGTTTAGAGATGTATCATGAACTGCCTTCTTCAGGTTCTGGTTTATTTGCTAACAAAAATCAAATGCTGAACAAAGGGATCCTCAAATATTAAAATAACAGAAAAGGGGAATATGTAGCTCCCTTTGAACCATTGCTATAACATTGGAAAATCCGATTTGAAAAACAAAAATATCATGAACATTGAACTTCTCTCACAGGACCCTGGATAGCTATGGATATCTGAAAATACACAGTTACTATTCCTCTGACCTAAAACTTCCTGATGTCATCTCTGTGTCCTCCTCTCTCTGTCCTCACTTAACAAATAGTTTGCTTCATTCTGAGAAAATGTCTCTGGACAACTTTCTTCTTATACATAAAAATTTTGAAAACAAACTAGCATTATTTATAAACATTTCACCAGTCTAAAACAATGTGTGCAAAATAAAAAATAAAATTTGGAAAACTGCATTGCTAGGAAAGCATAAATTCAGATTATTGGGAAGTTAAAAAAAAAAAAAGAAGGAAAAAACAGTCAGCAAGCACCGTGGTAATTCTGAAAGTTTCCTCATTAGAACTTGAGAGGCAGGCACTCTTGCCTCTCAGGCCTGAGGCTGGGAGGGTATAACTTTTTTTTATTATTACATAAAATAGTTTCTGGAGGAAAAATACACACTTGATACATAGCCCTTGTGGTTATCCTTGAAGCACAATAGGAAGGCAGTCAAGACACTCAGAAGAATACATTTGAGTGAACTGAATGACTTTAAAGGAAATCAGGAAATGACCTCCAGAGAAGTAATCTTCATATAGATATTTATATTTTAATATTGCTGGAAATTTTGCAGGAAAGTAAAAGGGCTGGTTTGGGCTCAGATTCAGTCTCTGGTGGAGAGACTTCCTCCACAAATACTTGGTTTTTTATAAATTCTGTCTTGGGACGAGTTCCTTTATGGTTGTTTTTATCAGTTTTCTCACTCCAGAGAGTATGCTCCATGCTTTGTGAATGGTAATAACTAGCCAGCCCTGTCCTGGAGAAGCTTATGTTCTGCTTCCATCGAGTTCAAGCTCTTTCCCATCTATAAGGACACATTTCATTTCATTACTGAAAAGACACATGATAAATACACACACACAAAAAAACCAATTACAACCAAGAATATTTTTAATTACATTTCTATGCTGAGGATCACTTAGAAATGAAAATTCACTAATTGTTTTGAAAATAATTAAAAAAACAAAGTATCATACCTAGTGTTCTTTCCTTAATGGTTATGATATGATATATATTAGTGTATAATCCAGGAAGCAGAATGTATCTGGACTCCACAAATATATGAAATACACACTCAAGAAAACATTGTAAATAATTCTGGAAATGCACTTACACAATGAGCTAAGTTAAAATTGTCCTACTAACTAGCACCAGTGTCACCTGAGATTTCATGAAGTGATATTTGCATATTCTAGTTTCTCAAGTAATACAATTTGAGAATAACACTAAATTATTTTAATGCAGCATGTGTGTGCTAAAGTAGAGAAACAACATCTTCCTACTATATATTGATTGTTTCTTCTGTAGAAGACACTGTGTTGATAATGTGCTGATATTGTATAGCTTACATTTCATTTCTCTTGATTGAATATAGGAATTGCCCATTCCACAATCAGGAAAATGGGTTTCAGAGAACTGAAGTGACTTGATTAAGATAAAGACATTTTCTGGAGAAAGAAACTAAATTGTGTGGCTCTGACACACATCTGCACAGTGCTGCTGGTCATTGCCTAAGAGTGTCACTCATAGAGAAGACTAGAAAGATGACTTCTGACACATTTCTGTAGTGTTGACTCTCATCACCTAAGAGCGTCATTCATAGACACTAGGAAGATAACTTAGGATACTGATAATGTGCTTGCAGTTGGTAGGTTAATACTCAGTGTATCAACCATGGTGTAAATCCTTGCCTCTTCAAGGACTTCCCATATGTTATTTTTGAGATTTGATAGTTGTATTGTTTAGAAAATTCAGTGTTTCAAAATCTTCATCTCTTTCTCTCTCTCTCTCTCTCTCTCTCTCTCTCTCTCTCTTCTCTCTCTCTCTGCTTCTTTGTCTCTGTTTCCCCCTTTCTATATAATAATGTCTCCCCCTTACTCAGCTATATACACATGCAGAAAGTCAGGCAGGCAGGCAGGAAGGCAGACACACACACACACACACAAAACACACACCCACACACACACACACAGAGAGAGAGAGAGAGAGAGAGAGAGAGAGAGAGAGAGAGAGAGAGAGATTGTCTTTCAGTTTCTTTACATAATCCATTAGTATAGTTGAGTTTGTTTAAAAAGCAAATTTGTCTGCTCCACATGATTGTTTTCAAGGAGACTTATACAGCTTGCACAAAGCAATAAAACCCTGTAAAGAAGTAAAAAAAAAAATCTAAAAAAAATATGTCATTTTCTCATTTTCTGAAGTGAATTATCCCAACTGTTATGAGTACCAGGCATTTGTATTATATTATTTTAATTTTTTTTAACTTTTTGTTTCTTTAGGACTAAGGCAGTCTGGCCTGGCACAGAAGCATCAAGCTGTAAGATCAAGGTGCATGGTCCAGTCAGTTCTAACTCTAAGGAGAAATGAGCACTGAATGCAGGTTTGGGGCTGATTTCCTTTCATTCCAACCATCCATGAAGGAAAAGTGGTGCTGTCCAAATCCAGTTCAGAACTGCTTATGATTTTTTCACATTTGTTTCTTTCTGTCTCCCTTCTTTCCTCTTTCCTTCTGTCTGCTTTTGTCCTTACAGAGATCATATTTATAGTCAAGAGAACTGTGCTGGCATACATGGGAGTGATTTAATTATGTAAAGTAGGAAATGTTCTTAATATTGAGTCTTCTGGGCTTGAAACAATATCATTAATCATGTTCTTGTAAGAGTTACCCCAGATTAAAAAAAAAAAGCCACAATCTCTCCTACTTTTTCCCCACATAAAAGTTAAACCCTGTTTCCACCAACTGTTTCCAGCAGGTAATAACTAAGAACAGTAGAAACCTTTGCATTATCTTTGTAATGGGCCAATTAGAGAAGGTGTCTCCTTCACATTACAAAGATTTGTCTGAGGGAGCCACTACTTTGTTAAAGCTGTTTTGTGGACATCTTCATAATTAATGGAAAAATCATTAGGAATTCAGTCTTTATTAACCCCTATAGCTGCAGGGGCCCATTTCATCTTAATTGCATTCATTTGGCACTGGCAGTATTATACAGCATAATCACTAATAAATGATCTTTTAATTTGTACCAATCAACGGAGCTTGCTTTCATGCCAATATTCTTGTTTCTTTGATGTTGACCTGTCTTGATTTTTGATCATTTGGGCTTAAGATGATTTACTGGAAAATCAATATCAATACCAGAACTGCTTGTATTCATATGTCTGTGGTTAGGTTCTATTTGAGTGTATTTTGATTGAAATAAGTAGTGCTTGATTACCCATTCAGATGAGGGGGAAAAGCATAATCAAGTTGGGAAATCTGGTACTGTATTCGCATTCAAAGGGAAATAATTAGAAACTGTAGGGAAACTGAAGATTCAGGAGTGCAGGAGTGGTAACACTTCAGATGCCACTAATTAAGCAACTTTGTCCGCCATTTCCTAAAGGCCTTCAGCAATAGCATAATATGCTATTACCCATTAGCAAGGCCAATGGGGGCTTTGGTTACCCTTGTTAATGGGAAACCCCGAGACAGTTTCTCTCATTATCCCCCTGTCAGCACTGTCTCCGCAGTGTAAAGTGGTCGCCATTGTTCCATGGGTCAGCTAACCAGAAACCAAGCTAGTGTAAAGAAACATTCTGCAGCTAATTGAAAAGGACTGAAAAATCCCCCTATCATCCAGTCACCTCTCTTTATTTGTGTAACAATGGAACATATATGGACTTGTGGGGAAAAGGAAAGTTCAGGGAATGACATTGAAGTTTTCCTGACTAATACAACTACAAAGGAGTCTTTGAAGATAATTCCAGGCGAAAAAATATCTACTCAGTGGTTTTCTTTGCCTTTTTTTTTTTTTTTAAGACGATGACAGCAAGGCGTAAGTCCGTGTAGCATATTCCAGTTGGTGTTCTGAAGAGTACTTCTGTGATATCATTCGCTTCACAAGAAGAATTCAAATCTTTTCCTGTGGAAGTGCTGAACTCATTATCCTAATGAGCAAATGTCATGAAGCTGGGAAAGTCACAGGAAAATGAAAGTAGCCATGTGCCATGATCTGGGAAACTTTCTTTGAACTCTTAAATACAGTTTAGTATAAAGTACATCTCATTTGAAGTATATCAAAACCAGGAAATGCAAATTGTCAGAGCTGAAGCAGATCTTTATATAGCAGGGAAAGAAGTTTAAATAAAAAGTGTTGCAATGATCTTTATGTTTAAAAGATTTTGAAGTATATTAAAATATAAATCCCAGAATTAAATGATAGACTAAATGGGGGAATTATAGAAACATTTATTTTAATAGCAAATGATTAATATTTGTGTATATAGAAGATAGTTTTTCTGTTGGTTTGTTTTTGTTGTTGTTAGATTTTAATATGATCTGCAAGATGATGTGCAATGTTCCTCATTGAACTGGGGCATGAGAACTGCACTGTTCTGTTCTGTTCAGTTCAGTATTTTCTTAAAGCACAATTTATTGCCAACTTCTTAGTTTCAGGGAGATTGCCAGGCACTGAATATATAAAACAAATCAGATAAGGCACTTGACCTTGTGAAACTCACAATGTAGTAGAGATGTGAACTTAAAATTATCATTATACTAGACTATAGTTCCAGAAGCAAACACAACACAGCAGACCAAAAGCAGACAAGGGGTCTAAAGAGGGAAAAGAATTAACATAGACAAGCAATGGATGTTGCTCTCATCCCAGGTAGAGAAGCCAGAGATGTAGGGCAATTATGGTCATGAGTTTAGTCCCTTCTATTGTTGAGTTTCCATCAACACTCAGTAGTTGCAAATGTAGTAGAGAAAGTTGGTAGCATTGATTAAAGGAGCCAAGGAAACCATAGAAATTACTACAGTGCTATACAAGGAGTAGTTCAGATGTTCAACATGGGAACAGATGGGGAAGGAAATAAGTCAGACTAAATAAAACAGATTAAGAAGGTATCCGTGATGTTTGAAGGTGTTAATGGCATAGGAAAGGAACTGTGCAGATAGGGATTGCCAATTAGAAAGTCAGATACATTCCAAGGTTCAAGGTGATGGTAATGTAAGCTTGATTTGAAAATTTCAAGGCACTTAGGTCATCCAGACTTCTTGACTTTCATCTAAATTGGTTAGATCCTTTGTGATGTAAATTTCTGGTTCAAAGGCCTTGTTATCTAGAATTCTTGATTGAATAGCTTTTCTGCTTCATTGCCAACAGAGGAAAATAAGGAACAATATATGTAAAACACTATTTTCTAATCTGTTGTCTAGCTTCATGAGATTTCAGTGGTACCTGCTCTCCATTAGTTGCATAAAAGAGAGGACATTGATAAGTAAGTTTTAAGAAAGACCAAGTTTAACAGCATTTGTAGGCATCTATATTTGTGAATTTTAAGATGCCCAAGACAGGATAAATGTTAGTGCACATTGTTCTGCAAAACTTGTTCTATTTATTTGAGAGTTAGTAAAACATTCTGAACTGTTTTAATGAAAAGATACCTTTTGATATGAATGCTGACTGCTAGCATCTATTAGTTTGTATCTCACTAAGGTCCTGTGTTGAATCCCCCAAGGTCATTGTGCTTGCTAAAGCATTTGGGGTGGTCATTAAGTAATAAAGATAAATTTCTTGTGGATGGGATTATTGGAGCACCAAAATGGCCCAGTGGGTAAAGGTGTTCTTTCCACCTGATGATTCATGAAAACATAATGGTCTGATTTCTCTCCCCAAAAGCCACATCAACATGGAAAGGGAGCACTAGTTCCACATAGTTGTCCTCTGATAAACACATGCATCCCAACATGAATGACACATACCTCCATAACCAATAAGAATAAATGCATTTTAAAAATAATAAGGAATAATGTATTTTTGAAAGAGGGGACATTAAATTTTTGTGCCCCTTCTACAAAGTCAGGCACAGGAAAGTGCCACCCATGATCAGGAAACCCTCACCAATCATGAAATTTAGCAGCACTTTGATTTTGAATTTCTCAGCATTCAGAGTTGTCGGACAAATTTTCTGGTAGGCAAATGTTACTCAATCTGTGGAATTTCCAACAGAAAATTCTACTTCAATTATCAAAACAATCTCATTAACATCATTACTATTGCTCATTTTTGTTCATATACTGACGTAATTGAATGTCAGTCATGAGTTCTGCACTGAGTAAGGAAATGTGAGTTGCTTTAGGTACCAGGTACTAGACAATGAAGAATGGAAAAGGCATGGCATGGGCATGTACAACATTTATTAACATGATCACCCTGAGAATACAAGCTTGTTTTGCCGTAATCACTCCAAGTCCATACAAAATTTTTGACCCCATATATTTCCTTTGAATTGTTTTCAGCACTTTCACTATTGCCAAAATGAGTGATATTCATTGCTATTCTAAATTTATTCTTTTAAATTGTGCTCATGCTCTTCTGTTCCTGTCTTCTCAAGACACTGAGCATAGTAGCCTCATGGGGCAGGGAAAATGGGGATTTGGGAGAGAATATTAGGAGAGATAATTAAAACTTAAGGCCCATTTGAGTGGCAGTATGGAAACCTAATACAACAGAAACTTCCTAAAATATATACATGTTTGATTGTAATCTAAATGAAATTAGCAAATAATGGGGGACATAGGAAGTACAGTTTCCATCCTCCCTCTCTTCAAATGGATTCTCAGAGCTTGACTTGAGGCTTGGTTGTGGATCTCTGCATCTGATTCCATCAATTATTGGATGAAGACTCTATGAGAAGGAAGAGGGAATATATGAACAAGGGATATGTTTCACTACCTTTTGTACAGAAAGGTACTATCGCTGCTTCCACAAGAGAAGAGTAAATACAAAGCCATTCACAATTCCTTTATCTACAATGATGTCCTACCTGCAAAGTATGTGAGGGAAATGGTGGCAAAAATCTTGTGGATGTAACCAACCAATATTTGACTTGACTTTAGGAACACTAGACAAAATGGAATCCATACCTGACACTAACTGAGTGACCAAGAACCTGAAACAAGATAGCCCAAGGGCCCATGGTAATACCGAATAGTAGTGGTCCAAAAAATGAGGAAGGGGGAATATAATGATAAAATGACTCCTAATGATATTCTGAAATATGCATAGATCAGTACCTTGTTCAACCATCATCACAGAATATCTACCACCTCATATGGGAACCGATATATAGACAACCTCAACCAGATATTACACACAGTGCAAGACACTTAGGAACACTCAACCCTAAGAGGAATGTATCCATCAAATCCCTCCCTTCTATGTCCACAAAGTCCCACAGAAGAGGAGACATTAAGAAGTGTGAGAACAGAAAAGGATGGAGGATTCCAAGAAAACAAAACCCTCTAAAGCAACATGAGAAAAGCTCAAATGAACTCACAGAGACTGAAGCAACATCCACAGGGGCGGCATGGGGTCTGCAACACATCCTGTGTGTTTTTATTTGGGTTTCCAGTTTAGTGATTTTACTGGATTCCTGAGTGTGTGAACAAGTGCATCTATTATCCTTGTGCCTTCTTTAGGGCTCTTTTCCTTCTATTGAGTTATCTTTTCCAACTTCAATGAGGTAGATTATTTTTAAATCTTCTTATATGTTATAGTGCTGTATTTAGAAATGAATGAATAAATGAATGAATGAACCAGTGAGTAAGTGAGTGAGTGAGTGAGTGAGTGAGTGAGTGGGTGAGTTACTGAACGAGTGAGTAAAAACCTAGCTATTAGAGTAAAGGTTAATGACAGAACTGTCATTTATACTTGATGGGAGAGGGACACCAATTTTCTCCAATGGAGTGACATTGAGTATTTCAATCACTCATGTTCAGGAATAGCTGTCTAATATATAATGAACCAAATGGTGTATTATTTTGTGCTTTTATTTGATTACAGTTTGATGTTATTTTTGTTTTGTGGTGTTTTTATTTTATTTTCTTGGTTTGGGAGGAATTTGCTATTGTTTTTGTTATTTATTTATTTATTTATTTATTTATTTATTTATTTATTCTTGCCAAAAAACTTGAAGTTGGATGGGTAGGGAGTGAGAGAGGATCTGGCAGGACTTCGAGAAGGGAAATAATAAGATCAAAGTATATTTAAATTTCAAGATTATTTCAAATAATAGAAAATGCAATAAAAAGAAAAGAATGCTAACTACTTGAACTAAATCTACTCAGATTCATTTTTTATAAGCTTTAGTTTTCAGTGTCCCAATAGGTCTGCTGACTTCATTTCTTCAACCTTTCCTGATTGTCAAGTTCAGCAATAACCCATCTGCAATTTCTTTCATCCGGCATGGTCTCCAAAGAGCACCATCTACTCAGGGTCTCATATTCTGAAGCACACACTCTAATTATCTAGATACATTTGTCTTTGAAATCACTTTCAAAGGTCTGCCCAAAAGTCATTCTGTATTTTTGATATTGTATATTCCTAAACTGTGTTTTGAATGTTCTAATTTTCTTAGTAACAAAATCAAGACTTTGCTATTTTTAAGTTATGCTTTTAAATGTCCCCTTTAAAAGCTTGATTAAAAATTAGGCTGTTAATTGAGATTCATTATTTCCTTAAATTTAATAAGCTCTAATCTAAGAATATTTAAAAAATGGTACTGCTTGTGCAACGAAGTATTTGAATATTAATTCTGCTACTAAAATATATGTTTTGATCACTGTTGTTGAAAAAATCTAACATACCAACGAATCCCACTTTAGCAGAATTTCATAAATGATGATTCATATTCCTTTAGCAAAATCCTATTTGCAATAATTCTTATATTTAAAATAAAATTTCTATAAATGTTAGGACATATGGGGGTTAAAGCATCAGGTCACCTGTTAAGAAAAGTTTATTGCTTTTGATAGAACCCAGATTTCTTTCCCAGCATGCTTATGGTGGCTCATGGCTTCCGATAACTTCAGTTTTAGGAGATCTGATGTCTTCTTCTAACCTCCATGGGCACCAGGTACACACATAGTTCACATGAATACAGGCAGGCAAAATAAATTTATACACAAAATAATTTTAACTAATCAACAAAACTCCTCAGCTCTACAAATCTATGTATATATGATTATAATACCAGACACTTCATGTACTTCGATTGTTAGAATTCTTTTAGAATGTGTGGAATTATTTAGCACCAGTAAACAATAGTAAAAAAACAGTGAAAAAGGAAATATGGTCATCCTTAGAGGGTAAGGTAAGATTTATTTTATAAGTTCATACCTAATAATTTTGACCTGTTATTTTTCATGCAGAATGAATGTTCATTTTCCTTTTTCATATATCTTGCTTATAATAGTTTTTGTTTTGTCACATGTTTCTCAGCAAATATTCAAGTCCACAATGCAGAATTAAATGCATCGAGGACTGCCAATCTTCTTTCAGAATGAAACAGAGTACCACTCCCTGGAAGCAATGCAAAACCACCTCATCTTCCTGGACAGAACTGTTCACTTCATTCCTTATTTGCCCCATACTTGGTCATTGGAAAAATAACCTTTCTAGGACATTTCTCTGAAAAAAAAAAGAAGTGTGATTTGATCTTTCCTTCATGACCTGGGCCATGCCATCCCAATATGAGAAGAAGCAATAAATTGAAGTCAGATACTTATTGGAATGAAACTCCCATTTTAAGAAGAAATTCAGATCTATTTAGCTTGACCTTGGAACTTGAATTAAATCTTTAGACACTCAACTTTCTCCAGGGAAGTGTAAGGTTTAGATGAGTGTATTAAAGCTAGTGTGGTTCTGATCTATGTACCAAGTTAGTTAATTTTTCATTTAAAGGACAAAGGGTTTCACTGGAACTAATTTAACTGACTTAATTTGTGATATTCACATACTAGTTTAGATCCTAAGCCAGGAGAGGACTTTTAAAGAAAAAAACATTAACATGTCATTAAAAAAACATAATATGTTCACTGATGGATGTTTTGACAGTGGCCACAGCTGCCTCTGGCTGGGGACCTCTGACATGGTTCATTTTTGCCCCTGTTGTTAACGAATTGTGTGACCCAGTATGAACATCTTCACCTCATTCTGATGCACTCTCTATTCCCTTTATCATCTTTCTCAGAGCAGTATACTGAGAATTAATGAGTTAATCACCATAAAGTACATAAAAAGACCTTCTAAGAGAGTATGTTAGGAATGTTATGTTATAGAAACAACCACTTTTATCTCAAAGTAAAAAAAAAAATACCACTGTTCTAATGGTTATCACATACATTCTAAATGTGTAACTATATCGGCTTGGTTTGTAATCGGTCTGGGATTATACCGGAACTGACTGTATAATTTACTCATGAATCAACAAAACTGAAGTCATCCAGCATTTCCTCAAGAATACTTTTGTCCTTTAACTGTTCAGAGTTTAGCAATTCTCAGAAACTCCGAAGATTAACTTCATTTCTCTTTTACTGACACTTTCTATTCAATAATTGCTCTTAATTTCATAAGGTTTTCTTTTGGGGGGATTTCAGGGCAGGGTTTTTCTGTGGCTTTGGAGACTGTCCTGGAACTAGCTCTTGTAGACCAGGCTGGTCTGTAACTCATAGAGATCTGCCTGCCTCTGCCACCTGAGTGCTGGGATTAAAGGCATCCGCCACCACCACCCAGCAAATTTCGTTTTTTTAATTAAATTTTTGTAATTATTGCCCCTCCTTTAAGCTTATGTTTTTCTTTTCTTTTCTTTTTTTGTATATGATGGAATATGTAACTGTTTTGTTTTCTTTCATAGTACTAACAAGCAGATCACTGGAACATTCAATAAATTATGCTTGTCAGTTAAATACAAATAAGAAGAGAGATTAAATTAACCAGTGTATCCTTTCAGTTTTCCCACAGACCCCTAATTCTCTCTTTAAAAACAAAAACAACTGTGCATTGTATCAGACAGAAAAACAAATAGCCTTTGTCCTATTGATACTTATAGATTCGTAATTATTATTTAGTTAAACTATGTTGATTCTTAGGACTATAAGTTTTAATATTTTAAATAATTTCAGATTTTGAAATGAATATCTATAGATGAAATGAACAAATTGGTGATGAGACCAAAGTCTGAATTAAAATTCACTTATGTTTTAAGTTTCATATATACCTCATACACAAATCTATTTCTAATATTCTACATGAATTTTATATGAACATTTCTACATATTAACTCTAACCCATCACATAAAATCAAATGTATATTTTCTACCTGTGCCTTAATGTTTGCATTAAAATTTTTGAAAGTTTTAAGCAGTTTGGATTTCAAATTTTTAAATTATATATGCTCAACCTATAGGTATAATGTTGATAAAGTCAATAGACAAAAATGAATTATAATTACATTACCAGTTAAGGCTATACTGATGACTTTCAGCATAGATTTGTGGCCTTGAGAATAAAGTATATACATACAGCAGTAAAAGGATCTTTTAAGAGGACACAGCTAGGTCTAGGACAAAATATGAAAAAAAGACAATACTTTGGTTTTCAAAGTTGGAGATAGCACCCTCTACCCATCCATGAAGGAAATGCTTAGTACTGTAAGTATCTGTAAAACAAACTGCCAACAAGCCTTTCAAAAGAAGAATTTTTGTATGTTGAACCATCCCTGCTTTTTGGGGATGAAACCTATTTGATCGTGTTGGATGATTTTTCTGATGTGTTCTTGGATTAGATGTTCCAGTATTTTGTTGAGTACTTTTGCATCAATGTTCGTGAGGGGTGTCTCAAGGCTAACAGTTTCAAGTGTATGGTTTTCTCTTTCACAAATCATTTTTCTTCAAATCTCAGCTTGTTTGAGCCCTTTGGATGGCTGAGGGGCCAAGGTAAGTTCTTGCAGTCCTTGTGAGACAAGGCATCTTTTGCCCTATGAATTTGGGTGCTTTGTTATGGAACACACACTTGTCACAGCTTTGCTGTGATTTATTCTTCTTAACCTTGCAAATGTAATTTTTATAAACATGCTTTCCATTTATCTCAGTCATTTTTGAAGAAGAGATTGTGGACACCTCCCCACCCACTTCCTTTTTATTTGTCATCATCCTTTTCGTCTTGTTTTAGATTTTTTTGAATTAATTTATTTTCTATCCATATAAAGTGTGTCTGTTAGATATATGTCTTGTATACTGCATAAACCTGATTTATGTTATGCTGTTCAGTATAACTACCTTTGTAGAGGTAGATGTGGGTCATTAATATTTCACCATAACACATGACCTGCCTTAGTTTAATATTTTGTGAAGTGAATATTGTTGTTGGCTTTGTAAATCTCCCTCAATTCCCCTGTCAGTTTGAGTTTGTAAAAAGGTTTTTATTTGTGAACCAATTACATTATATATTAACACGTTGAAAACTGTAAATGAAATTCACATGTTCAATACTGTTTTATTTTAATTGTTGGATGCCTAACAAAATGACTGAAACATCTTCACTAATTTTACTATTTTTAGTATGTACACCCATATTTGCATCTTTCTCTGACAACCATAAAAAAGTTGAATGTACTTTTGTTTTGTTCTGTATATTCACTCTTGACAGTCTCCTAGTACAAGTTAGTTGTATTATTATTTTAAAGTTTCAAGATTTCCACTTACCTCCAACCCATAAATTCTAATAGCTGTTTCATACCACATGTTTCCTCATTTCCAGGTTGTGTATTTTGATTTATGGCTAGATATTATCATCTAATAGTTCTTTTCAAAAGGCCTCTGGGTTCCTTTGCTCTTGAATTCTGCAGGTTGTGGAATATTTTCTCTATGGTTTTCAGGCATCTGTTACAATTCACAAGCCATAAAATTCTTGAATCAATCAAAACTTTTTTCTTTCTGTATTCTATAAACATTTATCATTGCTTTTGAAAAATTAAGGTGTGTGTGAACATTTTCAGTTTGCGGCTCTTATGGGTTAACATTTTGGGTCACTTTCTCATAGAAATTTTACCCCTAGGACTACAATTACAGTTACTTAACTATATATGTATCATATGAGAGCCCCCAACAAAAAATAAACCTCAGAAGGTGAATGAATATATACAGACATAACTTTGCTTATACCAAATGTGTGCTACATCTTCAGAAATCTCATATAATAAAGGGATGTTTCCATATATATTTTCTTTTATCTAGAAACTTTCTTCTATCACAATTTTTACTGTTATTTCTGTTCCATTGGCACCTTATACTTATGAATATGCAAATTTATAAATAGAAAATATATGAATAGACACTCACACACACTATGATCTTTGATTCTTTCTCCTCCTTGGTCTTTCGGTCTTTTACTGTCTATATTATAAGTTTTATATTCCACATTTGAACTGCATGATACTGACTTCTTACATTCCATCTATTCTGTTATTTTAAGACTCACTTTTCAGACATGATTTGTGAAATGGATTTATTGTTTGACTCCATTTCTCTTCTGAGCTCTGTCAGTTTGTGTTTAGAAGTCTAGTATGTTATTGCTTCTTTCTGCTGTTGTGTGTATTTTTAAAATTTATTTACTTATTTTACATCCTGACCAAAATTTTCCTCTCCTTTGTGTCCTCCCAGCTTCCCCATCTATACCCTCATCATCAGAAAATGGCAGATCTCACATTGACATCAATAAAACAATATGACATATACTGTAGAAGTAAGACTTGTATTAAGGCTAGGCGAAGGGATCCAGTATGAGCACCAGGGACCCAAAAGCCAGAAAAAGAGTCAAAGACAGACCTGCACTGTTAGGAATCCCACAAGAAGATCAAGCAACAGAACTGTATCATATATGCAGAGGGCCTAGGTCAGTCGATGCTGGTTTCTTGGTTGTTGGTTCAGACTCTGTGAGCTCCTATAAGCCATATCAATTGATTTTGTGGTTTTTCTTGTGATGTTCTGACCTCTCTGACTTCTAAAGTCCTTCCTCCTCTCTTCTACAGGATTCACCAAACTCCACCTCGTGTTTGACTGTAGGTTTTTAGCTGTTTACATCAGTTGCTGGATGAAGTCTCTCTGATGGTAACTGAGCCAGGCAATAATCTGAGTACATCAGAATATCCTTAGGCATCATTACTCTGACATTTTTCTCTCTAGTCCTGTTTAGTCCTACCCTAGGTTTCTACATCACCCCAAAATTCAGCCCCTTTCCAGTTGTCTCTTTCAGCACTCTTCCCCTCCATCACCCCACCTGATCCCTCATGATCACATTCCCACCCACCCTCACTCCACCCATGAAATCTCTTCCATTTCCCTAGTCAAATGACCCCCTGGGGTCCTTCTTGTTACCTAGTCTCTCTGGGTCTGTGCATTTTATCATGGTTTTCCTTTACTTTACAGCTAATATTCATACATAAGTAAGTACTTTATGGGTTTGGGTTACCTCACTCAGGATTGAATTTTTCTAATTCCATTTATTTGCCCTTCATGTTTCATGATGTCATTATTCTTAACAGCTGAGTAATACTCCATTATGAAAATGTAAAACCTTCTTTTTATCCACTTTTCAGTTGAGGGGTATCTCAGTTATTTCTAGATTCTGGTTATTGTGACTAAAGTTGTTGGAACATTGTTTAAGCATCCTTCAGGTGCTCATACCCAAGAGTGGCATAGCTGAATCTTAGGGTATATTGATTCCCAGTTTCCTCAGAAACCACCATATTGATTTCCAAAGTGGCTGTACATAAAAGTGTAATGTGAGATTTTTGTCTTCCAGGTCCTGCTGCCTTTGAGCCCACAAATGAACACACAGAGACTTATATTAATTATTAAATTGTTGGTGGGTGGCTTGGGCTTCTTATTGTCTAGCTCTGCCTTAATTATTAACCCATTTCTATCAAGGTATGTATTGCCATGAGGCTGTAGGTTACCCGATAATACCCAGCATGGTGCTACTCCTCTGGCAGCATAATCACTCTGTGTGGGGCTCACTTTGCCTTCCTTTCCCAGAATTCTCCTTGTCTCCTAGACCTGCCTATCTTCCTGCCTCATTGGCCGAACAGTGTTTTATTCATTAGCCAATAAGAGAAATGTATATACAGGAGGACAAACCCCATCATATAAGTTTGCACTCCCAGTAGCAATGGAAGGGGGTTTGACTTGCACTATATCCTGTCCACAAAAGCTTTCACTTGTGTTTTTGATCTTCGCCATTTTGACAGGTGTTAGATGAAATCTCAGAGTCATTTTGATGTGCATTTCCCTGATGTCTAAGGATGTTGAACATTTCTTTAAATGTTTGTTTCCTATCCATTGGAGATTCTTCTGTTGAGAATTCTGTTTAGATCTGTATCCCATTTTTAAATTGGATTGTTTGGGATTTGATTTCTAGTATCCCGAGTTCTTTATGTATTTTGAAAATCAGCCCTCTGTTAGTTGTGGGTTTGGTGATGATCTTTTCCCATTTTGGATGCTGCTGTTTTGTACTATTTACAGTGTCCTTTGCCTTTGCCTTTCCTTACAGTAGCTTTTCATTTTCACGAGGATATATTAATTGTTGATCATTGTGCCTGCACTGTCTGTGTTCTGTTTAGGAAGTTGTCTCCAGTGCCAATACATTTAGGCTATTTCCAACTTTCTCTTCTATCAGGTTCAGTGTATATGGATTTATGTTCAAACTTTGGTCCGCTTGAACTTGAGTTTTGTTCAGGGTGATGGATTCTATACTGTGTGTGTATTTTCACTGGATTCTACAAAGTCTTTAATTTCTTTCTTTCTTGACATGGGGGCAATTTAGTAGACAGTTGTTCAGTTTCCTTGAGTTTGTAGGCTTTCTGTTGTTTTTGTCATTCCTAAAATGCAGGTTTAACATATGATGGTTTGATAGGATGCAGGGGTTATTTCAATTTTCCTATATATGTTGAGACTTTCTTTGTGATTGGGTATGTGGTTAATTGTTGAGAATGTTCCATGATGTGTCGAGAGGAAAGTGTATCTTTTGGTGAAATATTATGTGAATATATGTTAGGTCCATTTGGTTCATAACATCTTTTGGCTCCAGTATTTCTCTGTTTAATTTTTGTTCGGATAATTTGTTCATTGATAAAGGTGGGGATTAAAGTCTCCCACTATCAATGTGTGAGTGTCCACATGTGATTTAAGCTTTAGTAGTGTTTCTTTTACAAGCATGGGTGCCCTTGTGTTTGGGGTGTAGATTTTGAGAATTGAGGTGTTATGTTGGTCAATTTTTCCTTTCATGTGTATGAAATGTCCTTTCCCATCTCTTCCAATTAATTTTGGTTTGAAGTTTATTATTTTAGGTATTAGATTAACTATACCAGTCTGCCTCTTGGAGCCATTTCTTTTGATTATTTCTGTTTCCAATACTTAACTCTGAGATAATATCTCTCTTTGATGTTGAGGTGTGTTTCTTGTATGCAGAAGAAGGATGGATCTTGTTTTCATATTCATTCTTTTAGTTTATGTCTTTTTGTTGAGGAGTTAATTCCATTGACATTGACAGATATCATAATCTTTGTTAATTTTTGTTATTTTGTTGTAGTTGTTGATGCTAGTAGTGCATCTCTCTCTCAGTGTGTGTGTGTGTGTGTGTGTGTGTGTGTGTGTGTGTGTACATCTCTGTGTGTGTGTGTGTGTGTGTGTGTGTGTGTGTGTGTGTGTGTGTGTGTTTCTTTGGGTCATGGTAAAGATTATTTATTTCCTGTGCTTTCATGAGTGTAGTTAACCTCCTTGTGATAGAATTTTCTTTCAGTACCTTAAACTGGATTTTTAGATAGATATTGTTTAACTTGACTTTATCATGGAATATCTTGTTTTCTCCATTTACTGTGTTTGAAAGTTTGCTTGTTATACTGGGCTGGGCTGGCTGTTGTTTCTTAGAGTCTGTGGCACATCTGCCAGGCTCTTCTGTCTTTTAGAGTACCCATTGAGAAGTCAGGTATAATTCTAATAGGTCTGCCTATATATGTTATTTGGCTGTTTTCTCTTGTATATTTCAGTATTCATTTTTTGTTTGGTGTATTTAGTGTTTTAGTATATGACTGTGTCTTTCTTTTCTGGCCCAATATATTTGATGTTCTGTAAGCCTCTTGTACCTTTATTGGTATGTCCTTCTTTAGGTTAGGACATTTTTCTTCTACGATTTTGTTCAAAGTATTTTCAGTGATTTTGAGCTTAGAATTTCCTCCTTCTTCAGTTCCTATTATTCTGACATTTGGCCTTTTCACAGTGTCCCAGACTTTGTGTCAAGAATTTTTTAGAGTTAACAAATTTTGTTTGACTGATGTATGTATATCTTTTATCATGTGTTCAATGTCTGAGTGCCTGAGATTCTTTCTTCTATTGATGGGGGATGTCCTGTTTATATGTTTGTCTTATTGGTTGATAAATAAAGCACTGTTGGCCAATAGGGAAGCAAGATAAGTGGGACTAGGAGAGAAGGAGAATTCCTGGAAATGTAGGAAAAAGAGAGAGTCACCATTTGATCCCATGAAGAGAGGACACATGTCGCTGGTGTCCTTGATAAGGTAAGTCTTTATAAAAATATAGATTAGTAGTTATGGTTGATAATTAAAACTGAGATAGCATATAAGAAATCCTAGTCATTGGCCAGCAACACTGTAACTAATGTTAATCTCGGTGTGTTATTTGGGGGCCCTAACATGACAGAGGAACTCAGGCAGCTGGTGGAAATAGTTTTTGTTATATTCTATCTCTTGTATTCTTTTGGTGGTGCTCATCTTTGTAGTTCCTGTTTACTTACCTAGATTGTTTATTTCAAGAATTCCTTCAGTTTTTGTTTCCTTTATTACTTCTTTTACCATTTTCAGGTCTTGAATAGTTTTATTTGTTTCCAACAATTGTTTGTTTGTTTGTTTTTCTTGGTGTTCTTGACATCTTTAAATGATTTAATTAATTTACTCCAATTTTTATTGTCATTTCCTCAATACCTTTAGTGGATTTATTAACTTTGCCTTTTAGGATCTATATCATTATCATAAAATTCCTTTTAAGGCAATTTTCTTGGGCTTCAGCTGTGTTGGAATATCCAGGGCTTCCTGTGTAGTGTGGCTGGTCTCTGGTTATTGACATATTGCCCTAGCTGTTATTGTTTGTATTTATACACTTATGTGTAACCATCTGGATTTGGAGTGATTATAGGTCTAGGTGCTAATTTCTGGATTTGTTTTTGTTAGATGGGTGTTATCTCCTTTAGTTTCTTTTTCCTCTTTGGTCTTCTTGTTGCTATGGCCTATTGTTGAGTATACTGTCAGGGCTAGACTTCTGATATCCTGGATCATAATGCAGGGGATGCTGTAAATGTTTGTGACTAGTATTCTGGCTGCATATGGCCTCTGATCTGGTCAGGGTGTCCTGTGGTTCAGTATCTTTGCCTGGATTCTGGTGGGATAAGAGGCTTGTGCCTAGTTTTCAGGTAGTTGGCCTGGTCTCTGGGGTTCATGATTCTGCTCTGGCCTCTGGAGTCCTGGATGCTGGCCAGACTCTAGCAGAGTAGGAGGGTTCTGTCAGAGATGTGGGTTTGGATATGGTCTCAAGGAGAGGAATGATGGTTAGGGTTAGGTTGGGGAGCCACAGTTGGGAATGCTGGGTATACTTAGGGTTCAGGATGTTTGCCTGGCCACTGATGGAGTAGGAGAATTCTGCCAAAGTAGGAGCACATATAAGGTTATAAGGAGAAGAGGGCTACTTGGGGCTAGAATATTCCTGGTGATTTACCTGATTTTTCAGGGAGCTGGCCTGGCCTCTTATGGGGTAGAAGGCTTCTGCCAGAGGTGTAGACTAAAATATGGTGATAGGAAGAGAAGGAGGAGTTGGAGGTATGCTGAACAAGTGTGGGCAGTGTGTGTGGGGAATCTTACTTGGGGTTCAGCAAGCTTACCTAGTTGTGGTGTGTATTTTAACTTTCAGTAGAAACTCTTCCTGTTCATTTTGTTATGGGGTATATGTCTGTGTGGGTTGCTGTAAGTGGTCACACACCCCTATGTCGATGTCAGAGGAATACATTGACTCCCCCCACATCTCATTCCAGATGGGGTCTTTCACTAAACCTGAATCTTCCAGGTTTTGGGTAGGCTGACCAAAGAGTGAACCTCTAGATCTATCTGTTTTTGGCACTCCACCACTGAGCTTAAAGACACACTTAGCAGGCCTGGCTTAAAGAGGTACTAAGAATTCCAATTTAGGCCCTTATGCTTTCCCCATAAGAACTCTTACACACAAAGTAGTCTCTCTAGCATCATGGCCTATTCTTCAATTTAATGGAATAAGGAGATATAATGTTCTGCAATTTACAATTGACTATTTTTATTAAAATTTATTATTAAGAAATTACAAAACGAAACACTCCTCCACTGCTGGTGGGCATGTAAACTTTTTAGACCACTTTGGAAATCAGTATGGAGGTTTCTCAGGAAAATGGGAAACTGTCTACCTCAAGATCCAGCAATTCCTCTTTTGGGCATATACCCAAAAGAATAGACATTCATACAACAAGGACTTATGTTCAACTATGTTCAGAGCAGTGTTGTTTGTAACAGCCAGAACCTGGAAGCAACCTAGATGCCCCTTGACTGAAGAATGGATAGAGAATGGAATCTTGAAATTCATAGGCAAATGGATAGAAATAGAAGAAACCATCCTGAGTGAGGTAACCCAGTCACAAAAAGGCAAACATCATATGTACTCACTCATATATGAAATTTAGACATAGAACAAAGGATTTCCAGCCTACAATCCTCATCACCAAAAGAACTAGGAAACAAGGACTCTAAAAGAAGAATGCAGAGTCCCTGGAAAAAGGGAAGGGGCAGAATCTCCTGAGCTAGTTGGGAGCATGAGGATTGGGGAGAGGGAGCTGGGAGAATGAGAGGAGGAGAAGAGGAGGGGAGAGGAGGAAATGGAGGAGAAGGAAGGTTGAGTAGGGCAAGAATAGAGGAGATCAGGATGAGAGATACCATAACAGAGGGAGCCATTATAGGTTCGAGGAGAGATCTGGTACTAGGGAGATCTCCAGAGATCTACAAGGATGATACCAACTGACAGTCTAGGTAATGGTGAAGTGGCTACCCTAAATGCCCTTCCCTATAATGTGACTTATTACTGCCTTATATGCCAGCCTAGAGCCCTCATCCAGTGGCTGATGGAAACAGTGGCAGATACGCACAGCTATACACTGAACTGAACTCTGAAACCCAGTTGCAGAGAGGGAGAAGTGAAGATCAAAGAGGTCTGGACCAGGCTGGTGAAACTCACAGAAACAGTTGACCTGAACAAGGGGGAGTGCATGGACCCCAGACTTCTGTCTGGGAGGCCAGCACGGGGGACTGATCCAGACCCCTGATCATGGATGTCAATGTGAAGGCCTAGGTACTCTATGGGGCCCCTGATAGTGAATAAGTATTTACCCCTGGCATAAGAAGGGACTTTGGGAGCCCATTCCACATGGAGGATGCCCTCTCTGCCTGGACACATGGGGGAGGGCCTAGGCCCTGCTCAGGATGATGTGACAGACTTTGGGGAACCCTCATGGAGGGCCCTACCCTCCCTGGGATGTAGAGGGAGGATGATGTGGGGGCCTGGTGGGGGGTTTGGGGAAGGGGAGAGAGAGGGAGAAGTGATTGACAGGTGAAGCAGCCTTTTTTGTCTAATTTGAACTAATAAAATATAATCTCTTGGGGAAAAAACGAAATTACAAAACCATAAGATAATTATGAACCAAAATGAACCAGGCAACAAGTATGGGTTACGTTTGTGTCATGCTGTTTCTTATCCTTTTGATAATGTTCTCACATGGTCTCTCCTCAAATGCTTCTGTCATATTAGTCCCTTTTGAAAATGTATCTCAATCCAAGCCTACTGTTTCCTTGGGAACATTATGGGAGAGATAGGTAAAGGGCTGATTTGGTCAGCAGATGTGCACATGCTCACATACATCAGTTTATGGGATTTCACAGTGTTTCCTTCCTGTTCTTTCTCAATGTCTAGTGCTAAGAGAAAATGAAGTCTCATATTTATCATTCATATTTATTCGTGGTATAGCTATATTCGCTGTTACTATGTTAATTCTAAATTATTTGATACATTTTGACTGTTTAGCATGTACAAAGCCCTACAGAGTCTAGTATATAATAAAATGTATCCACAATTCTTGTGATTAGTGGAGGTTAATATTAACTGATAGACATTGGACCAAGTTGTTGTTTTTTAAGTTGCATCAGTTTAATAACAATAAAATGCCCTAAAAATGGGAAACTGAGAGCAAGGAAATTGGCCACTAGGCAGGACCAAGGGGATCCCTATTCATGGCACAAGGCCTGACTGCAGGGTCTTTGGTATTGCTGTTGCTACAAGGTTGGGAGGCAGCAATTGTCCTGTGGGAGCCAATGGTCATCTGGTTCAGAGTCCTTACTACTTCTGAGTTTGCTCAGCTTCTGCATGTCCTATATCTTGTCTTGCAGGCCAGACATGAAGGTCTCAATGGGTTTGTAACAGTCAACTAAGAGCACCTTGATTCTGGTAGTCCAGGTATCACTTTCCATTTCCAAGAGTTCATCCACATCTATCTCCAGTTCTGAGATCTCTTCTTCCTGGCAATTCTAGAGAAGAACGAGCTGTTCTAAGATCCACTGCTCCAGGTTGAGGCACCTCCATAGCTCCTTGTGGTCATTCTTGACAGTGGCTTTCCCTTGCCATCTCACTGAGCTATCATCATCCGTGCCCCCACCCACTCCAACAGAGCTCCTCGGACCTATGTTTTAAGTATAGCTTTTCCTACAATAACTTTTTAAGTTTAGAAAGTCATTTACATTATCTATACCTCTGATTCTTGAGAAATTTAGGCAACACAATTGCTAATTCCTTATAAGTTATATTTCTTCATAATAGAAACAGGACAAATTTGTTTAATATAGCATGAAGTTTGCCATGTCCACAAAAGAAATAAAAATCAAGGTCTTTTATTTCCACAGTTAAGACATTTCATACTCAGAAATGATATATGTGTTTTTTCTTACTGTTACTAGCGTTTTTATGTGTCTTAGGTCATGTCACAGAATGTGTCAGTAGAAAAAGAAAGCTTTGTTAAAGTTTAGACTTAGCTCTTTGTATTTTCTCCATTTGTCATCTTATATTCTACCACATGGGGAAGGATGGAAATGTAAGTCAGCAATTTTGATTTTAAATTACAATGCAAATCTTCCTCTGCTGACATGAACAGTGGCATCCAAAGTCACAGAAATGTTACATGCCACCAAATAATGTACTGTGACTTTGAATTATTTGTTTCAATCCCTAACAATGTTTCACTGTGTCTTATATAGTGATTGAAAATTACACAATTTTAAAAACTCACTAAAAAGCAACTAATAAAAGACATGTGTTTTACTTGTACTGATAGCTACCAGAGAAAGAAATTAAAAATGAAAACCCCATAATTTTATGAGAAAGCTGAAAGGAAAGAAAAGAGATTGTGGTCGATCACCATCTCATACACAAGCATTTATGACATAGTAATCTCCCAGTACTATCAGAACTGATTGAAAGATAATGCAAGATTTTTTTTCTTCTCACAATTTATAGCATGTATCCATTAGGAATAATTATGGTTGCATGATTTTTCTAGCTGTTATCTCTACAAGTGTTACTAATGGTTTTATCAATTACTCCCTGTCCAATAACTGCATGGTTGTAACCTAATTTAAACACACTCTATCACCAGGCTGATTGGTGTAGTAGTAAATGACAGCATTTGAGACACCAGCCAAATGACTCACTTCACTGACTTAGTTTGTCCCTAATAATTAACAATTAGTGAGTACCTAGAGAAGGTCCAGGAGACTGCAGTTAACATGTTTCTCTTTCTTTTCTAAATGCAGAAAGTTAGAAAGACTTCAGTGATTCAGATTAATAAAACCATGTCCTTTATGTATTAAAAACTGTATATATGGGATATACGGGGGGGGGGGGAGTGCAAGCAAGTGAGCGTGTGCATGCGCACATGCATGCACGCACGTGTGTGTGATCTGTTAATAACTCATATTTAAAGTTAATAAATAAGTAAACTGGGGGCTGATCTGTGTTTATACAGTTGTATCTTATCAAAATAAATAAATATGCTAAGACCCTCTTTTGATAATTTTTCACAATTATTTTCATGCTTTGGTTCAGAAGCAAAAGCAGTCTGCTAAAAGAAGAGTGGTGTTGGCAAATGAGGCCCTCATTACTGTTCATTAGTAGGAACTTTACATACAGCTGAGGGTTCAGAGAGGCATTGCCTCGTAGATCTAGCAAGGAAGAAATTTAAAATCATTATTAATTTTCTACTTTTAATGAATGTAAAGTTTGGATTTTCTTTAAAGATATCATTGCTAAGGTTTTTAAACCAAAATTATCCTAGTTGAAAGTCTGAGCCATAACTTAAGTTCAGAAAGATCATGAGTATAAATAAGATAGGAAATGCATGCATGATGGTGTTCTTGCCATGTGTTGTCCTACTGTGGAGTGTTAGTATGTTTGGATTCACCCTGAAGAAACTTTAGTTACTTTTGTATAATTCATAAATTTGGATATTTTGTCATGCCTTAGTTCATTATTCCCTCCAAGTTAATCATGAAAGATAATTATTTAATGAGAGGAATGACTGTGAAATAGAATGATGATCAAAAGCTTCACTCCACCCTCTGATGTTATCCCAAGTGTTACCAAGATGCCTTAACCTGAAGAAACACTGTGTTGACTTCATTCCATATTAAGTTATCCCATGGGAAAAAAATGTAAGTACATTTTTTGGACTACACAGATATGTCACTGCCTTGAAGCTGTGGGAATGTACAAAGTAATCGTTTTGAAACATCACATCTTGAAACAAGCCTGTATTGATGCTAGCAGTTCAGGACACATTTTTATCTCAGAAGCAGATACTCCTTCATAATAGGAAATACATAAGAAACCTGGTTTCTCTGGCATACTTCACCAACGTGCTAAGTAAGTCACACATATAAATGGGTGAAAGTCAGGACCACAGCTACTGCCTACTATTGAATACCACTCCTTGATTATATATTTATGTCACCATTCTGCAGTATTCATAAAAGAAATCAGTGGAAAAAAAGAAAATAAATCACTAGAGATCTGACCATTTCCTGTGCAAGATCACAATGGCCAATTTGCAGAAATGGGCTTCTCTAATTTTCCCTTGTAGAAATGAGGTTATGAAATAGCCATAATGGCACAAGAAATGCCTTCTCTGAAAGCTGCTAAGAAAACTCTCACCATAATAGAGGGGCAAGGACTCGTGGTGTTTCTTACAATGCCATTGAAGCCCCACCTCTCCTTACACAGTTATATTTGCATATTCTTTTGAAAACCACACATTGAGTATCTATAGCCCCAGCTGATGTCATCGGGCACAGCATGCAGCCACTAGAAGTGGGACAATTATAATTTTTGTAGCTGATTAATCATCATGAAAAAGTAACAGTCAATTGACTCAATCATACAACCATGGTGATTAATCACACTTCACTTGTGTTTTTCCCCCAAGTATTTTACTGACAGTGCAGATGTTGGTTGATTTTCTCCTTTAGCCTTTTACTTGGTCACAGATGTTAAGTAATCACCTTGCCCTGATACTTGACTTACCCGTAATCTTCAGTATTACAAGCCCTTAAAACAAAATATGCTCCTTTCTTAGAAATCAAATGACAGCATAGTCATTACCTTTAAAAAAAGGTTAATCAATATATGAAATCGCCATAATTGTGTTCTGCAATCACAGATGCTTTTTTTTAAAAAAATAATTATGCTACTGCCTGGTTGTTCCCCAATGTCTGGTAAAATCATTGGAAAAGATGTACCCTCACACCCTTACTAGTTCAATTCTATTTACAGTTAGTCCAAAACTAGGTGTTCCAATTCTAATTAATAAAAAGCCATCAGCTGCATATCATAAGACAGACATGATTTACTCCTAAAAATAAAACAAAAGCCATGTTCTCCACTACATGTAACACCATTTGAGACTTCTCAGTCACTGGCCCATAATAGCTGAAGTGACTTCACTGGTGTCACGTTTGTAAAATTGTCACATATGAAATGTTTATATTTAAGAAGAATTTACAAATACACCAGTCTGTTGGTAAAAACAGCAATGTTCAAGGAATATTATGAATGAGTCAATTACATCATTTTATGAAACAAGCAACAATCTGGTTTGTATTCAAAGTAACAGAAGTGGTAAACAACAGGGTCTTTTGTAGAAGTGGGATTAGCCAGTGAGGTGTGTGGAAGATATGAGGCAGTGAAATCCTAGTAGACAGGCCTGTGTGCTTTAACGTCTCAAATGGAAATATCTGAAGGAGAAGCAACACAGCTGTCACAGAAAGAATTACCTTTCACCCACTCTTTAGAATGGCTTATATGATTTCAGTATTGCTAATCTTAGGAGGAGGAATTGGATCCTGATGCCAACCTTCAGATAGTCTTTGGTATCCTTTTCCCTGTTGGAAATTGTCCTCATACCAAGCATAGTGTCACTTGGATTTGTCTGGGGCTACTGTCTTCAGACTCTTAATAAAGAGCTTTGGCTTGCGTATAATTGTTAATAAACTAATTCTAAAAATCCACTCAAATGTCACTTATAATCAGGATTTTCTGCTAGGCTAGGACCCCTGGGGAAACCTTTGAAGCTATGAAACTTGCATGTAATGGCAAGGGTGAACATAAGGAGGTGAAGACCACAATTATTTTTATAGTCTCATTGTTTAAAATAAATCATGTATGATGAAGCTCAGAATGATTTGCAGCTGTGAAACTAGAAAGAAACTAAGGGGTGGTGAGGAGAACTGGTAGGAAAGTAACTTACTCCAGTCTTCTTTGGATATGCCAGAGGGAGTGGCGAAGCAATGACTGCTTATAATTTATAGCAGTAACATCAAGGCACAGAAGACAATACAAAAGCATTTCAGAGAGAGGATACCCATGACATGAAACTATTTAACACAATTAATCAAAAAAGCTTAATTATTCAATTAGATGGATAAATGAATCTCCTTAAAGTGGATATGCAAAAAAAGAGAGTGATGGTGAAATCTTTCATAGGGGAAATGAGTGCAACAAATCAGCTAAATATGATCTCTTAAAAAATTCTGAATAATAAGTCAGTGATTATGCTTTAATTGGGCTTTAGCTTTATTATAATTGAGGACACTCATTATCTTGTTTTATTGTATTTATGATTTTAATATTCATACCATTTGGCACTTTATCTTTGTATACTTTCTACCAGGGCTTGTTGCACTTCCTGGCTGATTAGTGCCTGGGTCAGTGTGAAGTGAATACAGATGTCTCAATAATGATCAGGATGTAGGCTGATCTGCAGTGTTTGAAGGTCGCCTATAAAGTCATCCTTTGTGCAATTGAGAGGCTGTTTTTTAAGCATGCCCCATCACTATCTCTCAATGCAAACAGCTCTGTTGGTAAGATTCATGTGATGGGAGACTGAAACTGGTTTCCACCCTTCAGTGGATTGAGGGACTTTCTTTTAGAATATGATAAATGCTCCTAAAATAATAACTCATAGATGTATATCTATCCTTTCTTGGTAGGCATGCTTTATGCAAAAGGAAGATCTAACTGATTATCTCAGCTCTTCCTCTGAGGGGGAGCCTAGGGCAAGTGGAGCCCTGTCATAGGACTGTCATTACTCCCATAATAAGCTACCCATAGATAGGTACCTACTCACAGGCACAGAGGGCAGTTGGTCACCCCCAGGATAAGCTACCCATAGGCACAGAGAACTGCTGGTTGCCCCCAGGATAAGCTACCCACAGGCACAGCTAAGCAACATATTATTCCCATACTTTTGTCAAACACTTTGCGCTGTAAAAAGTGCACACACATCAGATGACTTACACACTTGAAGGGAGTCAGGGTGTACTCAGAAGTCAGTGACTATGCAGCTGCCTCACATGCAAGAATCTTTAAATGAGACTGAGCGAAGCCAATGGATTAACCATTTTCTTATTATGCACTGAATTTTTGTGAACCCTAGTGGTGTATGTGGATATTTAGGTCATATTTGAAATTATTTGAATATACCAGTGGTAAAAATTATACTTAGGATATTATTTAGATCTATAATTTTTCTAGTTACATTAAGAAAAAATTAATGTATTATTTTTATTTTTTGAGATAATAAATCATTTCTCCCTTTCTTTTCTTCCATTCAAATTATCTCAGATATCCTTCCTTGCGTTTTTTTAATTCATAGCCTTTTGCATGAATTGTTGCGTGTAAATATGTATATGTATATATCAGTGTTTGGCTCTGCACTTGTATCTGTCTGAGACTATGTTTGTGTGTGTGTCTGTATCTGTGACACATGCCTGTGACTGTGTTTGTGTCTGTGACTCTGTGTTTTGTGTCTATTACTTTTCCTGTGTCTGTGTGTAAGTGTGTGTCTGTGACTATGCAAGTGACTGTGTCTATATGTGTCCATGAATGTGTCATTGTTGTGTTTCTGTGTCTGTGTCTGTGTGTAACTGTGTCTGTGACTATGTCTGAGTTTGTGTCAGTGTCTGTATCTCTGTGTGTCTGTGTAATTTTTGTTTGTGTCTGTGTCATGGGTCTGTGTATATGACTGTGTGACTGTGTCAGTGTGATATGTCTGTGACTATGCCTGCCTTTGTGTCAGTGTGTTTGTTGTGTGTCTGTAACTCTGTCTGTGTCTGTCTCTGAGTGTGTCTGTGACTTTTCTGTGTCTTTCTCTTCATGTGTGAGTGTGAGTGTGTGTGTGTGTGTGTGTGTGTGTGTGTGAGAGAGAGAGAGAGAGAGAGAGAGAGAGAGAGAGAGAGAGAGAGACATTTTCTCTGAGTGTCAGTGTCTTTTCTCTGTGTCTCTGTGTCAATTTGGGTCTGTGGACTGTGTCTGTGTCAGTTTGTGTCTGTGACTGTGCCTGTGTATCTGTGACTGTATCTATGTGTGAGTCTGTGGATGTGTGTCTTGTGTCTGTGTCTATGACTGTGCCTGTGTCTTTGTCATTCATGTGTCTATCTTGTTTGTGTATGTGTATGTATTTATGCATATATTACTAAATAATAAATATGTACTATTACTAAATAATAAATAAGTACAACTTCCTCAGTCTCTGTAACATTACTTATATGCATATTTTCAGGGCTGCTATTGGATAATCAATTGATATATTCTTCCCTGGGGAAGACTGTTTCTTTTGCTCCAGCATAATTCCTAACTATATTCTGAACATTTGTCTTTATATGCACAGGTAAGTGCAGTCATCACCTCATGTCAAGGAAACCTCTCTTTATAACAGATGGGAATGATTACAGAAAACCACAACAAATCAAAATACCAAATTATGAAGCCCAGTCCCAGTGAACACACCTAAGGCTTGGGGAATTACTGCAGAAGAGGAGGCAGAAAGATTTTAAGTGTTGTGTGATTGTGTTTCCTAACAATGTCAAAATCTACACCCATAAAACCTCACCAACATGACTGCCTAAACATGAGCTCAACAAAAACAATAGACATGCAGATATGAACAGTGGAAATTACAAAGAACTGCAGGCAAGGAAGGAAAGCTGAAAGCGAAAGAAACAATCTTTGTTTCTATAAAACTAGTTGTTCCTGTTATCTGACCTTTTCATACATGCATGGTATGTAATGCATTTTGATTACTTTCATTCTCTATCATCTTTGTTATTTCCCACCCAGTCTACTACTATTACTCCCCACATTTGCCTTTCCCATGTTCACATAATTCCAATATTTTTTGTGACCCACTGAGTTCAACTAGTACCATCTGTGTGACCATGGGTCTGGAGCTATCAAATGGAGCCCAGTGGGCTCACAAGTGGGTATACAAGTGAAGACAATGATGTTCCCTCTCTGTAATCTATCAGTATCCAGTAGTTCAGTATGGGCAGGTAGGTCCCTTGAGTATTTCCCTCAGTTTTGACTGACTGCTAATAAGTCTAGTCCTGGGCAGGTGCAGCACAGACAATTGCTGCCTCTGTGCTCAGTACAGCTATGGCTATATGCTCAGAAAATTGGATTTCATGACTCTTCATACAGTTTTCCAGATTTAATTTTCCTTCTTCCTCTTCTTCCATGATACGTCCTAAACATCAGAGGGATGCTATTAGTGTTCTCTTTAGGACTAAGAACTCTGACCACTCGAGGTCACAATTTCAGAGCAAGTTTAAGCTAGCATGGCAGGGCATATACAGATGCAGAAGTTGCTGAGTCCATGATGGCAAGGATGTGATTCAGGTGTTCACAAAACAAAGGATGTGAAGCCAACAACATAAATCATAACCTGAGGCAGTATGGATTTCAAAGACACACATATAGGAGCTACTTCTGGCAGTCAGTTTCTTCTCCTACTGGTCTTCAGTGTTGCAAGTCGGAAACTATTTGAAACATTACATTATTGAAGATGCTTCAGACACAAACTACTAGCATTATGTTTCTGGCCCCTAAAAGATCCTTTCACTTCATACTGTAAAATTTATTTAGCTTATATTTAAAAGAATTTCTAGACTATCAAAGGCCCACTGATGTTCAAAAGTCCAAAGTTCAAAATATGTTTTGAGAGATAAGTAGTGACAGAAGTACATTCACACCAATTATACTGGGGTATGTCTCTCTTCCGGAATCTTGCTTTCTCTCAACCCTGGCACTTAAATCTGGTTAAAATATCCTTATTGAACCCCAATTCTTCTTCAACCAGTCCTAAAAGCCTTTTCTGTGTTGAAGCCATGAATCGAGGTTTGGCCTGACTCAAGATCTGGAAAGGTAAGGATCATCCCCTGGATGCCCCAGGCGGCACAGGTCAGGTGCTAGGCTTCCCACTGCTCTTTCCCACAATGCTGGGAAAATCACCCTGAAACCGTGTGAAAAAGGATGCAAGAAGGAGGAATTTGTTCACTGAAGACAAAGTTAACTGTCTTGGTCAGGATTCCTGGGCAATATCTAGGCAAAGACTGAGACCTTCCCCCAAGTTCATACACACTAGTTTCTGAAGACAGAAACATAATTGCTATTTAACATAGTATAATATTATTTTTATGCAAGCAACCTTCACAGCATAGTAGTGTCAAATATTTACTTCTCAATGTTGCACATTTCTTTCCTAAGCTGAATCTTCGGACACTGCGTGGTTTCTGGGTTAGCACTAGCCTTCCTGCTTTCCTAGCTACCTCTCTTGATTCAGCTTTCTTTTGGCTTATTCCACAAAATATGTTTCTTATTCTTCAAGAGCTTAGATCACATTACAAAAAAAACTACAGGAACATCCTTTTTCTCAGGGACATTGGTCACTCTGCTGTCTGTAAACAAAAATAATGGATATTGTCCATGCTGTTCTTGGAGTCACCTCTTTTTACATTAGGTCTGGAGTAGGAGATGTGAGAGCTTCATATTACTTCCAGATAAAAGAATCCATTTTTATGCATTGAAGCATTTGAGTGATTTGTGCCATATATTGTTTTATAGCAGAAAGTATTTCCCCCTCCAAATATATCACAAACAGTGCACTACTTACTTAAATCTATAACTAAGATGTGTTTCCAAACTAAGAGGTATTTTCAAAATTCCATACAAGAGATTCCCTTACCAGTTTCACAATATTATGATAAATCATTTTGATTATGAATTCCATTATTTTTCCTAATGAAATCATATATATTGTCATATGAATTTAAATGTAATATTTCAAAAGGGCAAAATAAAATGAAGTAATATTTTAGTTGTTTTCCATTCCATTCTGCAATTAAGTTCTGGATAAAAATTAAGTGACATAACTTATTCATATTAGAAGAATTTTTAAAAAGAAAAAAGAAATGCATATAATGCCATGAACTACCCTTTTTGCTGGGTTAGCTGAAATACTATGAGAAGAAATCCACCTGCCATTCAGTTTAATTTCTTGTGTTTAGAGCTCTACAACATTCTGTGTAAAACTAATCAATAAAAAGGATTTATGAGGCCCTGAAATAGAACAGTCGAAAGGAGGAAATTATAGTCAGTTTTAGTTATTAAAGATTTTTGCCATGAAATTTAGTGTGAGGGAACCGTGATACATCTTTTTTAGCTGAAACAGAACATTTATCAAGCACATGTACTAGGCAGACTACTGTGCTTTGGCCTGCTGCAGCGTGTCTTTATTTGTTGCTCACCATTAAAGTGAAGAAGGTTCCAGAAGAAAGAGACAAGTTGAGGAAAGTTCAGGAAACAAAGTGAGCCATGTCTGCTGCAGTCAAGAAAAGAAAAGTGTCCCTGTCCATATGAAATTGTTCTGTTTGATTTTGTTTTGATTAGTTTTAAATGAATAAAGACAAGGCAGTGCAACATAAATAGGAGGCAAAGGAGAACAGAGGTAAGGAAGAAAACAAAGTAAGGCCGACCATCACTTCAAAAGGATTGTTCTAATATGGAGGCAAAGTGAGGCCACACTAATACTCATAGACATGGTCAATACTGATTTTCACCATAGTATTTGCAGAAATACACATGTATCGGCAGAAGTTATTTATGATCTGTTTAATGTTTTTGCTTGCTGATTTTTGAGAGACAACCTCAAAGAACATGGGCACATGCTATCAGGACTCTTGTTTAGACATATTTCATACCAGGATAATGTGAGAAAATTCGAGTTTAGCTTTCGCTTGATGAATTACAAATGACAGATGGGAAACTGCAATATTTTGAAAATAAAAAATACAATTACATACCTATCATAAAATTGCCATAATAATGGTACTCAGTGCTTATACTGAATTCTTCACCTGCAAAGCACTTACGACTAATTATGCCTCATAACACTCCCGAATGGCAGGTAAGCACCGTTATTGCCATTCTACAGATGGGGAAAATGAGGCATGAACAGCTTTGCCCAAGGCTATTGACAGTGAATAGAAAAAGTTTGTGTTATTGTTTAGGGGCTCAGTCTTTTATGTTTAAAAGAGTAGGAGACTGTCACTCTTTCCAGTGAAGTAATGAAGATGCAACACTATTTCTCTGCTGAAAAGAGGATTTGCTTCCATTTCAGTTGATACTGATTCCCTTATAAAATGAAATTATACCTGCCTTCAGAAACCAATAATAATCTCAACCCAGTTCCTTGCTGGTTTCATTCATTTTCTTACTATCTTCACAATTACACCACAGAATGACTTCATAAAATGACTAGAAAGTTAGGACTTTGCAGTTTGTGGCACCTGGTTTCACAACATTGGGATTTGAAAAGTTATTATTCAAAAGGAACAGCTCTATTTGAAAATTATAAAGTCTGTCAGTTGGCTTTATTTCACAGTTTTGATAAGATTTCTCACTACCACTGAACAGCAATGGTTGGAAATTTTAAAATTGTATATCATGTGAGGAGAAAATAATATTTTCTTTCTTATACTGAATAATTCTTTATATAATCTTCAGACCTCCCAAAATTATTGTTTAAAGAGCAGAGTAAATTCTACATCTGAAATTATTTGAAGACTGTGTATCTCTTCATTGTAGAAGAAGTCAACTCATTTTAAGGCTATGCTGAAGTGGAGGCAAGTGTAAAAAATTAGCAGGAATTTTTTTCTTTTAATCAATGTTGGGTGATCAGTGAGGTGACAAGTCATGTTTCTATGTTGTATTAGTTATTTTCTCATGGCTGTAACATGTACCAGTGAGGAACATTTTTAAAATGCAGGACTTACCTCAGCATAGGACATCTGTGTTCATTGCTTTTAAGACTGAGGTGAGGCAGAGTGCCATGGCAAAAGACGTGGTGGAATAGAACTGATAATTTCCTGGCAGCCAGAGATCATAAATTATAAGACAAGAAGGGATCAAGGACAAGAGAAGCCCTTATAGAACAGACTCTGGTGGCTTCTCCTCCATATAGCATCCACCTTCTCTTTTCTAGCAATTTCCATCAGTGTGATCAGATTACAAATTCCTTAAAGGTGTAATCCATAGATAAGGTTGGATAATTTACAATCTAGTCATTGAGCTATATAGAAGTCATGGTAAATGTCCAGACTCAACACCAGCTGAAGTTGCATAATCTGCAACAAGAGTGGATAATACACTAAGACTCTCAAATAGGAATATACAGGCCAGTCATATTTTTCTGTTCACACATGAGGTGAAGAAACCAGAAAAGGGCTGGAGATAACCATTTTACTGTTTTTACATTAAGAACAATACTTGCCAAACTGCCTGAAACACAAGTGGCAAGAATAATTTGTTCCCTAAAAATCATTCCTGGAAATTTTGTAAATAAAATTTCTCAACAATGAAAAATTTTGAACTTGGAATGTGAGAATGGTTACTAAACTCTGAATAGATTACAAGCATTAATGTGTACTTGAGGTTGTAAATTTTATGAAATGTGAATTATTACTTTATAATTTCTTCAATTTCAGAAAATGCCAGTGAACCACTCCCATTTGGTAGTAATCTATTCTAGCTTCCAGGAGCATTGCTTTATACATTTAGGGTATAGTCCTTAGGATAGTTTCACAGATTAGCTGCTCTCTAGTCTTCTTGTGACTCCACTCTGCAGATGCCACTTGAGTAAATAGCTGCTGTCTGTTCTCCACATTCAAATCACACAATGGAACACTTGAGACTACCATCATGGCAAACAGTGAGAAATGGGCATGCTTCATTTCAGAGTAAAATCATCTCTTGACTTAAAAAGAAAAAAGCCATAGCATATGAGGATGTTGAGTTAACTTGTTTGCCATCATAACTATTCAAAAAAGTGAATAATATAGTTGTTATCTCCAGCCAATTGGAATATTGGACTCTACCCTGGTTCCTTTTGCTTAATACTAATCTGTATTAAGCAAATACAAGAAGACTACAATGAGCAGGGACCTTGCCTAACTACCACAGAAAACAACATACGAGTACAATGAAGATTTGCTAAATAAATAAGTGTGAAATAAGACTCATTGATTTAGTGATAATTTGATAGCTACACACACACACACACACACACACACACACACACACACACACACACACACACAGTCTGCTTTTTCACATCTTCTTCAAATTTTAGGCTTCAAAATCTCAGCTCTTACATGACACAAGGATACAGTAACCTTGCAAAATAACTTCAAGTTTCAGATATAGATGTCTGATTACACACTCATAGTGATTGAGAACTACTTCCATCTTGACATCCCCGATTGGTCAATACTATGCTAGGTAACAGTTTCAGAGTGGAAATCCAGACATGTGGAAATCAAGATGAAAGAAGCATTGAGGGGATTGTTAGCAATGAATCTATTCTGTGACACAATTTCCTATAAAATGACCACATTTACTTTAGAAAAATCTAGTAAAGAATTAAATACTTATAAAAGGCTCATGTTATGCCAACTTGACAGGCTAGCATCATCTGAGAGGAGGGAACATCAATTGAGAAAAATGACTCCCTAAAATCAGGCTATGGCAGTCTGGTAGAGCATTTTCTTTATTAGTGATTGATGTGGGAGATCATATTCCATTCTGGAATAGAGCCACAACTGGGCTGGTCGTCCTGAGTGTTATAAGAGAACAGGAAAAGCAACCCATAAGTAGCAATCCAGTAAGAATCACCCCTCCTGATCTCTACATCAGCTTCTGTCTCGAGGTTCCTGCCCAATTGTTGTTTCTGACTTGCCTCAATGGACTGTGATGTAGGATAAATGGCTTCCTCCCTGAGTTGGTTTGATCATGTTCATCACAGCAGTAGAAACTCTACCTAAGACAAGATTCATTTACAAAACTAACAGGTTTAAAATTCTATTGTTTAAAAGATGGAGAAGGGAGGGTCAGGAGCTCAGTGTCTTTACCTATATAACCAGTTCAAGGTCATTCTGGACTACAGGTGACCTTGTCTCAAAATGTAAAAACAACAATCACAAAACAACTGCACATTTAAACTTATAACTTAGAAACTCAAAACATAAAAATGAGTGAAAAGATTTAAAAACACATGTGAATTTTTGATTATTATTTACACTTCGTATCCATATTAGGACAGGATGTCAAACATATCATGAGCATTATCACTTGCCAATATTCTATAAAACCTAATTTTGGTATTTATATTCTAGGAACTACATGCAATATACTGTTAATTTCTAATCATTTCCCCATTAGTATACATTTTAGCGTGAATCCAATTTTTCATTAAAATATATATCTTCTAAGATAACTGTATCTATAAACTTCATTCTAGATCTGTTATCATTTCCCATTTAATATAATGTTAAACTTTTTAACATCAGATTAAATTTCATAGTTTTTTTCTATCCTATAACAAAAGCTTTCAGTATTTCAACTAATCAGAGTACTATATTAAAATGTAGCCACACTGTCCTTTTCTTCAGCCTTTAGCATCATAGAAAATTTCTTTCAAGCAAAGTAAACAATTTATTTGAAATATCTTTTATATTATCTCATATAACCTTAATAGTGTTCTTATGAATGTTGCCAATTATATTAATATACACATACTCATTCAGATACTAGCAATCTTTTGGTTTATATTTTTAGGAATGCTTAAACTTATCATATTCTACTACAAGTTAATTGAGAAATATCTTGTCATTTTGTTTCTTCTACAAATTTTATAATGCCTTTCATTTTTCTACCTTGACATTTATTTTTAACTAAATTGAAATGCTGCAAAAATACTTGAAAACTGTCATAACAATTTGACCCTTTGCCATTTTATAAGTATGTTCACCACTAGAAAACTGGCTCAAATTATTATCAGATCCTTGGCATAAACAAATTAAATTGTTAATAATGCACATTAATGGTTTTTATAATTACTATGTCTACTAAAGTTTCTATGTCTATCATAGTTTGATCCAATTTATAGTCTTGATGGGGGATGTCTTTCTGTATATATGTTTCTTATTGGTTGATGAATAAAACACTGTTTTGCCTATATCCAGTAGAGGTAGGAAGATAGACTGGATTAGGAGATGAGGAGGATTCTGGGAAAGTTAGGCAGAGAAGGCACGGAAACAGTTACCATGAAGACCACAAATTATTAACAGGTCCAGACATTCTCTGGTAAGTCAAGAACATGTGGAAATACATAGATTTAGAGAAATCAGTTAATAATTATGACAGAGCTAGTAAATAAGAAGCCTGAGCCATAAGTCAACAGTTTAATAATAAATATAGTATCTGTGTGTTTATTTAGGTCTGAAGATGCAGTGGGACCTGATGGGACAGAGAACCTCTGCAACAGATCCCTTGTATAATCTTTGGGCCAAAAGTCTTCTAGAAACTCTTGTTAAATAGCTGAAATTGTATAGCCTATACTGGGCAAAGTGAATTTAAGTAGTTCACTCAAGATTTGTGCATCTTAACAAGAGTAAATGGTCAACTTTCAGCAAGTAGAAAAAGTGAGTGGCTTTTACACAATGGGCTTTACAGATGTGACTGTAGCTAACAGAGTGCCATGTATCTCTGAACATAGTTGAGTCACTCCTGTAATGCATCAGATGTATGTTCTTCAAGACACATGATGTTTCTAGCCCCAGGTGATTAACTAGATTTCCAATACCAGGTATGATTTCCCTTTTTTTGAGTGGGACACCCTTTGGTTAACACTAATATATGTGTGCCACTGGTGTCAGCTTAGGGATATCATGTTATACTAGTTGTTAGTATGGTTTATAGGCAATCATAGCTGGGTAGGATTGGTGATTGCTGCCGGCTTTTGAAAGCTTATGTGATACCGACTTTCAGGTCAGATACAACTGTTTGATGTCAGGGGCCAATACCTGTTGTATATGCTATATTCAGTGATAAGAACTTAACTTTTTACCTCAGAGAAGCAACCAAGGAAAACAGCAACAGCCTATGATATTTTTAGAGTCCTTTAAATAACACTGAACAACACGACACAGAGTGTTCCTCATGCCTGGTATTGAGTTCTTGTTAGATGTTCTATGGCTCTTAGGAGGAACATTGCCAGTACAGATGAAAATTTTTCATTTGAGATATGTAATCCACATATGTATGTGTACATATGTGTGGATGACTGCATGTTTGGATATATATTTTCATTTTTCATTTATGCATATTATAGGTAGTTGGTAGTATGACTCCTTATGATTTTTTTCAGAAATACTTATTGTTATTTTGCTGTCTTTTTTCTATATTTAGTTCCCTTCCTATTTTTAGCTCTTCCTAAATTGTTTTCTCCATTTACCCCTTCAGACTACTTGTACCTGCTATTATCTTCTCCCTTGATTCTCTTGCCCCAACAATGGTCCAATTTTACCTTCCTGGTTTCTACACTTACTCAGGTTATAAACTCACATTGGAAGATTGGAAGGTGGGGGGAGCTTGATGTGATCTTTGTCTTTTTGGATTTGGGCTACCTCGCTCAATATTAACTGAAAAAGATAACAACAATGGATGTGTTAACATGAATGGACAGATGGCACAACTGCAGAGGCCTTAACTGTAAACAAAGAACTGAAGGTAACTGAGGAATGCTGAGAAGAAGAGAAATGCTCTTTTGCAGACAGCAGGAGACCAATGGGTGTAACCAATCAAACATACACATAGAAGTAGCATTATACAGACTGAGTAGAATCTATTTTGCACACACACACACACACACACACACACACACACACACACACACACACACACATATATATATATTATAACTATATATATACATACATATATATATTTATATATATATAATTAAAGAAAAGGAAATCATGAATTTGAAATTGTGCTTGGGAAGGTAGAAGGGAGGGTTTGGAGGGAGGAAAGGTAGAAATGATACAATTGCATTATAACCTGAAATAGAAAAACATTATAAAAAAAATTAAACATTATTGCCTTTCCTTATGTTTTTTTTATAAATCCCCTATTTACTTTTTCATGAGTATTTGTGTATTATAGGTAGGACTCCTCATTTTTTTTGCCAAATTTCTTAATTATACCTGTTACTTAAAATTACTTAAAAGCCCTCCATTTTGTAATTCTTGGTTTGTGACATACATTTTATGAGTTAAATTTTTATATATATTCCAATGTGTTGCATTACTCTCTATTCTGTTCTGTTAACCTAAGTGCAATTTCTTGAATCAGAACCACATAATGTTTTAGCATCCTATTTAAACACTTTATTATAGTAAAGATATTGTTTTCCCTTTCCCATATTGTTTATCTATATCTTTACCTATTTATTCTTCCAGATCAAACTTAGAATTTTTCTATATGATCTTAAATAACATTTTATTAATGTATAATTATTTTGGATGCTATGTGTATATTTTATAAACTTCAGTGTTACTAACTACAGTCTGTTCATATTGTATTGTCTATTTTATTTCTATTACTTTGTAAAGTATCATAAAACTGATCATGTAGATTATGTGGATTTCTTAATAAGATGTTACTATAATGTGAATAGTACCTTTTCTCATTATGTACTCTAATTGGTTATTTCTGCTATGCAAAAAACTATCAACATCACAATTTAATTTGTATCCAATCACTGTAATGAACTTCAATATTAATTCTCATAGTTTTGTAGATTATCCCCTTGAGTTCTCTATTTAAATAGTCATATCATATGCAAATAATAACAAAAATTGCCTTTTCTTACTTCACTATTATATTTTATTTCTTGTATAAGAATATCTAAATCTGTTAACTTACATGGAAAGACTCGAAACAATTTTATATTCATTAGATATAATACTGAATTTTTAAAATAGTATTTCCATCAATTCTTTAACATTTCATGTAATATATTCATTCACACTATCTCCAGCTTCTGTGTCCTCACTGCCTTACTCACCCAACTGTGACTTTTCTTTTTTTTATTTTTTTTAAGCCTCACTGAGTCCAGTTTTTGTTGGCCAATAACTCTTGGGAGTGGGGCCAGATCTGGAGAATAGTAGCCCTCTAATGCTCATGACATTTAAGAATGCTGACTTTCTCTCTCCCAGAAGCCAATAGCTCCTTAGCTAGTTCTGTGTCCCTCCACTTCTCCATATGTCTGGCTTGAGATTATTCATGTCTTGTACATGCTTTTAAAATCACTATGAGTTTATCTGATCAACTGCTCAGTTGTGTCCAAAAATTCACTATTTTCTTGAAATTATCTTGTTTTCTGACTCTTAGATTCTTCCCACCTTCTGTTGTATAGATCTCGCAGATCCCTAGTGAGAAAGGTATCATATGTATGTTGTACTTATGGCTAAACATTTCGTAGTCTTTAATTATTTTTACTGATCTGTTGTAAGTCTATATGTTGATTGTCATGTACTGTGAGAAGATGCTTCTAGTATAAGGATTGAAACATGTATGAATCTATGATGATAGTTATAAATCATTTGGAGTCATTTTAATACTATATACATTTGGCAGAATTAAGCTAACAGGACACATATTCTGAATCTTCCTCAAATGGTGCTTGTCTTATTGGATAGCTACATGTAATGTTCATTATTATATTTTATTTAATTAAAATTCAATTACATTATCCTCCCTTCCTTTAGTCTCTCTTATCCCTCCCATGCTCACTTCATTCCTTTCCAGTTATAACCTTCCTTATTTAACCTTTGTTGTTATAAGTGTGTGTGTGTGTGTGTGTGTGTGTGTGTGTGTGTGTGTGTGTGTGTTGTGTTGTGTGTGTATGTCCTTTTAGCATTGCCTGCATATATGTTTTAAGGACTTGCCCTGTTTTTATTGGAATATCAATCATGAGACTTATCCCTGAGAAGACTATTTCCCCTTTTCTCAAGTTGGTTTTTTGCTTATAACTCTTCATCATGGGGTGGGAACACATGATATTTCCCATATCTATGTTGACATATCAACTGATGTTAAAATTGTTCAAATTGTTTCAGAAGCCATGATGTTGAAGTTTCTTGGGTGCAGCTTCTCTGCCATAGGATAAGGCTCTGGTATATCAACAGCACAAGCCTTGAACCCAAGGATCATAGATCATTAGGGAAAAGTAGACAGATTGATTGTAAGGGCCAGAAGACAAGAAAAATTCTATAAGAAAAGCAGATGCTATTAAAGAGATACCATTAAGGTATGCTAATTTTTAATATTCTAATGTTGTAATGTTGTAATCCTAATGTTGTAGAAGATGTCTTTGCCAATAAAGGAGAGCAAACAGAATATTAAAAACATGACTTTTTTACATGTCAATCCCAGTTCACTTTGAAAGGTATTGAATGGCTGATAAAAATATATAAATGTATGAATGACCAAAAGAAATAATAGAAGATATGGGGTCATTTCATTACAATCCTAAAAGTATGATAATAAATATAATATTGAAGCATTACCAGAAAAGTTTGCAAATTGTGTGCCTGTCTACTAGTGTATCTACCACCTTTCATTCTCCCTAATTATCTATCCATTATCTAATAATCTATCCATAGAGGTTATATTATAATTTAGGACATTTGCACACACACACACACACACACACACACACACACACACACACACACACTCACACTTCTCTGTTACTGAACATGAAAAAGAAACAGCATGGCCAAATAAATGCTCTGTTTGTGAACTGGCAGAGTTTTAGAAGCTGCGTCTCACAGCTTAAACCTATACTGTCACATATTTTTCTTAGATTTAGTTTTATAATAAATGCTTTTCTTATTTTTCTTTAACTTTAGTACAATTTTCTCAATTTTTATTAGAACATATATTTTTATTTATTTTTTCATTCTTCAGATTAAGTCAGAATCATGCAAACTCACTGTTTGCTACCCAAAGGTGTCATAGTTGTATTTGATGCTAACCATTGTGTATCAAAGGCTGAGTCACCTATTTATAGCCACATGGAGGAAAGGGTGTATCATAAGAGTCTCAGGCATTCATAAGTTTTCAATAAATGTCATCAAATTTGGATACTCTGCCAATAAATGTAAACATTTTGGGTTGTGAGCCTAGTCTTTAACAGCTGAGCCATCCCTCCAGCCCTTAAAACTGAATAGCCCAGGCTGGCCTCCAACTCATGATCCTCCTGCCTCTGCCTCCTTCAGCAAATCCTACAGGAATGTACCACCAAAACTGACATGAGGCCTGTGAAGTCTATGGGGCCTCTGGAAGTGGAATCAGTATTTATCATTAGTGCAGGAATGGATTTTGAAAGCCCATTCCCCATGGAGGGATGCTCTGTCAGACTAGATACATGGCAGAGGGCCTAGGCCCTGCCCCAAATGATATGACAGACTTTTATGATCCCCCATATGAGGCCTCACCCTCCCTGGAGAGTAAATGGGGGTGGGATGGGAGTAAGTGGGTGGTCATGGGAGGATGGGAGGTAGAGGGAACTGGGATTGGTAAATAAAATAAGATTGTTTTTAATTTAAATAAAAATTTATTTTAAAAATAAAATATTTTCAGAGCTAGAAAAAAATAAATGGAAACATTTTAGCTTCATTGTATAAATCTTTGACACATTCTCAGAGATGGGCCAGGTAAATACAGCTTAGAAGTTTTGGCCTGTGGTTCATTTAAAGTTATTTACTTGCAAGCTAATATTTTCTAAGACTTAGTTCTCAAAACAATGAATCCTGCAAATATCCACAGAGCTGATTTATTAAACGTCTCCATTTGAATAGGTAAAGATTTATATGGTTTATACCTATACATCTTTAGATATGCCTCTTCAGGCATTTAAATACAGGTGCGGGAATAGAGAGAATGAGAGCCTCTTTGACTTATGGGGAATGATATCTTCTAATAAGGACACCTTCCCAGTGTCCTGCTAGACAGCAGCTTGGGTCTTTATACTTCAGCATGTTCCATAAGGAGGCAATGAGGCAACATCCCAATTGCTCTGCAGGGACACTGGATTTTCAGGTGTAGGCAAAGAAGTCAGAAGCCATTAATTACTTGCTTTGATTCTTATGTTACTATATTCTTTTGCAGAAAGTTCTGCCTTCACCCAAACACTATGTTCATCCTCAATCTTAAGCTTCTGTGGTTCTGTGAGCTTATATTCTTCTTTTTCTGTGTTCATAGAAATTGTTTATGATGTTTGTAACACTGAGAAAAGAGCTCATTGGCAGATGGCTTAACAGTTAAGTCCAGGAAGGATATTCAGCATCTTTAACTGGGGATGAAATACACAGAAACCAATAAGAAAAAGGCTTAGTCCTTCAGTGCCAGGAAACTCAAGCACATTTTATAAAAGGAGAAATGAGAATTGGGAAATAAAAATTTTAGTCAGGTACTTATAAATGTCAATCTTGTTTCTTATAGGAGTCACATGGTAAATTTAGAATAAAAAAATGGAAAATAACGACCTTATAGAATTTTAGAAGTAATCATTTAAGACAGTGGGAGCAGATAATGTACCATTAACTACCATACAAAATTGTTATTATTCATGTATAGAGTAAATTTTAAAAGAGGAACTACAAACACAATGGTGGCAGTACATGTCTTTAATCCAGCACTCTGGAGGCAGAGGCAGGGAATTTCTGATTTGAAGACAGCCTGGTCTACAAAGCAAGTTCCTGGACAGCCAGTGCTACATGGTGAAACTGTCTTGACAAACAAAAACAAACAAACAAAACAATATAAGGAACTATAGAATGTTTAACTTGACTGATTGTTACAGTTTATCTTTTTGATCGTTTAAAAATCATTAAACTATATTGTAAGTTGTCAGCATATTCTAACACTCAGATTGTTCTTACTTCTACAGAACTCATTCGACAAGTAATTGGGAGACTCAGAAGTCTAAGATCTACTAGCAAACTAAAGAGTTATGGGGGCTGATGGAATAATTTCTAACCACGTCAATGCAGTAGAAAAGTAATAGACAGGCTCAAAGACAGCAAGTCAGAGAGAAAGAATTCCTCTCTCAAATTTTTACTCCATCAAGCCTTTAGCATATTAGATGATGTCCATTCTAATAGAAAGAGGAATATGTTTAGCTCAGCCTACTGATTCTATGATAATCCATTCCAGAAAAAAATCTTCCCATTCATACCTAGAATAATGTGTAACCATGTATGTCAGCACCCATGGTGTTATTCGAAATGCTGAATGAAAATCAACCACCATAGGTCAATTTGGCACTCATGTGCACCTCTTTATATCACATATAATGATTAACTATGATAACAATGTCACAGTAATGTAAAACTGCTTATAGACAGATGTACAAAAACCCATTCACAGAAAAAGAAGAAAAATTCTTGAGTAATATTTAGTCATTTTAATATCTTAGCTTATATTTTATGAACTAAAACTAATATTGCTAAAATAGTAAGGTAAACCCCCAAATATTTTGTTTTACATGAATTAGAAAAGAAAAGAAGAAACACATATTAAGTATATGCATTATATATTAAGTATATGCATATATATATATGTGTGTGTATATATATGAAGAAAACCTCTTATCTAGTATAGCCCTCACTTCCATGACAAGACTTGTGATCATAGCAGGTAAGCAAAATTGTTTTTTTTCACTACCCATTCTTACTTCTCTTAAACTTCAGTAAATATTCCTGTTTATTATGTTTATTACCCTTGTGAGATGATTTAAATACTTGGCCTTGAACACAATTGAGCTGTGATACTTTTCTTTTGACTTTAATCACAGGGTCTAATAATAAAGACAACATACAGGATTGTCTTCATTCAAAACATATTCCTCTATTCTTCAAAGTCGAATGATAGTTGAATTTGCCCTTGGTAGTCATGTTCAGTTATAGCAACTAGCATAATAACTGCTATATTTGACAATTGTTTCAGACGCATGAAGAATTCAATGTCCAGGAAGCAGTCTGTACTTCCAACTTGATGTGATCATTCTATGTCTTCCTTGAAGATATCTAGGCAAGAAGAATAGAAATTCACAGAAACAGAATGAAAAAAATGCTGATAGGTCATGTCTTGGTTAGGGTTACTATTGCTGTGATGAAAAACCATCAACTTGGCAATAAAGGGATTATTTCACTCACAGTTACATATACCATTTCATCAAAAGCAGTGAGGGCAGAAACCTGGAGGGGTGATACCTATTGACTTGCTTCAGATGGCTTGCTCAGCCTGCTTTGTTATAGCACCCAGGACCACCAGCCCAGCCAAAAATCAGATTGGTCCTCATGCATCAAACTTTGATTAAGAAAATTCCCTAAAGAATTGCCTACAGCCCAATTCCTTGGGGGCATTTCTCCTTTGAGAGGCTTCCTTTTCTCTGATGACTCTAACTATGTCAAGTTGACTCAGAACTAGCCAGTATAACTGACTCCATGTCCATTTGATAAACAAACACTTTGCGGTTAAGCCACAATTTTCCTTTCTTGTTCATCCCTAAGATCACATATTAATGGAGACATTACAATAGAAGATATTTACAAATGTAAAGAATCCCACAGCCTTACAAACTCAAATATTTTAAAAGATGTCTCTTAAAAAATAACCAGTCTCTTTTAAAATCCAGTATCTGTAAAACTCTAAAATCTCTCTTTTTTTCTAAGTTTAAAATCCCCAAACCATTGGATCCTGTGAAAATAAAATGTTAATATTTTAAACTTCAACAGTAAGGAACCAGGGCACTGTCCCAATCAGATCAAAACAAAACCCAATTCCCAATTTTGTATAACTGATAGGGATATCTTCTGTATATATGTTTCTCTTAGTGGTTGATGAATAAAACGTTGTTGGCCAATAGGGCAGCAAAATAGGCAGGTCTAGGAGATGAGGAGAATTCTGGGAAATGTGGTCAGTCATAGTCGTGATGTAGCCCACAAAGGGAGTTGTAAGTCCAGAATTCTCTGGTAAGCCAAATACATAGATTAGTAGTTATGGTTTAATAATTAAGACAGAGCTAGCCAATAAGAAGCCCAAGCCATTGGAAAACAATATTATAATTAATATGACTCTGAGTGTTCACGTGGGGCAAGGTGGCTGCGGAACCAGGATGGCAGGAAGAACAATCCGTAACATATAACACAAGGTACAATGCTTGGGATCCACTCAGGATCCTCTGGGCTCCTCCAATGGCTTCAGTCACTTATCCTGATCTGCATTCTGCAGCACACACAGCTAGTCGTCTAGGCTCAGGCAGGTTCTACCCCACTGCTGCAGGTTCTTGGTGTTCATCCCAAGACACTGGGATCTTTTGCTTCATCTGACCTATACTTCCACCTATAGTCCCTTCTGGCCTCTCATCATGATGTTTAGCCTCATTTTCTTCACATGACCCGTTTAACCTTATGACTTCAACTGCTTCTGAGACTGTTTGATCTCAAACTCTTTCAATGCCATACCTTAGCTGTTGTACACGACCCCTTATGCCTTCAAAACTAATACCACTTGGGTGATTTTTCCACTACCAACTCAGCTACCAGAGGATGGTACAACTTGGCCACCTCCAGAATACAGCATTTTAACTGAGCCAACACTTCCCAGAAGATTTCAGTTCAATACTGCTGGCCTTTTCTTAATCAGCACAATTTCTTAGCTCCAGCTGAACATTTGCCACAGTAAAGCAAAGGTTTTATTTCAGTACTTTTGGTCTCTTGTGAATCATAGTTGATTCTTGAGCCTCAGCTAACCACAACACAGATTATTAACTCAAAATATCAGATGGCTCTGATATATTCTTTAAGTCACCCTTAAGGGTCCCTCTGGAGCTTCATAAGCCAGTCCTCTATCAATTGCATTGCTTTCACCATTCTCATCTTCCAAGGTTCTACAGAACATTTCACTAAATTTTGAACACCCAATGTCTTTCCAGCACAGAGTTAAAGTCTTTCTGCAATCGTCTTTAAAACAATGTGGCCAGGTTGGTCATAGCAATATCCACTCCTGGTGCCAATTTATCTTAGTTAGGGTTACCAATTTTGTGATGAAACACCATGAGGCTTGGATGCAGGAAAGGGAAGGAATGTTATAATTAATTTATAATCTCAAAAATGTGTAACTAAATAAGAAAGAAGCAGGAAGTAAAGATACAAGAAATAAAAAATAAAAGTCAGATTGACATGTATTGTACAAAAGCAGGCATATACATGGCTGTAGGAGAAATTGATGCCAGCCTACCCAAGCCACAGTCGCCCTGCCCTGGAGCCCAGACAAGCCCTCATGAGCATGTGCATAAGGAGCATGCCCATCCTCCCTGAGCCAAGCTGCCAAGCATGCTTCAAAGTGCAGAGATTTACATAGAAGCACCTGACCCAGAGACATCAATGAGGAAAGGATAATGCAGCAGAGTAAGCCACCTGAGACAATGGGACCTTGGGTGGGGGTATAAAGGCAGGTCCAACTTCCTTAATAATAGAGTCTGCAGAATACTCTTCTACTCACTGGCTCCTGCTGCCTGAGTCACTGCTGCTGAGTCTTTTTACCCACTCCCCTAAGGGATGTCTGAGCAGGGTAACCCAAAACACATGGCAAACATTTATTTACTAAACAGATTTAGTTCTACAGCCAGGAAGACTATGAAGTCCAAGATTCGAGGACATATAGCAGAGAATAGAAAAGAGACAGACGAGCAGTAGTCAGAGTGGGTAGATGCTTGAGAAACATGGGACAACTGGTGCAACAGGGCTTAGGTTACATGCAAAGGCAGGAGAAGAAGATTCATGTCAAAACTCAAAAACAGACAAAGAGAAAGAATCTATTCTTACTCTAATTCTTTTTATTCAGCCTTCAGCAGTTTTGCATGAACTCCATTCACATTAGGGAAAGTAGTTTGTTTTACTCAATTCATTGATTCAAATGTCAATCTCACACAGAAAAGCTCTCACAGTCACACTCAGAATAATGTTTAACGAAATATCTTCGTACCCAGTGGCCCACTCAAGTTGATACATGAAAGCAACCATTACAATGCTTCATTGTATACCATCATGATGTAGATTAAGGTGATAACTGAAGAAAATGCATTAAGGTCCCATGGCAAATTTTAAAAATAGAATTTGTTTTTATATATTGTAATTCAACTGCTTTAATAGAATGTAATTTATTTGTACAAAGAAAACATATGCAGTGAAAAGTAATTTTGTTACTTACAAAATTTATATGTACACTGAATTCTCCCATGAGCCAGTTGTTTTTAAAATTCACTGGAGTTATCCTATTTTCTCACATTTTACTCTGTCTAATATGGAAAATAAAGTACAGTATCCAGCCTTCAGAGCTGTAGGCATCTCATAATCCTTTCTTTTGTTAATTTTTAGAATTAAATATCATCTAGAAAAATTAGTTCATGTATTAAATTTTTCAGTTAATATTGTGATGTTGAATTATTCCTCAGGACTGCTTAACAACATGTACCATGAAGGATCCTTTACATACTGAACCTCTAATTTTCCTATTTTATAAACAAGAAAATTTAAGTTCACAGATATGAAATGTTTTCCAGAAGGTCTTATGACAATGCAGCAAAGCAACATGTAGAAGAAAATGCAAATTTACTTAGTGTATTTACTCTTAAGCAAATATGTCATCAATTTAAAAATAGATAAAATGAGTTCCATTCACTAGTTAAATATTTGAACTACAAATGCAAAAATAAAAGTCTAACTATCTAGTGTTTACATTCTATAAGGGTAATCTAAAGTTTTAGAGACAAGGAGTATAAAAAGAATTAGTATAACATTTGAGCATATTGAACAATTAACATTGGGAGTAAATTTGTCAATGGTTTAATTTGAAGACAGTGATGCATTGAATCTAAAATTTAGAATCCAGAAATATCTAGCTTCAGGGGAACAAACCAACTTTTTAATGCAGTGATATTTCTTTTACTCTTAGAAATAAAACAACTCCATCCTACTTTGAGTTACTATAAGAAGATATAATGATAGTGCCATGTCACTTTCATATATCCTTTTATCTTAAAACCTCCAAAAGTACTTTGAAATTTTTATCATAAGAGACTCAAAAGTACTTTCAATCAGGTGAGATAGACAAAAATATCCATTCTTTTCATATTTCAACTGGATTTGGCCCACTGATTAAGACTCATTAATCTGTTCTCTATATTTTGCAAACAGTGTCTGCACCCAGGAAATGCCTGTGACTTTACAAAGTTGTGCATAAAAATATCCAAAAGATTCACCTCATTTATTTCACATTAAACTCCAGGTACAGCTCAGTCTGAAGTTATTTTACTGCATATTCTAACTGTAGCCATTGAAGAATTTTCTGTATTCTAGCCACATCCCTTTTCCTTTAGGCTAAACAGTGCCATTGTATTTGTAGAGAAAACTGGTCTTCAACCCCTTCTCTGCTATTAGAGACAGCAGTCAGCAACCTCTACAGTAGCAAGTGTTTTCTCTAGAATGCTTGATGACATTCTCTCCTGTCCCTTCTTGCTTCTGATACATAACTCTTCTGATGTGTAACCATGTTAACAGAGATGATTCCATCATCCCATTCCTTGTAAAATTCATTGATATTATGTGTGAGAGCTTCTATAAAGCAATAAATAGAGTTTTGGAGAAATGAATATAGGGTTGAGGAGATGCATCAGTGACTAAGACCACTTATTTCTCAGACCATAGGACATGAGCTTGCATTCCTAGAACCCTTGTAAAATCACCAGGCATGGCAACTTTTGCCTGTAATCCAGGCATTGAGTGGCAGAATCAGGTAGAATCTGAGAGCTCCCCCACCAACGGGTCTAGCCAAAATGGTCAACTTCTGATTCAGTGAGATACCCCTCTTAAGGGAATCTGGCAGAAAGCAAAAGAGGAAGGCACTTGCTGTCCTCTTCTGGCCTGTGTATGCATACACTGGGGTATTGGCATTATGTCTCATGATATTGACATTGAATTGGGGGGGAATGATTCCATAGTTTAGAGATATTAAAAGTGTGTTTTACACTTTTTTGCTGTCTTATCAGGATTAGAGGCACAGAAGTTTCTCCACATGGAAAATGAAAAAAAAAAAAAAGATTGAATATCCCAAAGAACACTATATTGGCCATGAAAAAGAGAGCTATCCAAGGTAAAATATTTTTATTTTATAAAACTTACTAAATATAGATGATACATGATGATTTGCTAGTCAGTATACTAAGTTTTTCCACTTCCAGTTTAATTAGTTTAAAGACTGATAAGAGAGAATCCTGAAAAGATGACTATGAAGATTTGTTATTTTAATTATCCATGTATATAAAGATGAAAAATACCACATAACATGAAAATGCTAAAGGTGACTTATAGACTATTCAGAAAAGACCTGTTCATAAACAACACAGACTAAATTAAGAGCTTTATTGGCCAATGCATACTCATAAGACCCTAGAATTATACTCTGCCTTCATATTTCACAAAAGCACTCTATAGGTCTCAGATATACACAACTTTGCCAAGAGATTTGCACAATGACCCTGGGCTGACACTATCTTCAGGTAGCAAAGAAGACATGATAGCAATGTTACACATGTGTGCACTACCATAAATGCTTATAAATGACAGAGAATAGCATTTAAACGGGAGTGCAGTGAGAACCAGGCATATTTTCACATTATTGAACCAATGCATTTAGGCAGAATTGGGTGTTTCCTTTGGCTAGAATGTCAAGTAGTTCACCTGGTTTAGAATGAGAGTTTATGAGCATAATTTTAGATTGATGTTCACAGATATGGTTCTCCTTTTTATAACTGGCCTAAGTTTCCTTTGGTTCAGATGTCTTAAGTGCTTTGTGTGCATGGCTTCTGCATTAATATTGTGCTGTGTCTATTTTGTGATCTGTTATTAGTATTATCAATTGTAGCTCAGGAAACTTTTATATGAACTGAAAATCGTCAATATCTTTTAACTGTTAACCCAAGCCTGAGGAAGTCTGCATAAGCATCCACTCTGCATTTCTAGAGGTAGCTGTTTTTCTACCTTGGTTCCCTAATTACACCTTCTGGGAGAGAGAAATTTGTACCATTTTGCCCTTCATTTGCATCATCATAGCAACTGTAGCCTTCATGTCCCTTTGCCTGATAAGTTGCAGGGTTTTTGGGTTCTGCACACTGATTATGCAGCCACGCTTGCCTCTCCTTGGACAGTTCCAAGGACACTGCAATTCTTCCTCCAGGCTTACAGCACACACTTGAAAAGACCATCTTGCCTTCTATCCTACTCAGAAAGTGGTATATGACAGCCCCTCAGCCCATTTTCACCTTTCTGGAGACTGGCTGTGCCTGCATAAGAGCTAAATGCAGACTTCTTTGTGGCTGAATATATCTTTACACTCACTGGAGAATTAACCCTTAAGAAGCATGCCTCACAGCTTACCTGTGGATCTGGCTTTTAGAACTAATTCATTATTTTTCTACTTGGCAGACATTATAAGATAACTGAGGCTTATGAGTATTCTTTATCACTAAATTTATATGTAGGACATTTAATCAACTACCTATCTAAATCATTGCATTAATCAGAAAAAGACACATGATCTAGAATATTTATTTTTGGTTTTTATATTCCTATGTGATAGTTAGATAAGACTTCCTTGAAATCTACAAAATAATTGACTGTCATTATGAAGAAATTAAGGAGATACAGTATAAAATGATATCTGCTATGAATATTGGTTGTCTGAGACTTTATCTAATACAAAGTGAAGCTTGTTGTATGTCTGTGATTCATAGAATTCAAGGAAAAATGTCCATTAAAGCCACAGAAATTTCATTCAGTATGAGATTTGGTCAAATAGTATGGTTTTATAATTTATTTGGATTACAATTTGTAATTTGCTTTTTAAACTGGAGAATTCTCTCACCAAATTCTACTTGATCAAAATAATTTCTTCTGTGTTAGTGACCATATCTTAGGATAATTATCTCATTTGATATTTTGAGGCCACAATAAAATTTTTTGTTTGAGTAATTGCCTCAATGTTGGTCAGTCATAGATAATCAAAAAGTAGAGATTGAATTCTTTAAGAAGCAAAACAAAAACATATTCAAGTGTATTATAGTGTAATTTTATCAGATTCTACTTTCATTCATGTCTTATATGTTAAGTAGTTGTAAGGTAAATGTAGAGATATTGTGAAGAGGAAGGGGCCATTTCAAGGTGATTAGGTCATGAGGATGACGATATTATGAATGGTATTAGTGCCCTGATAAATCCAAGAGAGTTTCTTTCTTCTTCTGTCATATGAGCACATAACAAGAAAATGCCATACATGAACCAGGAAACAAGATAGCCACAGGCATCAGCTTTCCAATACTTTGATCTTTAACTTCCCAACATAAAATATTGTGAGGAATAGATTTATACTTCCATAAATGAGCCTGTCTGTTTTGCTTTAGTAGCCCAGACAGGTCATCATTATTTGTGTCATATTTCTTAGAGTTTTCCTTGTGATTAAATAAACAAAATAATAGCAGAGAGATCCATTTACATAAGTACATAAGCTTTCATAAAATTTTAGACATTTGAAGCCAGTTAGTGAGGCCCACCTAGGCCTCTCTTATTTTAATATTAAATACCAACTTTTGTTAAATCATTATACATTGAGAAATGTTTGCATTATCTAGACTTTAAAAGTGGTTCTTTCTTTCATCAAGACTTTGAGCTTATTCCTGCTATGACAAACTGGTGAGAAACCTAAAAGAGAGGGTAGTATTGCCATTTGCCTTACTCCACATATTTAACTGTATTCTGTACATTTAACTCATCAGAATGTGTAGCTTTTACATGTCATCAAAGAAGGATTTATTTTTAGCAGCAAAGACTGTAACAGAAAACTGCAGCTGGTCAAAATTCAGAGAACAATTCACCATGTGTCACTCATTCACAAATGATATCTCTACCATTCAATTTGCACACTTAAGGCTCAGAGAACATTACAGAAGATACTCAGAAATATTATAAGAGTTAGAGGACAAGGAAGTTGCACAGTGAAACCTTAACAATATTGTAGCCAAAACAAGACCTGAGCAATGATGACACCAGTTGGCCAGCCAACATGGAGAATTTCTCATAAGGTCCTACCACTAGATGAAAAGTTACAAGCAAATAATGACTACTAAGAGAAGGGGGATGACCTTCCCCAGGCATAAATTCCAACTGGTTAACCAATGCAAAATGGTCATCCCTAAGAACAAATAGATGTATTCTTACCTGAATGGACTCAACAGGTTATATTTATACATGCATGTATAAATGAACCAATAGTAAATACAACAATAGATATAATATGTGAAAGTAGAAGGAAGGATGGGAATTTGAGTAGTGGGGACAGTAAGGGAGAGGAGAATATGTTAATAAGTAATTAGGATTATGCATAAATGTCAAAATAAAGTCTATTACTTTGTATAATTAATAAATGTTAACAAAACAAAGAAAAATTTTAGGTATTTGCAGAAAGTTTGTAGGGGGAAGAATAGAAGAAAACAAGAAAGGAGATACCATAATAGAAGGAGACATTTTAGGTTTAAAGAGAAATCAGTCACTAGGGAAATGTCTGGAGATTTACAAAGATGACACCATCTAACAATCTAGGCAACAGAGCAGAGGCTACCTTAAATGCCCTCCTCTGATAATGAGATTGATGATTGTTTTATATGCCATCCTATAACCTTCAACCAACAGCTGGTAAAAGTAGAAGCAGACACCCACAATTAATCACTGAACTGAATTGGAATCCAATTGCAGAAAAGGGCGAGTGAAAAGCAAAGGGGTCCAGACCAGGCTGGTGCAACCCACAGAAACAGCTGACCTGAACATCAGGGAACTCTTGCTCCCCAGACTGATAGCTAGAATAGCAGCATGGGACTGATCCAGACCCCAGGAACTTGGAAATCCACGGGAACTCCTGTAGTAGTTAAGTACTTATCCCTAGTGTAGGTGTGGACTTTGGGAACCCATTCCATATAGAGGAATAATCCCTGAGCCAAGACACATGGGGGTGGACCTAGGTCCTATCCCAAAGGATACAATAGACTCTGATGAAACCCTATGGAAGACCTCACCATCCAGGGGGAGCAATAAGGATATATGATAGATAGGTTTTTAGTTGTGGGGGTTGGGAGAGGATGGGAGGGAGAAGGGAACTGGGACTGTCATGTAAAAAAATCCTGTTTGTAGTTCAAATAAATAGTTGAAGAAAAAAATAAAAATAAAACAAGGCAAATTATTCCTCTTTGCAAAAAAATTGGCTATTGCATAAACGATGCTGGCAAGTAAACATGCACATTATATACTGTATATTTTTAAATAAAAATGGTTTATATATACAATATGTGATCTCACTTTGCTAAACTACACAGGCAATTATTATCCTGTATTAAGTACACCATCACACAAAAAGACCAGTAATAAAATATGTTGTTGATCTTTACTGTTTCCTTCCTTTATCAATTAAGCCTGCCCTTAGTAAGGTTCACTAGAGCCAAGATTTAAGAAAATGGGTAAGTATTAAACTGATGAAAGTAAGAAGAGAAAATATTCCAGCATAAGAGAGAGAAACTATTTATTTGAGTATTTAATAAATCAAATAAAGTTGAGAACTAGAGACTACAATATGGACATAAGCATAAGACATAGGCTTACAGTGCCAGATTGTAAAATATGGCACAATGTTTATTAAAGAAATGGGTTCTCATTCTTAGAGCCTATGAAAGGCTTCTAGCAGAAGAGTGGAATAATCAAACATAAGACAGAAATATTCCTAATTCTGAAACATAGACAACAGATTGAAAAAAGTAGAAAATAGAGAACATTTTAAAGGAATTTGTTATAATATCAGTAAGTGACAGTTACAGACTAAATTAAAGTGTTATCCCTGATGTTAGAGAAAATTGCTCTAATTCATTAACTGCTGAGAAGATAGAGCTGCAAGCCATTCACTGAGATAAGGAACCTGAAGAAAAGAGAGGCCTGCAGTGGTAGCTAAGGAATCAGAATGGATGCATGTCCAGCATGTTCATGTTAAGGTGAAGATGGGGCAGTAAGCCAACATGGTTATCTATGCTGATCAGCTCTCTTAAGAACATTAGAATGTGATGGTAGTGGGTCCACAAGCTTGCCGAGGATGGCTGTATAATCAGAGAAAAGTCTCAGGACACCAACCATTTACATTCCTTCTCTTTCCTCTTGGTGATCATCATTGAGACTTGCAAGGCCAGAGGGAGGGAAGGGAGTCATGAAACTTTTAGGAACATACTCTAATGTGTCACTAGAGCTGAGTTAGTCTACTTAATGTCTGATCCAGACTAAGCTGCTGAACTTTCATAATAGAAGGGGCAGGGACTCATGGGACTTTGCCCAACCCAGCAGAGCAAATTGAAGACCCTGCTGGTTGAAAGGAAGTAATTGTGTTCTACCTCATAGCCACTGGCATGTTACTCAAGCTCTGCAGAATGACACCAAACTCAGAGCTTAGCAAGAGTTACCTGCACAGACACTAGTTGTGAGGAGGGGTCTGGTAGATGAGTGTGCTCAAAAAACAGTGCATATATTTATGTACATGTATGAAACTGTCAAATAATACATTAAGAAAAACTAAAAGTAAGAATAGTCTTAATGCCATACTGGAGAATAACAACACTCACAGGTATAGAGAAAAAATGTGGCTTCCAAAGGCTTGAGAGAAAAATGAAAACAGGGAAGCTACTACATCAAACAAAGTAGGATTTACCAGTATTTAATAATTAGTCCCAGTCAATGATGGAACAAAATGCTTCATGAAGCAATTCCAAAATCATCAGAAATACTCAAGTGAAACCTGATGCTTATTTTTCTGCAGTATCATGGAGATTCCTATACTCAGCAAAAGTGAAGGCTTAATGTCCTCAAAGGGGTATGTTTTCTTTTTATGACTTTTATTGAAACCTTAAAACATTCTAAAATGCTAAACCCCTAAGTATAGTTTATGTGACTGGCAAAAGTTAATATGTCACCTTTTAATTCCTAGTCAATCATGGATATTTCTGTTGCTCTTGGTGTGGACTTTGGGAGACCATTCCACATATAGGGATACTCCCTGAACCAAGACACACAGGGGTGGGCCCAGGCCCTATCCCAAAGGATATGACAGAATCTGATGACCCCCTATGGGGAGCAGAAAGGATATGTGATAGGTAGGGTTTTAGTTGGGGGGTGGTAGGGGAGGAGGGGAGGGAGAGGGAACTGGGGTTGACAAGTAAAACAATCTTGTTTCTAATTCAAAGAAAAAAAGAAAAAAAACCATCAACTTTGTAATAACCTCAGACTCTTACTAAAATTCAATGATGGAGAGAAAAGGAACTAACACATACACTGTATAAGCAGAAACATAGAGTTTATCTCACAGGTGAGGGGATTTTGAAACATAAAATATATACAGATTGGTAGACCAATTCTTATCATCCATTTATTATGGTCAGCAGGGATGTTAGTTACCTTTTACTTCTTATCTTCAGCTCTGTGAGCAAAACAAAATTTTGGGGGAGTATTTAGTCATAAGCTGGAGGAGGATGCTTTAAAGTAGTTTGATTTAATGCAACATAAATGGACTATTGCCTGTATCTCCCGGAGGACTGCATTGCATCCAGTAGTAAATTGCAAAAACACTAGGTCCAAGCAGGAATATGGAACATAAAGGACACAACACAAAGAGCAGTAATCACACTTACATACAAGTGAGCATCTATGTGGTAGACAGCTTTTGTCCAGTTGTTGATTTCAAGGAACAATATTCCTAATGAATTGCATCACAATTTTTTGTGGTGGTTTCAAACCTTTGAATTCTAACAATACAAAAGAAAAGCATGCAGAGAGAAAGAACATCTACATGGTTCACAAGGGACTCACATCATTTTTGCTCACATCTTGTTCCTAAGCACTAGCTCCATGAAGAAAAACCTACCATGGGGTTTAGTATGAGCTACACAGTATATTTCCAGCAGCAATCCAGAAAACTTGGAGTCCATTTCTTAAAATCACATATAAGAAACACTGGTACTACCAATTCTAAGATAAGGTGTCACTGAAAAATTCCACACAGACCTGGATTAAAATTTTAGTTGTGTATGGTTTCTCATACCTATAAATTATCACTTAGGAGGCTGAGCCATGAGGGTAAGTCAGAAGTTCAAGGCCAGCCTTGGTACATAATGTGCTCTGGACTAACCTGTGTTATACAGTGAGTCCCTGTCTCAAAAACCTGTCTACTAACTGCTTGATGCAGTTGGGACTTCTTTACAGAAGAAACTGAAATAACTAAGCAAACACATGTTTTAAAGTTGTGTGAATGAATATTGCTTGGAATACTTGCTCCAAACCTACAAACAGAATATTATACACATAGCTGAACTTCCATATGTAGAAACTGCAAAAAGCTATTTGTAAGTTATGTTCATTTGTATACCAGAAACCTGCCAGCAATGTGCCCAAAATGCATTTGTAGCCACTGTTTATAGCAATGTGGGCATTCAAATTTTTATCTATAAATAGCAAAGTAGAGCTACTGGCACCATAGCAGCTAACGTGCTTACTCATTCACACATGGAAGTATATTTGCTCTTTGTAGAAAAATACATTAGGAAATATCTTTAACATTAGATGAGAGAACATTGTAATGAGGCCTAAAACAAATGCTAAGGCCCAAAAGAAAAGCTGAAACCAAACATTTACATGAAAACTAGGGAAATATACTAAAGAATATTTTGGTATTTTTCAAATATTTACATGTTTGAAATTATATTAACCAAAGATGGTTCAGAGACCATCTTTCTCTTCTAACCATAAACATTAACACAAAAATAGCGGTAATCCCTAACTGTAACTGCTAAGGGATTCAAGGTCTATCCAGATATTGTTCTTGCCCCATGTGATGATGAATATATACATCAACTTGACTAGATTTAGAATCACCCATGAGGCATACTGGACACACTTCTTGTTCAGTTTATGAGGAGATTTCCGAAGTGTCTTAACTAAGAAAGAGAACACTTTACTAAACATGGGCATGATCATGCTATATAAATAGGGTTCTGACTGAATTGAAGTTGAAAATGAGGAAGCCTAGTTAAAATCACCATTCAATGTTACACTCTCTGCTTCAATGTGAACAACTATTTCATACTATTACTTAATTTGGTACAAAATTGAGAAATAACTCTTATTTCAGCTACAATAGTTGAAGAATTTTAAACTTGTCACTCTCATTTTTCCAACTGCACCAAAAGTCTAAATAATTTGGAAATAAGTAACTTTTGTCAAACTGAACAATACATTTAAGGTTTGGGGAAATTGCAGTTTCAAGAATCAGAGAGACAGTGAATTCAAGAGAGAAATAGAACTAAAATCTCTGAAACATCAGTGATGGAGCTTATTCCACATCAAGAGTGGAATGAACATGTGTTAAGGCAATTTTTAAAAATATTTTAAGTTATTTAATTGTTTTATATTTGTCTTGGCATCAGGGAAGCAGGCAAGCTCGTGACATCACAGGGCTGTGGAAATAAGGATGTTAGGGAGTCTCTTCTCACTTACCAAAATTTGGGTCTGTGGGAATCTATCTCAGATTGACAGTAAACACCTTTATTCATTGAGCCATGTCAGTATCTAATCACAAAAATTTGAAGCATTATCTGAGGACCAGCCCTCAGGGGAATCTATGGAATCAGCGAAATAATCACTCCACTTTTCTTATTTTTATTCAGATTTTTTATTTGAATTAGAAACAAGATTGTTTTACATGTCAATCCCTGTTCCCACTCCCTCCCCCTCCTCCCCTATCAGCCACCCTCCCCCCCCCACACACAACTAAAACCCTACCTATCACATATCCTTTCTGCTCCCCAGGCAGGGTGAGGGTTAGCATAGGGAGTCATCAGAGTCTATCATATCCTCTGGGATAGGGCCTAGTCCCTCCCCTCCATGTGTCTTGGCTCAGGGAGTATCCCTGTATATGGATTGGGCTCCCAAAGTCCACACCTATGCTAGGGATAAGTACTGAACTACTGCAGGAGGTCCTGTAGATTTCCGAGGTATCCTCACTGAAACCCACGTTCCTGGGGTCTGGATCAGTCCCATGCTGGTATCCCAGCTATCAGTCTGGGGACCAAGAGCTCCCCAAAGTTCATGTCTCTGGGTTTCACCAGCCTGGTCTGGACCATTTTGCCCATCACTCATTCTTCTATGCAACTGGATTCCAGTTCAGTTCAGTGATTAGCTGTGGGTGTCTGCTTCTACTTTCACCAGTTGCTGGATGAAGGCTATAGGATGGCATATAAGACAGTCATCAATCTCATTATCAGGGGAGGGCATTTAAGGTAGCCTCTCCTCTGTTGCTTAGATTGTTAGTTTATGTCATCTTTGTAGATCTCCAGACCTTTCTCTAGTGCCTGATTTCTCTGTAAATGTAAAATGTCTCCCTCTAAAATGTTATCTCTTTTCTTGTTGTCTTCTATTCTTCCCCCAAATAAACTTTCTGCTCCCTCATGTCCTCCTCACCCTACCTCCACTCCCCTTCTCATTCTACTAGCTCCCTACCACTCCTCCCTTCCTCCCAATTTGCTCAGGTGATCTTGCCCCTTTCCCCTTCTCCAGGGGACCATGTATGTCTCCTTAGGGTCCTCCTTGTTTATTAGCTTTTCTGGCAGTATAGATTGTAGGCTGCCATCCATTTTCCTGCAAATTCAAGATTCAATTTTTTTTTTCTGCTGAGTAGTACTCCACTGTCTAAATGTACCACATTTTCTCTATCCTTTCTTCGGTTGAGGGGCATCTAGGTTGCTTCCAGGTTCTTGATATTACAAATAGTGCTGCTATGAACATAGTTAAACAGATGTCCTTGTTGTATGAATGTGCATCCTTTTCGTATATGCCTAAGAGTGGAATTGCTGGATCTTGTGGTATATTGATTCCCATTTTCCTGAGGAGTCACCAAACTGATTTCCAAAGTGGCTGTACAAGTTGACACTCCTAACAGCAGTGGAGAAATGTTCCCCTTTCTCCACATCCTCTCCAGAATATACTATCATTGGTGTTTTTGATTTTAGTCATTCTGACAGGAGTAAGATGGCATCTCAGAGTTGTTTTGATTTGCATTTCCCTGATGACTAAGGATGTTGTACACTTTCTTATGTGTCTTTCAGCCATTTTAGATTCCTCTATTGACAATTGTCTATTTAGTTCTGCACCCCACTTTTTAATGGATTGTTTGGTGTTTTGGAGACTAACTTCTTGAGTTCTTTGTATATTTTGGAGATCAGCCCTCTGTCAGATTTGGGGTTGGTGAAATATCTGTTTTCAGTCTGTGTGCTGCTGTTTTGTCTTACTGATTGTTTCCTTAGCCTTACAGAAGCTTCTCAGTTTCAGGAGGTCCCATTTATCAATTGTTGATCTCAGTGTCTGTGCTACAGGTGTAATTATCAGGAAGGTGTCTCCTATACCAATCAATTCAAGGGTATTTCCCACTTGTCATCTAATAGGTTCAGGGTGGCCGGATTTAAATTGAGGCCTTGGATCCATTTTGACTTAAGCTTTGTGCATGGTGATAGACATGGATCTATCTGCAGTCTTCTACATGCCAGCATCCAGTTATGCCAGCACATTTTGTTGAACATGCTTTCTTTTTTTCATCTATAAATTTAGCTTCTTTGTCAAAAATCAGGTGTTCATAGGTGTGTGGGTTAATATCAGGGTTTTCAACTCAATTCCATTCGTCTACCTGTCTATTTTTGTGCCAATACCAAGCTGTTTTCAGGACTATAGCCCTGTAATAGTGCTTGAAGTCAGGGATGTTGCTGCCTCTAGAAGTTCCTTTAGTGTAGAGGGTGTTTTGGCTATTCTGGGTCTTTCGGTTTTCCATATAAAGTTTAGAATTGTTCTTTCAAGGCCTGTGAAGAATTGTGCTGGGATTTTGTTGGGGATTGCATTGAATCTGTAGAATGCATTTGGCAAGATTGCCATTTTTACTGTTTTGATCCTACCTATCCAAGAACATGAGGGATGATTCCATTTTGTGGTATCTTCTTTGATTTCTTTCTTTAGAGACTCAAAATTCTTATGGTACTGGTCTTTCATTTTTTTGTTAGTATTACCCAAGGTATTTTATGTTGTTTGTGGCAATTGTAAAGGGTGATGTTTCTCTGATTTCTTTCTCCACAAATGTGTCATCTGTATATAGTAGGGCTACAGATTTCTTTGAGTTAATCTTGTATCCTGCCACTTTGCTGAAAGTGTTTATCAGCTGCCTTGGTAGTGGGGGCATAAATGATCAGAAGTGAGATTTCATCCTGATGGATTTCTCCTGTGATAAGTAGGAAGTGATGTCCAACATCTCTTTTGATTGATTTTAGTTTAAAGTCCAATTTGTAGGATATTAGGATTGCTACCCATGCTTGTTTCTTGGATCCATTTGATTGGAAAATCTTTTCCCAACCTTTAATTCTTAGGTACTGTCTGTTTTTGATGTTGATGTGTGCTTCTTGTATATAGTAGAAAATTGGATTCTGTCTTCTTATACATTCTGCTAACCTGTGACTTTTTATATTTGAGTTAAGACCATGAATATTGGGGGATATTAATGACCATTGATTGTTCATTCTTGTTTATTTTGGATTTAGTGGTGGTGTTGAATTATGTGTGGGTTTCTATCCCTTTTTTCTTTTGGCTGTTAAAGTGGGATTATCTATTGCCTATATTTTTCTGGTTGTAATTAACTTCCTTGTGTTGCAGTTTTCCTTCCAGAATTTTCTGCAGTGCTGGATTGTTGGATATGTATTGTTTGAATCTGGTCTTGTCATAGAATAACTTGTTTTCTCCATCTATATTGATTGAAAGCTTTTCTGGGTATTGTAGTCTGGGCTGGCTTTCATGGTCTCTTAGTGTAGAATATCTATCCAGGACCTTCTGGCTTTCAGATTTTCCAATGAAAATCAGGTGTAATTCTGATAGGTTTGCCTTTATATGTTACTTGACTTTTTTTTTCCTTTGCTCCTCAATATTTTCTCTTTATGCTGTATGTTTGGTGTTTTGAATATTATGTGACAAGGAGATCTTTTTTTTTTTTTTGCTCCAGTCTATTTGGTGTTCTGTAGGCTTCTTGTACTTGCATTGGTATGTCTTTATTTAGGTTAGGAAAGTTTTCTTCTATGATTTTGTTGAATATGTTTTCTGCCTCTTTGAGTTGGATTTCGTCACCTTCTTCTATACCTATTATTCTTAGGTTTGGTATTTCCACAGTAGCCCATATTTCCTGGATATTTGTGTTAGGGATTTGTTGGACTTAAGATTTTGTTTGGTTGATGAGTCTATTTCTTTTAGTGTATCTTCAGCTCCTGAGATTCTCTCTACCATCTCTTATATTCTGTTGGTTATGCTTGCATCTGTAGGTCCTGATTGTTTATCCAGCTGTTCTATTTCCAGCATTCCCTCAGATTGTGCTTTTTTATTGTCTCTATTTCAGATTTTAGGTCTTGAAGTGTTTCCTTGAAAGACTTGTTGATATCTTGTATTTTTTGGTTTGGTTTTCTTCCATTTCTTTAAGGGATTTTCTCATATCCTCTTTGAGGCCCTGTATTATTATTATTCCAAAGTGGCTGTAGGAGTTTGCATTCCCACGAGCAGTAGAGGAGTGTTTTCCTTTCTGCAATCCTCTCCTGTATAAACTGCCATTGGTGTTTTTTACTTTAGCCATTGGAGTAAGATGGTATCTCAGAGTTGTTTTGATTTGCATTTCTCTGATGTCTAAGGAGGTTCATCACTTTCTTTTGTGTCTTTCAGCCATTTTAGATTCCTCTATTGAAATTCTCTATTTAGTTCTGTACTCCACATTTAAATTGGATTATTTTGTGTTTTGGTGACTAGCTTCAAGAGTTCTTTGTATATTTTGGAATCTGACCTCTGTCAGATGTGAGGTTGGTGAATATTTTTTTCCCATTCTGTGGGCTGCCATTTGTCTTGTTGACTGTGTCCTATGCCTTTCAAAAGCTTCTCATTTTCAGGAGGTCCCATTTATTAATTATCAATTTCAGTGACATTGCTACTGGGGTTATGTTCAGTAAGCTGTCTCCTGTACCAATTCATTCTAGGGTATGTCCTACTTTTTCTTCTAAGAGGTTCAGTTTGTCTGGATTTATGTTGAGGACTTTGATCCATTTGTACTTAAGTTTTTTGTATGGTGATAGATATGGATCTGTCTGCAGTCTCTTACATGCCAGCATCCATTTATGCCAGCACCATTTGTTGAAGATGCTTTCTTTTTCCATTGTATAATTTTAACTTCTTTGTCCAAAATAAGGTGTTTGTAGGTGTGTGTGTTTGTATTAGGGTTTTCAATTCAATGCCACTGGTCTACCTTCCTATCTTTATGCCAATACCAAGTTGTTTTCAGGACTATAGCTCTATATTACATCTTGAAGTCAGGTGTTGTAATGCCTCTGGAAGTTATTTTAATGTACTGGGCTGTTATGGCTATCCTGGGTCTTTTATTTCTCCATATAAAGTTGAGTATTATTCTCTCAAAGTGTGTAAAGAATTGTGCCAGTATTTTGATGGGTATTGCATTGAATCTGTAGTTTGCTTTTGGCAAGATTGCCATTTTTACTACTTGATCCCATCTATCCAAGAGCATGGGAGATCTTTTTATTTTCTTTTATCTTCTTGGATTTCTTTCTTTAAAGTTATTGTTGTACAACTTGTTTGGTTAGTGTTACCTCCAGGTATTTTATGTTTGTGGCAATTGTAAAGGGTCATGTTTCCCTAGTTTCTTTCTCAGCCAATTTATTATCTGCATATAGTAGGACTACTGATTATTTTTTAGTTAATCTTGTATCCTGCCACTTTGCTGAAGGTGTTTATCAGCTACAGGAGTCCCCTGGTAGAATTTTTTGGGGTCACTTATGTTAACTATCATATCATCTGCAAATAGTGAAAGTTTGACTTTTTCTTTTCTCATTTGTATCCTGTGATCTCCTTTGTTGTCTTATTGCTCTATCTACAACTTCAAGTACAATGTTGAAGAGGTATGGAAAGAGTGGACAGCCTTGTCTTGTTCATGATTTTAGAGGAATCGATTTGAGTTTCTCTCCATTTTTATTGATGTTGGTTCTTGGTTTGCTGTATATTGTCTTTATTATGTTTAGTTTCGTTCCTGTTATCCCTGATCTCTCCAAGACCTTCATCATGAGGGGGTGTTGGATTTTGTCAAAGGTTTTTTCAGCTTCTAGTGAGATGATCATGTGATATATCTTTTTTACTTTGTTTATGTGATGGATTACAATGATGGATTTTCATATGTTGAACCATCCCTGCATCCCTGGGATTAAGGCCACCTGATCATGGTGGATTTTTTTTTTTCTGATGTGTTCTTGGATTCAGTTTGCCAGCATTTTATTGAATAGTTTTGCATCAATGTTCAAGAAGGATATTGGTTTGTAGTTCTCTTTCTTAGTCTTGTGTTTTTGTGGCTTGGGTACCAAGGTTATGGAAGCATCGTAAAAAGAGTTTGGCAATGGCCCTTCTGCTTCTATTGTGTGAAATACTTAGAGGAGACTTGGTATTAACTGTTCTTTGAATTTCTGATAGAATTCTTCACTGAAACCATCTGGTCCTGGCCTTGTTTTGGTTAGGAGACTTTTGATGACTGCTTCTATTTCATTAGGGGTTATAGGTCTATTCAAATTGCTTATCCGTTCTTGATTTAAGTTTGGTAAGTGATATCTATCCAGAAAATCATCCATTTCCTTTAGATTTTCAAATTTTGTGGAGTACAGGATTTCAAAATATGACCCGATGATTCTCTGGATTTCCTCAGTGTCCATTGTTATGTCCCCCTTTTCATTTCTGATTTTGTTACTTTGCATGTTTACTCCCTGCCTTATGGTAAGTTTGGATAAACGTTTGTCTACCTTGTTGATTTTCTCGAAGAACCTGAACACATGTAGCATATATTCAGAAAAAAACATGCATTCATAAAATGTAAATCTGTTTAAATGCTGGTGTTTATATTTTAAGGAATTATTTTAATGTTTATCACTCTGTAGCCAAAATAGTCTGTTCTGAAAGTTATTCCTTTCTGTAAAACATTATTTTTCTCATGTATTTTCCAACATCCTTTTTTGCCCCTTATTGTTTAAGTTCACTTTTTCTTTAAATTTTTGGTTTTTTGTGAAGCTGTATCATGTCTCAAGACCTGTTATGAAGCACTCACTACACTTTTATCTATACTCATTCATACATAGACCAAAGCATAGCTTAGTTTTGTCATTTGTGCCTTTCATTTTTCTGGATTGAACCCACCTATACTTTTCTAGACAACATGTCTTTATGATTTCCCTCTCTCATATCATAGGGGCAGTTCCTCAATTCACTTCTTGACAAATGTCATATAAATAAATGGCCTAACTTTGAAAGTGATTTTTGTTTAGCATACATGCATTTTTAAAAACTATGCCCTTGAACACAGTTGAAAGGAAAATTGAGGTTTTTTTTTTTTTTTTTTTTTTTTTTTTCCCAAAGCTAAGACTCAACTATAGGTTACCTGTTGTGAAAATAGGATCAGCCATCACAGAGAAGTTTTCTTATGCAACAGATGAGAACAAATACAGAGACCCACAGCCAGACATTACTCAGAGAGTGGGAATACTAAGCCCTAAACAGTACATTTCCATCATGTCCTTCCCCTCAGGAGGCAGGGAACCTCCTAAAGCAGAGGTGGCAAAAAATATAAGAGTCAGAGAAAATAAAGGACACAAAGAAAACAAGTTCAAGGCCTTATTAACACTGCAGGGCCAATATGCATAGGAACTCACAAAGACAGTGGTAACATGACCAGAGACTGCATGGGTCTGTACCAGATGGGGTTCTAGAGCTGAAAAGAGAAATGAACATGCATGTCCCCATCCTAACCCAGAGGCTGGCTCCAATTGTTAACCACTTGTAAATTAAAAGATAGTTTTCTCCAAGGGAGTCTTACTGGGGATAGAAACTACTCTTAAAGGTAGGCTACATGTCAAGTACTAAATGACCAACAGAAAACAAACTTGATTGTATCTATGTCTCATCATGTTGTATCAGGGTTCTTATTTTGTTTTACCTTCTATTTTATGTATTTATTATTATTTTAGCCCTAAATGTTTTAAATATATTACAGCTCAGATTTGTGTTTTTATGAGGTTCCCAGATGTTAGAATAAATATATCTCTACTTCTATGTCTGTTTCTTGTGCTATTCCTTGGATTCTTATCCTACTGTTTGTTTGTTTGTTTTGTCTTATTCCAAATTGTTTGTTTTTGTTTTATCTTATAATATCTAATTTACATTATTGTTATGTGTTAGGTGTCTGTTTTTTTTAATGGGAGGAGAAATAATAATCAGAATATATTGTATAAAAAACTATTTTCAATAAAAGAGTGTGGTGGGGAGGATATATTGGAAGTCTCACCAGAAGACATTCTTTTTGGAATCTCTTTGTCAATCAGAATAATATTTAATTAGACTGTGGAAAATTGTTTGATAAACTAATTTGACTTGATATACATTTTAGAAGTCTACTAAGAAAGTTTAAGGAATACTTTGATTAAAATGTGGAAGATATTAATGATTGGAAATAACATTTGTTGAATATGCATTTTATGTAGTAACAGAATATACCATCACAATTTTTTCCTATCCTCCTGTAATTTTCCTCTTAAAGCTCGTAGAAGTCATTCAGGATCAGTGCCATCCTTCCCATGTTACTCACATTCCAGTAAAATTAAGCATTTGCTGTTCTAGGTAGCAATGCAATTTCATTTTTCAATTTTTTTTTGAGATAGGGTCTCATTATGTAGCCCTGGCATCACAAGAGCTCACTCTGTAGACCAGGCAGGCCTCTAACGCACAGAGATCCATCTGGCTCTCCCTCAAGAACATTGGGATCAAAGGCACCAACACATTCCACATGGAAATTCTAAAACTATTTAGCCCAGTTGGACCTTCAAGCCAAAGGATGTCTCTACTTATTCTGCATCACTTTTTCATATGCCCTGACAATCTCCTACAGCTACAAATACTTAATGTTCTTGCAGTCACCTGGATCTATCTAACTAGTCTCAGAACTTTCTCAACACAACTAGATCATCACCTATTTTTGCTTTTCAGAAACTGGGAAGACTGAGCTTAGTAGGTAGTAATTTTGGGAGGACATCTCTCTCCCTGTTTTGGGCCCCTAATCTTCATCTAGTTCACTGAGCACTTGCAAGGAGTCAAGGAAGGCTAGAAAGAAGAATAAGAAAACACTAGTGACATATGTGATATACCATATATTCTCAATGCAGATAACCTTATAAAGTGAAAAAAATACATAGAGGGAATGCATCATTAATTTTGAGAAAGAGGAACCAAAACTCTAAGAGTTGATGGATTTCTCACTGTTACAGGTTGTAACAAAGGGAGATAGAATGCTCGATTTTTAATTTTGCACTCATGTTAGGAATAAGTGGAGCAATGAAGTGAAGTTGGAGGACAAAAGAATGATTTTTTTCTGAGCCCAAGAAGCAGGGAGAGAGGGCAGGTGTAAGATCATTTAATTATTCTTTCTGAAGTTGAACTTAGCCTACTGATCTTACATTCTTGCTCTTGCTGCTATAGCATGTGCATACAACTAATTCATTTTCTTTTATCTGAGATTTTAAAGTACCTCTGAGAAAGATGAGGGTACACAAATCAAATTATAATCACAATAGATTGGGAACTGATCCAAGAATTTTATATAAGACCTAAATAATAGAAAGCAAAAATAGCAGAAAAATGAGGTGGTTTGAATTCCTATGTCTTATGAATAAAACTAAAATAATGACATCATCCCTTGTTCTTTAAGAGAATTAATATTGTGACTTGAAGAATGGAAGAAAAGTCTTTCAAAACAGAATGTCAACGTGATCCACTGACCTTGATTCTGATTTTCTGATCTTCATCTACATTAAGACAGGGTTACTTAAGATGGGTAAAGGATAAAAGGTTATTGAATTCATATCTGGACATATAACATACATATGTATATATAACATACAACATACACACATTTATGTTAGCTCTCAGTAGTGGAGCTAACTCCACTATATTTAAGTAGAGTTATTATTAAGTAACCCTATATTTTTCTTCTAATTTTGCTGTTGTTAATGTATTTTATACATCTTATAGGTGACTTCAGTTTAAGTGAATGCTGAAGAAGCCTTTATCAGGGATTATCAATACATATGATTTAGAGGTAAAGCATGACCTTATTACAATAAGAATTGAAGTAAAATTTGAGGACTTATGCATTTTAAAATCTCCTGGTTTAAATGATGTTGTTGGTAAACACATTCCAACTTTAGACATGGTGTATAACAATGTTAATGAATTTTTAACAATATTTAGAGTAAGGCACCTAACAAAAATATATAATAATAAAATGAATTGGATGATTTCTAATGCTATTCTGCTATAGTCATAGATCAGTTCCTTGTTCAGTCATTTTTAGAGAGGCTTTGACAAGCAGAAGATGGAACAGATACAGAGAACCATAGTCAGACATGTGGAGATTCTAAATTGGAAGTCTCTATCACGTCCGTCCACTCAGAGCATGGAGAATCTGAAGAAGAGGAGGAGCAAAGATTGTGTTAGAGGGGATGGAGGATACTAGAAGAACATGGCCTACAGAATGGCACCTGCAGGGGTCTGCATGAAGTCCTCTGTGTAAATGTTGTCTGTTAGCTTGGTGTTTTTGTGGGACTCCTAACATTGTGAGTGGGGGTGTCTCTAACTCTTTTATCTGCTCCTGGGACTCTTTTACTCCTAATGGGTTGCCCTGTCCAGCATCAGTATGAGGGGTTTTGCCTTGTCTTACTAGTTGTTTTGTTGTATTTGGTTGTTGTCTCTAGGAAGCCTGCTGTTTTCTGAAGAGAAATAGAGGGGAAGTGAATCTGGGGGAGAGGAAAGATAGAGGAAGGATGGGAGGGGTAGAAGTAGGAGAACTGTGGAAAGCAGGCATTATATAAGAGAGGAATTTATTTTCAGTACAAAAAAGAATTTGATGTGTGATGTATACATGCAAGTTAAAAATTTTGTTTAAATCCACAAAGCTTGTGAGAAGTAGATGAAGTTTGTCAATCAAATGTATTTATCTACTCAACAACTCAATACCAAACAATGAATCTTTTGGACAGAATTGACAAGTTTTGAGCCAAATTACTGATGAGTTACTTTGTCTAATGATCTGAGAGTTATACAGCTAAGACCATATATGTAGAGAACCTTTTCAAATTTTCCATAACAACATTCACTCCAATTATTTATAGTTATCTGCATTTTAACATTAAAGCAAGAATTCATTTGAATCTAAATATTTTAAACATTCCTTTTTCCTAAGGTTGGTTTTATGTTTGTGATAGACTAGCAGCTATTAACCTCAGAAGAAAAAGATTGTCTCAGTTCTAACATTTTTTCTGAATTACATTATTTAAAAAGCAAATTCTAAACATCAATTCCAAAAAGTCACTAAACTTGTTTGGATGAAAGTTTTAGTTGTATTAACCTCTGCTGGGTTTTGAGTTTTAAAAGCAGTAGGAGGATGTATCATTTTGATACTAACTCAAATTGGTGAATTTGAGTCATCTTTAGTTCAGCTACCTGATAAGACCAATTTCTCATTCACACTGCCTTATCTTTAGTAGAGGAATGGGCCTTAAAAGTCAGGACACAACAAGTAAATAACATTCCATAAGACAATACTCTTGATAGACTAAACTCATTGTCAATCAGTTTCTGCACCTATCTGAAGTAGTGTTTGACATTTTGTCTATAGTCATTCATCTGGGGGCTAAAAATAGATGTAATTTAATAGCATTAGTGTTCTACTTGTCCAACATTTGGGTCTTATTCCAGGGGGAACTGTGTTTGTAGCAATGGTGAAATTAGGAAAGTTGTTTTATGTCACATTAGCTAACATATGCAAGCTTACTTAACATGTGGACGGCAAATACATGTAATTGCATTAAAACAAGGAGCTGCAGCACAGAGGCAATAAAATAGACTAGGTTGTGTTATTAATTCTTGTGTTAAGGGTTTTGAGCCATGTTGATTGGCCTGAATTTTTTGATTTTGTTATGGTACAAAGGGATTGTTTGAAGTAATTTGTCCCCGAGAGAGGCTCACAATCCCAAGCGGGTTTCAATTCAGCAAAGCAAATCTAATTTTGTTTGCTTTATGCAAACCAGAAGGGGCTGTGGTTCATTCTGTTTTCACTGGAGGGGAAAGGCACACTAATGGGACCTGCTGAAATGCATGCATTGCAAACACCATACCCCTGCATATATTAAATTTAGCTATGTGATGCACTGTGTTCATCATCTCATTGTGTACACAGATATGCTTTAGAACAAAGCCTTTTAATAGCAAGGGAACCTTACTACATTATGTCAATACTTGACTGTATTTATATTTAATGCTGCCACTGGAATACCTGCCCTTAACTAGAGTATGTTCATATCTGTGATCATTTTACATTTCAGCTGCTCCTTATGTGAGGGGTATACACTGAAGCTATTATCCTGGACTTTAAAGCTAACATCTGAAGATTAATTATATGTAGATCGATAAAGCTTTCCCATTTTCCCAGTCTCCACCACACACACACACACACACACACACACACACACACACACACACACACTCACACACACACATATACTCCTTGCATACCTAAATTGAATTGGAGAGATGCTTGGCACCTCACTGAAAGAATGGATCTCATCGTAATCTGAATATTCAGCCTGGAAGATAAATGGAGGATAATAATATCTGCACAACAGGTAACACTAAAGACAGTCCCCATCCCTGTGACAAATCACCATCCCCTTTCTTCTTCCCTCCCTCCAACACACTGTGGTCTTCCCTTGACTTACCAGCTTCAGCTATGCTGCCAGATACATTTGATCAAATTCATCAAAATTACAGGGTGCATGAAATGGGAAGGGAAAGCAGAAGATGATAGATGATAATGCAGCTATTGGCTAGGTGAATTTACTCACATAAAAATAGAATTATTTGTCAATTAAAATTGCATAACAACTGTATTTCCTGTCATGCCAGCTCCATTTTCAGTGTGTCTTGTTTTGAAAACACTTCCAGTATTGAAAATAGACAGACACATCTCCAAACCCTTCAATTTGTCATTAGACATTTGGCAGCATGCCTACTTTGCTGTTAATTTTCCAAAACTACATTAATTTGCTGAATGACTTTTGTGAATCAGTTCACATATAATTCAAGATGATACTTGTCATGTATCAAAGAATGACTATAAAAGTACAGATTACTTATAAAAACACACTGTATAAATCATTTTCAATTTTATGTTTTAAGTTCAAACATGGGTTAACATTAATGATATTTTTCCCTAATGAAAGTTGCTTAATGAGACATTACAAAGATAATCTTCCCATTTTGTTTTTCTCTTCTTCTTTGACGTATCTGGTTCTTCAATTTACTAGTGTACACATCCTTAATTTAACTTGATCTAGAGCACAAGGGACACCTCAGGCTGTTGAAATCCAATGATGTAGCCAAAAGTAATTGTTTAATATTGTGACATAAGGAATTTGGTCCTTAAAGTATGCTGTGTCCAGTAATTGTGAAATTTAAACATTGTGAGCAATTGCCCTGTGCATAGAAAGCACCAAAATCTTATGGCATTCTTCACAAAACAATTTATTCAAACAAGAAAGGGAATTTTGTTGAATTACAGCAGTTATTGGCTTCTTGTGGCATAAAATTATGAAGTATTGTAGACCATATTAGAAATACTGATTTCTTAAATAAGCACTTGCTTAATTTACAAAATATTTACTGTAAGGAAAATGCTGCCTTTGACCTGATGTTAGCATTGCTTCCTGAGTGCTGACATGAATTCCATGCCAGTTCCATCAGCTGCATTAGAATATATATGTATACCCACAGCCATACCACAGTGAATGTGCCTGTTCTTATCTGAATACATATAAGTACATATATGCAAGTATTTGGTATATATATATATATATATATATATATATATATATATATGCTTCCTTCTATATACATATATATCTATACTCATCAAAATGCATATGGTATATAGTATACCTAATATATGTGTTACTATGGATATTTTATGATTGTTTATTACACTTAGTTATGATTTTTTTTGGTTTCTTTGAGACAGGGTTTCTCTGTGTAGCTTTGGAGCCTATCCTGGCACTCGCTCTGGAGACCAGGCTGGCCTCGAACTCACAGAGATCTGCCTGACTCTGCATAATGCTGGGATTAAAGGCATGTGCCACCAACGCCCGGCAGTTTTATGATTATTTTATAATTTAGTTGGCTTCAAGAAGCCATAGGAACTCAATTAGGAAGACAATAATTATGAGGACCCATAGTGAGTTCAATCTCTCAACAAGAATTCATGTCAAAATCGTGTCCCATGACTTTCAGTGTGTAACACTGACATAGAACAACACCCATAAAGAAAGTGTTTACTTACAATGACCTTCCCCCAATTTTCTGGTTTGTTCCTTTTTCCTGGTCCACCTTTCTATTTGAAAAAAGAGAAAACAAGAAGGTTATGAAGGTCAGAAAAAGTGGATGCTACCATCCCTTTATTGTACCAGTCCGATGCTCAAATATTGCTTACTCTGGCTAAGCTTACATCTTAGTTAGTAAGGTTAGAAAATATCATGTAAAATGAAAATTAATGTAAATACTCCCTAAGAAACCAACTCCTCTTACTAGTAGATGTTTTAGATGAAGTACTGATATTCAGAAAACAATTAGAGATGTCAGATTTGGGGACTAAGCTTTTTAGTATGCTTTTAGAAAGTGGGAATATGGAGCATAATTTGAGGAACAAATACCATTTGCAATAATCATAAAAATTTCCATTGGAAACATCATGAAAATTCTGCCCATTACTGCAAGTACTAGATTGCCATACTCCAACCTTGAAGAAAACTGTCTGTGATAAATTCTTATTTAACTTAGCGGTCTGATAACACACAAGGAGGTTTATCTGTTCTCAGAGATATTCTACCTAACCATATTACTAATAAATGCTTATTATCATCTACCAATAATACACACTAACTCCAAGCAACCAGAGTGACAGCCATGAATTCCAGTAGGAACAGACAGAAATCCCACATAGTTCCTTAGTCTGTTACACTGTGTAGACATAATAGATGACAATAACCTCAAGAGTGTACATAGAAGTAATGTGTGATAAGGTCAAAGTAACAAGCTTTCTGCAATATCTTTCCTTTTAATTTAGCAATGAGTTGTGTTGGTATATTCTGATTAGTTTATAATAGTAGCTGAATATAACAAACAGCTTGGAGAATTTTAAGAATTTAGCATCTGTTCCTTATGAGATAGTGTCAGGCAGTCCCGCACATACTTCTTTCCATCCCCTCTCAGCACATACACACCACAATTAGCTTCTTGGTTCATTAACATCAATCCGGAGTTATGCCTCATCAAATGTGAAAATATTTGTTCTGGTTATAAACAAAATAACATCTTGCCTATCAGTTGCTATTAATGTAATTGTGTCTAGTATTGCTTCAACCTTTAATTTCAAGGGTGCAGTTTTTGTACCATCCAAGTCCCTGGTTGAACTTTTAACTTACTCAGTGGCCTAGGGGACATGACCTCTAGGCTTCCTTTGTCTCAGGATAGTGATACTACTTACACATAAACTGTAAGAACTGTGATGTGAGGCTCTGTGAATGTTGTTGATAAAGGTCTGGGGAGACTTCCTGAATTGTATTTTGAAAAAAAAAATATGTATAATTTGATATAAGTGTAGGTTTTTATTCATATGGAATTAAACATAGTTTTTTTCATAGGAGGGGAAGGGCTACTTGCTATAGAAAAGTTATTTGTCTATCATTCACTATAACACTTGTGCTCTGAAGTAAACAATAAGGATTTTCCTGGGAAGGGGTGTATGCAGCTCTAAGACTCTTTGAGCAGAAATGATGCAAACATTGAAGAAATATTCATTTGAGGCTGTTTAGGGCAGGCATTTTGGATATTTTCAAAGGAAGATACTCCTCAGATATTTATAATATTTGCTAGCCATGTTATCATTCACATTTGTAACTAATTGTACACTGTAAAGTGTTAATCACCACCATGCCAAAAGACCAGATGTCAACATCAATGAACAGATATGATGAGAAGAGAGCATGGGCCAAAAGCTCATGACATCTCAACAGTGTAAACACAAATGACCTTTGATAACCAAGGCAATACTTTTACTCAACATTGCTATAAAATGCATGTTTGGAAACTATAGTAACAAATCTTTCTCATAGTTATATATTTAGACTCACCCCAGCCATTCTTCATACAAATGTAGTTCAAAATTGCCTTGTTTGTATTCAGTACCAAATTAAACTGTACAGGCTTCCACATAAGTAATGTCTCTTAGGTGGAGAGTATATATCCTATAAAATCCCAAAGCTGAAGACTTTCCTATGATCAATTCATTCGTAGGAAAATAATACAACTTTTCTACCTACTCAATTAGTATTCACCACTTATGTGCACCTTGCAGATAAAAATGTGTGGACTAATCCCAGTGCACCGCTGTAAGAAGGTGAGAGGTAGAGACATGAAAATCAGCAGGTACACACTAGCTGCCTAGCCTGACTAAGGCAGTGACCAATATGGAAAGTGATGACTGATGCCAGTAGCTTGTCTTCTATTTTCCACATGAACTCCAATCATGTGATAGGCCACACCTACCATCTCCAACAAGCACACAAGTGCATAAACAGTAACACATAAGGTCATGGGCATGCATTCTCATATGCACATGTGAGTGTGAAACAGACACAAAGACACAGAGAGAATTTCATTATTTTGTCACTGTGATTATTCTATCCTGATGACTCTTCTCAGCCCCTTCTGATGACTATACTAATGAGTTAAAGGCAAAATCCTCTTCTATGGCTCAGCACTTATAAAACCAGACTCCTTGGTCTTCTCGATCTTCAATTCATCCTAAACTCCATGATTGCAAGATGTTTCCTCCCTACTAAAGAAGATTGAAACTAGACGTTTACAAATGATGGTCAAGTGTTCTACCATTGAGTGACACACCTAGCAGTTAGTTACTCAGTTTTTTATCAAGGAAAACATGTGTTTCTTTCTTCCAGTAGCTCACCTTCTCCATTTTATTATGACAGATGTAATATGCCTAGCCATCATATCTGAAAATATGTAGTTCAGGTCACAAAGGAATTAGTTTCATGGAGGCCAAAGATCATTGATGTAATTCATGGGATGAATTGGAAGCAGGACAGAAGGTGCAAATCAACATTTAAACAGGATATGAAGGGATGAATGAAACTTCAATACTCAAGTATCCATGTGGCATTTATTAGCACAATTCAGAGAAATATAAATGGGTTTAGGTACTTCTCAAATGTAAATTTAAATTATCCAAGATACACAGAATACCACTAAGCATAACCCAGAGAGATCGATTAGTATGTATGAGGTTCCTGGCAGAAGAAAACCTTCCAGGCAGGTCTTGTGGATGGAGAGTTGGAGAAATATGTATGGAAGATGTGACCAAAAGGAAGTAAATGAGTTGTAAAATCATTTTCTTTGAAAAGAAACAGATTTTCTGAGCAAAACCAAGAGTCATTTGTCACAATAAAGTGCAAAGAGTCAATTATTGAACAACTAATGTATTCTATTTATATGGGGATAAAAATGAAATAGATCCTAGGAAGCCACAGGTAAACACTGAACTGAACTGGAATCCAGCTGCAGAGAAGAAGGAGTGATGAGCAAAGGGGAACAGACCAGGCTGATGAAAACCACACAAAGCTGACCTGAAAAAGGGGGAGCTCTGGTAGCTGGGAAACCAGCATGGGACTGATCCAGACCCCAGAAACATGGGTGTCAGTGAGGAGACCTTGGAAATCTATGGGGCCCCTTGTAGTAGATCAGTATTTATCCCTAGCAAAGGAATGGACTTTGGGAGCTCATCCCACATAGAGGGATACTCCCTGAGCCAAGACACATGGGGTGGGTCTAGGTCCTATCCCAAAGGATACAACAGACTCTGAAGACCCCCTATGGAATGCCTCACCCTCCCTGGGAAGCAGAAAGGGTATGGGTTAGGTAGGGTGTTAGTTGGGGGGGGCATGGGCAGAGGGGAAGGAGAGGGAACTGGGATTGACATGCAGAACAATCTTGTTTCTAATTCAAATAAAAAAATGGAGGAAAAAGAGAGAAAAGGCACATTGAATTCCTGTGATCCAAGAGATACAACGTTTCTGAATGTTGCCATTTGATATATTTGGAAAGGAGGTATAGGACTAAGAAATGTAAAGAAAAGTGTTAATTACTTCTTAAGATTCTGGGCTTTTCAGACAAAAATACTAGAAAACAGGACAAAAGTAAAACTCACATTGTATCAGTCACTTTTGACACTGCTGTGAAAAAGTACCCAACAAAAATGACACATGATATCTTGTGCATTCATTTTCATTGAATTATAGGAAGCCATTAGTTTCTTCCTTTATTTTGCCACGAGGATGAACCTAATGAATAATCTTCACAATAGTGTAGAGGCTACCTTAACTGCCCTTCCCCTAACTACCTTAAATGTCATCCTAGACCCTTCATCTAGTAGCCATTGGAAGCAGATGTGGAGATCCACAGCTAAGCATTGCCCTGAACTCCTAGAGTCCAGTGGTAAAGGGGGGGGCAATAATATGAGCTAAAGAGTTAAACCACGTTGGGTAAACCCATTGAAACAGCTGACCTGAGCAAGTGGTAGCTCAAGGCCTCAGACTAAAAGCTGGGGAACCAGCATAGAACCTAACTAGCCCCCCTGAATGTGGGTAACAATTGGGGGTAGGAGCTTGGGCAGTCTATGTGGCCTCTGGCAGTTGAACCAGTATTTATCCTTTGTTACGATAAATCTTTCCACCAAAGCCTCCCAAGCCCTACTGCCAAGTGGGCGGTCTCCACCAGCCGCCCGAGTTCTGCTCACCGAGTAGATGGACAAAATAATACAGAGACATATTAGTTAGAAGGCTGCTTGGCCAATGACTAGGACTTCTCAACTGCTAGCTCAGTCTTAATTATCATAAATCTATAAGACTTATCTTTATAGAAGATGCCTTTTGCTGGCACCCCTTCTTGCCAGTGGCTCATATCCCACCGCTGGAGGAGTTGAAGGGAAAAGGGGACACTTCCTGTTTCCTTTGCTTAATTATGAGTCTCCTTGCTATGTCACTTCTTGCCTGGATCACCACTTTTCTACTACATTTCCCAGAATCCTCTTTGACTCCTAGTCCTGTTTAACTTGCTGTCTCATTGGCCAAACAGTATTTTATTCAATAATCAACAAGATAAACATACAAAGAAGTACATTCCCCATCAATCCTTAGGGCATGAACTGGCTTTTTGAAGCCCTTTTCCTATAGAGGAATACCTTGCTCAGCCTAGATACAGGGGGAGGGCCTCAGTTCTTCACCAAATGATGTGAGAGACTTTGATGATAATCCATGGAGACCTCAATCTCTCTGAGGAGTGGATGGGCAGTGGGGTGGGGGAATGGTGTGGAGAGTAGAAGGACCGGACCAGAGGGAGAGGGAATTGGGAATGGTATGTAAAATAAATAGTTTTGTTTTTGATTTTTAGTGGCATATGGAAGAAATGGATTACTTGAGCTCACAATTTAAAATTTCAGTCTACCAGAGCAAAGAAGTCATAATGGTATGATTGTGGGACAACTAATGATACTGTATTCAGGGACAGGAGCAAAAACAAATGAATGTTGGTACTTGGTGCGCTTTCTTCATTTTATCTAAAACCTGCTCTTTCACCAATGTATAAAAGTGCTATGAAACAACTTTCTCTTTTTAATCTTTAATTAATACTCATATTTAGATATCCATCCCCCCATTCCCTTATCCTTCCATCCTCCCATGTTCTCCCCCAAACTCCACAACCCACCCCCAACTCCTCCCCAGGGACAGTGAGGCCCTCCCTGGGGACCTTCAAAGTCCATCATATCATTTGGGGGAGGGCCTAGGCCCTCTTTAATGTATCTGGGATGCAATAGTATCCCTCCATCTGGAATGGGCTCCCAAAGTCCATTTGTGCTCTAGGAATAAAGACTGGCTCCACTGTTAGAGGTCCCATTGACAGTCTTGGCCTCCTAGCTGGCACCCACATTCAGAGGGCTTGGTTTGGTCCTATGCTGTTTCCCCAGCCTTATGAGTAGGGTCTCCATGCTATCAGTAGGTGAGGTCCACTGTTTCTGTGGTTTTCTCCAGTCCCATCTTGGCTCTTTGCTTATCCCTCCTCCCTCTCCACAACTGGATTCCAGGAGTATAGCTCAGTGCTTAGCAGTGGATGCCTCTTTCTGCTTTGACCAGCTACTGGATGAAGGCTCTGGGAATGGTAACTAAGGTAGGTGTCAATCTCATTATAGGGGAAGGGCATCAATGGCATCCTCTCCACCACTGCCTGGCTTCTTAGTTGGGGTCATCCCTGTGGATCCCCTAACATTTTCCCTGTGTCAGACCTCTCTCCAAACCTAGAGTGTCTCCCTCTGCCAAAGCATCTCTTTTCTTGCCCTCTTCTATTCCTCCCATGTTTCAGTCCTCTTGTTCTCCTTCCCCTTCCCTTGCTTCCCTCCATACCTCCTCCCCCCCACTTTGGTCAGGGTTTCTTGTCCACATCCCCTTCTTTGAGGGACTATGCAATCTTCTCTTGGAGTCCTCCTTGTTTCCTAGATCCTCTGTAGTGTGGATTGTAAACTGGTAATCCTTTCCTCTATGTCTAAAAGTCAAAAATGAGTGAGTACATTACATGTTTTTCTTTTTGTGACTGGGTTACCTCACTCAGGATGGTTTCTTCTAGTTCTATCCATTTGCCTTCGAATTTCAAGATACCATTGTTTTTTTTCTGCTGAGTAGTAATCCATTGTGTAAATGTACTACATTTTCTATATCCTTTCTTCAGTTGAGGGGCATCTAGGTTGCTTCCAGGTTCTGGCGATTACAAATAATATGCTATGAACATAGTTGTAGAAGATTGCAGTTAGATCCATAACTATCACCCTGCACAAAACTTAAGTCCAAATGGATCAAAGACCTCAACATAAACTCAGCCACACTGAACCTCCTAGAAGAGAATATAGGTTGTACACTCTAACAAATTGGTACAGGAGAACACTTTCTGAACATAACACCAGAAGCACAAACATGGAGATTAACAATTAATAAGTGGGAACTCCTGAAAGCAAGAAGCTTCTGTAAGGCAAACGACACAGCAAGACAAAACACCAGTCCATAGAATGGGCAAAGATATTCACCAACCTCACATCTGACAGATGGCTGATCATCCAAATATACAATGAACTCAAGAAGCTAGCCACCAAAACACCAAACAATGCAATTAGAAATTGGAGCACAGAACTAAATAGAGAATTCTCAACAGAGGAATCTAAAATGGCTGAAAGACACTTGAGAAAGTGCTCGCCATCTTTAGCCACCAGGGAAATACCACTCTGAGATACCTTCTTACTCCTGTCAGAATGGCTAAAATCAGTAACACCAATAACAATCCATGCTGGAGAGGATGTGGAGCAAGAGGAACTCTCCTCCATTGCTGGTGGGAGTGCAAACTTGTAAGACAACTTTGGAAATCAATATGGCAGTTTATCAGGAAAATTGGAATCAGTCTAACTCAAGATCCAGCAATTCCTCTCTTGGGCGTGAAACAACTTTCAACAGAAACTGTACATATTTTGGTCAGTGGCGAGCCCAGCCTTGTCACATTCATAAATGAGTAGTAGGAAGCTCTTTTCTATCTGTTTTGATTTTATGTTGTAGATGATCTTTATCTTCAGTTACCACCAAGAGGAAGCTAGGTTTCAAAGATCCCCGCTTCAGCTTCTGTGTAAGCCTTAATAGGAAACAAGTCCTTCAAAGATCATTAAAGGGGTATGGTAAAAATCATTCAGATTCTATGATCTCCATAAAGAGTGATAATAAATAATTTCTATATGGCTTCAGTTATAATATCAAGGGACAGTATTGGGAGGGAGTCATAAGAAAGGGGGAAATAATTCTGAAATACCAGCAGCCATAAATGTTGTATCATCTTCATCTCTATAACATTGAGAAATTAGAAACATTTTTAAAATTACACTCATGTGAACCTAAATACTCACTGTATTTTACTGTCTGTACTACAAGGCAGGGTCAGTGAAAAAGCATGATTCAAGTGTTACCCATCTGATTGATTCAAGAGTGGATGACACTATGTCTGCATAAATGAGTCTGAATGCATTTGCCTAGTCCAATCCATTATTGGACACTAGAATCCTAACACCTGTTTTGTAATGTAGAGAGGGGAAATTGACTATCCTGTTGTGTGAAATATCAGTGTTATTGTAGGAATTATAACATAGTTCTTTTTATTGTACTTCCCTCTATCTCTCCTTTTCTCTCACTTTCCTCCAGCCTGTTCTTTCCTTTCTTCCTTTTGCTCTGTTTTATGCCTTTTCTTCCTTTCTTACCTTTTAGATAAAAGAAGCCATTGTGAATAACATAAATTATATCAGGTGTTTTCAGTGAGAGTGTAGAGGTCATCTTGAGTACAAACAGAGCTCTTTTCTAAGTTCCCTTATTACTGTAACCAGACCCATGCCCACATCCCACAACGCCACAGATCAGCTTTGGATATCTGATGTAATTCCCAGACAATTGCCCCATATAAAACTTTGAAAACAAAGAGTTGTGAATGTAAATATTGTCCTTGCTGAGCATATTTATTGCGTGTTGATGTTGATTGTTTAAAAGGCTGTTATGGTTCAATACATTGAACACCTGAGCTGAGCGCTTGTATGATGAAATTGAGAGCTGAGCGGATCAATTTAGACTCACTTCTACTTTTCGATCTGTTTAATAGATTTTTAAAACGACACTTAGAGCCCCACAGAGGCAGCAGCAGCATTTTGCATCCTTCTGCACATCCTCCCTGAGACACCTTCTCCTTCCTGCATGCCCAGGCTTGCTGCCTGTGCAACTGTAGGAGATCCTGTGAACAAAACTTAGAGCATCTTCTTCCCTTCTACACGTTGCAGAACTGAGCTCATTTATTTAGCTGGTATTGCGAATTTAGGGGCATGACAGTACATCTGACCCCTTTGGGGTAAAATTTGATCTGGCATTTCATTTCAAGGGCTAGGTCTCCGGTCTGTCAAATCTTCATTTTGCGGGTGCCCACTAGAAGTGCTGACGCTTGTCTCTAACTCCCTCAGCTTTCATCTTTCACTGGCAATAAACATGTCACCCTGCTGGGGTGAAACACAATCTGGAATTAAATTTACTGCATATAAAATATAGTGCCCTCTTTATTGGTTCAAATACTTGTCACTCATAATTTATTTGCCCATGTATGGCCTTCAGGCAGGGGAAAGAGAGCTGACAACTGGGAGGGGCCTTAGATGTTCATTTTTTGCTGTGATGTCTTTTGATTTTTATTCTTCCCTGTCCTTAGTCCTAAAATCCCACTCACTTGGGCTAATCTGTTTTCTATGAAGCACTTGAAATAAAACTGGCAATCTTTGCCAAAATGTCACAAGCATACCATTTGAAAATATTGGCTAAGCTGCTGCATTTTTGCTAGGGTGTTTTAAGACCATGGCACCCAGTAATACCCTCCATTGAGCAGACCCCAATACCAATGTTGAAAGGAAGAAAGAGACAGGAGCTCTCCACAGCTTCTTGTCTAACTTTTCATGTCTAGTCCATTGGCACTCAACTTCTTCCTGGTATACCCGATGAGCTTTAACTACTACAGTTCCTGTAAAAAGCATCACTCTAATCTCTTCAAACACAGATGTGGAAGCACAGCTCAGAGCATGGAGGACAACAAAAACCCTCTGTCTGTCCCGATGACTAGCTTTGATTGACACAGAACTCGTCTGCTCTCTTAGGCATCCTCTCACACCTGCACATTATTGTTTGAAAATGAGACACACAGGATACAGTGGGCACCAGCTCCGGTGAATTGCAGTACAAGCATGGTAGCATATAAGTTGCTGACTTCACCCTACACATTTGATACAGGATTCCCTCCTCATCATGCTATTTCCTTTAAATTTTCCTTTAGTTTCATCTCTTTATTAAAAAATTAATGCACATTAATTTCTCATTCAGAATTATTGAAAGATACTGTGGTCTTTTTCATCTTTAGCTCTGCCCTCAGTATAGTATGGTCCCAGACATCAAAATGCAGGCTAATGGAAGTATTAGGAATTTCATTTGATATTCAATTTTGTTTTAAATATAAGTTTAATTTTGAATGTAACCAAAAATGCTAAAAATCAGGAAAATGAGAAAATATCAGGAATACAAAGGCATATTATCATAACTGTTTATCCCTTAAATATTATTAATTTCAGTGACAGGTAGTATGTTTTTAATTTTATTAATTCTGCTGTTTTATCTCCTTGGGAGCTGTGAAGTTGGATAAACTTCCACAGTTACACGGTTGTCTGGAGCAGTCTCCCAAGACGAGAAATGTAAGTCATGGCTCTCTCCTTGGTAAAACAATTCCCTTCAGAGTCAGGAACAGTACATATTTTCCAAACTACTCCAGGGTTCCACAAAGACTGTCCCCAGGGTTTCTTTTAAATCTCCATCAATGCCTCCAGATTATCTGAGATTTTATCTGCCTGGCTGTGAAGTTTTTCAGAGTTTGAAGATGCATTTTTGTCTCCCCTTTCTCTGAAAACAATCATTTTATGACTAGCCATGGAAGGGAAATGTCCCTGTCTGCCTTTTTCCAGGCAGCAATGTAAGTGAGGAAAAAAGTCTTAGAATAGAAATTCTTGCTTCAACCAGCTATGAAATGCCTGATTTTATTTGCATCTGCACACATTTGCAGTTAGATGTTTTATTCATTACTTATACACTTACATCCAAAAGAAACTAACGTGACAAAAAAAGGGAGGAAAAAAATGTCTTCTAGTTTCATTTTAAAATTGTAACAAGTCTTCATATTGTCTTTCTCAATGTCTACATAATAGTTTCTTAAGTGAATTATATATGTAGGAGAAGTGTAAGTAGAAAGAAATGTCAAAATTTTAGGAAGCATCCCAGCCCTGGAGCAACATTAGGAAAAGTAGTCCATCTTACATTTTCCTTCAGAGAAAGGAAACCAGATCCAAGGAGTTAAAATATTGGCCTAAGGTTATCCATTTGGCAGATGACAGAGCAAATAACAAAATCCAGTTTTTAAGCTGCATTCATCCACTAGTCTAAGTGTAGTCTCCCTACACCACAAGAAATACTCACTGAAGAATTGAATCCATACAAGGTTCTTAAAACCTTAGAAGGCAGGAATCACTGGGTCCAGCCAGGTCACAACAGTATGCCTGCTGTAAGTCACCCTAGTGGCTCACTCCTCACCTGGAGAAAAGCAAAGGAAAAAGAAAGGGGAGGAAGAAACCTGGATATATGTTAAAACCTCAGAAAATATTTCTTGTATGTTTTTCAAATGTCCATGAATTCTTGTTCCTGATAACATAATTATCCTGTTTCTTTTAAATTAAATCTTTTAAAGCCCTAGTTATTATTTCAATAATGGAGTTGGGGTATGTGCTCTGCTTCAGCAGAAAGGCTCTACCTCCATAGGCATGTATCTGAAATGTATTATTACTTCCTTCATAGAGAAAATGAAATTTGAAGAGAGAAAAAAATTACCTAGAATGCACCCAAAATCCTAAGCAGAGCCTAGTTCTTAGAATCTAAATGCCTCAGTTGCTAATATACACTCCTCTTAAGGAACTATCAATGCAAAAACTACCCAAAGAAGGAGTCTTACTGCATCCCTCATATCAACAGCACAGCTGATAGACCAATACTTCCCTGTCATTTTTTTGCTTGGTTTTAAACACTTTATAAACAAGTGTCTAAGCAGTTTTAATTTTCTGATCCTCTGGCACATTTGAGAGGAAACAGAAAAACAGACAGACAGAGGGTTAGGAGAGACAGAGAGAGAAACAGACACAGGAGAACACAGGAGACAGAGACTGCTTTATGATTATATGTGAAACTTCCCCAGATACTTCACTCATGGTAAGATTATATGTGGACAATAAAATAATCAGTTACCTGCAACGCCTGTCATAATACCTTTGTGTTCAAGTATTAGTTTAAAATGCAGGATCATTTTTGTTGTGTTCTTTGCATTCTTTTTCTTTTATTTATAGTTTTATTGAAATATATAATCTACTATATACTTAACAGTAAGATCAAATATGAAAATATGCATCTTTGAGCAGACTGAGGTGGTGCACACTCTTAATCTCCACGCTTAGGTTGTATAAGCAAGGGAATCTCTGACTTTGAGGCCACCCTAGTTTCAGACTGAATTCCAGGCTACACAGAGAAACACCATCTCAACAAAAGAGAAAGGGAAAGGAATAGGAAAGGAAAACAAGCCTCTTTAATATTCTTCCACAATTATATCTCAATATGCTCTTTCCAATTGGCTATCAATGGGCTATAATGAGAACTGTTCTAAATGCCCAAATATAACATATTCTACATTGGGTAATCTATTAAATGGGTATTAAGTGGCTATTGTTTTCCATTCACTGGATAAGAGTGGTTTTAATAACTTCTGACTTTAAAACAATTTAGGTCAGAAAAAAAAAAAGCTTAAGGGTTTTAGAATGGCCAGTCTGTGTTTAGTTAATGGCTGGTATGGGCCTCAGAGAGTCAAACGAGAAAAACAGAGGCAGGCTAATAAGTGAATATGGAACCCATGGAAATATAAACAGCATTTAAAGAGTGAGAGGAGGAAGAGAGTGTCCTAGTGGAAATATAAACAAAAGGTGTGACAGTAAAAGGACAGGGGATGTTATATGCAAGGGAGATGTCTATACTGGAATGAGCCATGGTCCTCCAAAATGATAAGGTGTATGGTCCTTTCATATGTCAACAGTGAGGATCATCTAAACTCTATAAATTCTTCCAGTGCAAATGGAAGAGGGGATCCAAAGATTAGCAAATCTGTGGAATGAAGAGAAACCAAGGAGATAGAAGCTACTGAAATTTGATTCACAATATGACACTAAATCAATAAAGTAAAACAAGGCAAGGGCACAAAACTAGATATAGTATTATTTTATTGAAATATATTTTCAAACAAAATAAATCTTTCTGAAAAATAACAAGACAGCATATGTGACTTGTAGAATACCTGGAAGAAAGCAATGAACCCTTATATAAACTGTGGGCTAAGTGTTGGCATTGAGTCAAAAACTGTTCATTTTTATTGAGTATAAAAAGAGGATCACTGTTGAGACAAGGTCGATAATGACAGAGACTTTGCATGTTTGTGGTTGAAAGTATGTGAATATTCTCTAAACATTCTGTTCAAATTTATAAAACTAATGTCACTCTAAAATTAAAGTCTGTGTTTAATAAATACTAGAGAAACAACAAACCTTAGTTTTGAAGAATCAAGGGGAATAGGCCTCAGCAGTGCAGTAAACCACATAGTTGGCAATTCACAAGTTATAAAGGAATGCAGTAGATAACATTTATAGTGAGTATATAGCAGTGGCTAGTAGAAATATGCAATACAGAATGCCTGTGGGTGGTAAAATGCTTTTACCCCTGTAAACCTCAATAAAGGACAGCATATAGGAGCCAGATGCTCCCTCAACATCATTAGTTCCAACCTCCAGGTTCCAGAGGATAACTTTTCTCATTCATGCTCCTGAAAAAGTAATGCAGTAGGCCAAAAATAATGATTAATTAAACCAAAATATGACAGGTTATCAGCTGGAGAAATGAATGCAAAAGGGGCGATTGTGTCCATGGAATGAAAGTCCAGAAAGAAATCCAAGAAGGAAGAGAGAGGCTGGGCTACATTCTCAAAATAAATTTCTCATAGAATTAAAGATCCAAGAACCTCCCTTGTTTATACTTGGAGCTAGTTACTAATAAATACCAAGTAAATGATAGAATGAACAATTTTGATTTTGGAGCATAAAAAGATAACAGGGCAAACTTAGATGAAGATCAAATAGTATGTACACTGAAAATGGATGACAAAATCAGAAGAATATTTTTATTTTTATTAAAATTTTAAGTGAGTATTGAAATGTGGTTGGTTTCCCTATAAGATTTTCCTGGATACATATCAGCATACTTGATTCAAATTTGCTTTCCTATCCCTACTGTTTTCTCCTGTCCCAATGCCCCTGCTACTAACCCCCTTTCCCTTATATTGTTCCCTCTGTTTTTGTCACATGTATGACATTGCCTTCCCTTTTCCCTCCCTCACTCTTCTCTAAGATGCTTGCTCCCACCATGTTGTCCTATTTCTAATTTATGAAAACACACACCCACATGCAAAGACACACTCTCATAAAACTAAACCTACATCCTACATACAAGAGAAAAACATGATGTTTGTCTTTCTGGGTCTGACTTATTTCACTTTACACGTTTTCAAATGCCATACATTTATCTACAAATGCTCCTGCGAAACACAATTCCATTCTGTATATGTTTCATGCCTTAATTTTTCATCTTTTGGTGGATACCTAAGTTATTTCCACTTTCTAACTATTGAGAATACTGAAGCAATAAACATGCAATAAATGTTCAAATACCTCTGTGTCACATTGACTTAGCACCTACATTAATGTAGTCAGGGAGGTATGATGGAGTCATGTCTTGATTATATTTTCAGCATTTTGAGAATGCCTGTGAATTTCCATAGTCATTGTACATGTTCACATTCCCTCTTGATGTTGATGAGGGGTTCTATTTACCACACTAACCTTTGCTTCCATTTTTCTTCTTGATGTTTTGTTTTATTGATGGCTGAAGATATTTACATACTTACTCTTTACATATTTAATAGGCATTTATAATTCTTCATTTGGAAACAGTATATTTAGTTACCTAACTCGTTTGTGTGTTTGATTTCACTTTACTTCACCTTCTAGATATTTATATTCAGTTTGATTTGTAGTTGGCAAAGATTTTTCCTCATTCTGTGGGGCATTTCTTCACTTCAATGATTATTTCCTTAGCTATGTACAAATTTTTAAATTTTGCTTTATGTAATTCTTTAATTCTTGATATTATTTCCTAGGTGAGTTTTTTTGCCAAAACTGTTTACAAATAATCCTGTATCTTACTGTGAAATTCTCATGCTTCCAACAAACCTTATGAAAACTTCTGGTCTTATGTTATGGTGTTAATCTACTTTCAGTGCATTTTTGTACAGTTACCTAATTCAATTCCTTGATACATAGATATCCAGTCATCTAGTTCTGTTTTTTGAAAGGGCTATCTATTTGTTAATGTCTCTTTGACATCTTAATTAAACATTAGCTGACTGAGCTGTGAGAAAACATTTCTGGGTCTCCATTGCATTTCATTGGTCCATATGCCTATTTTATGTTTATAAATGCATTATAAATGGAATAGTTTGTAAGCTCCCCATTTGGAAAAATTAGTTGTTTGTGTATAGAAAAAACTGTTCATTGTTTATGTTGATTTATTTTATGTTTCAATTTTGCTGAGTATATCATATCTAAGAGTTTTCTGGTAAAAGTTGGGGTTCTTTGTATACAGGATTATATTAACTATCCCAATTTTTATTATTTCTTGCCATTAAATGCATTTGGGGACCTATTTTCTTTTTGGGATTTTCCTCAGGTTTTAAACTTTAATTAAGACACAATGACATAAGGATGCAGGTAAGATGACAGCAGGTCTTTACCTTTCCTTATGTTCCTCCACATCCAGTCATTCCAGTCTTATCCCTATCTCTGTTGCAGAAAACATGCTTGGCCTCCCTCTCCTCTCTGATGCCATCATCAAGAGATCACAAAGATCTTCTCAAACCCCCTCACCCAAATTCAACACATTATCTCACCCTCCAACACCAGCACAGGCACTCCCTGAGGAAATATCAGTTGAGTAGGCTAGGGAGACAGGCTCACAAAAAAGTTCCTGTGAGACAACACACAATCATGATGCCCTCCTAAAATTCAGAGAGGAAAAAAACCAAGGAATAAAACATCTACCCAACAAAGATAAAACCAGTTATCATACCTAGACCTATGACCATCCCAACTCAGATGTGTGGATGTCAGTGTAGAAACACAATCAATTATAGGCAGGACAACATGTCTGTACTAATGCCAAGCTACCCAACCACAGCAGGAACTGAATATTACACCATAGCTTAAGCCCAAGAAAAGACCTGAAAACAGCCTGTATGTAGATGATAGGGGTTCTTAAACAGGAATTGAAAAGATCTCTTAAAGAAATGCAGGAAAACACAAACAACAGTTAGGAATATTAATACAATTATTCAAGAACTAAAAATGGAAATAGAGTACCAAAACTGAGGGAATTCTGAAAATAAAAAAATTACAGCCTTGAAAAAACCATACAGCAAAGCTTTACTAACATAATATAAGAGATGAAGGAGAGAATCTCAGGCATTGAAGACATAATATAAGAAGTAGATACATAATAATTGGTCAAAGAAAATGTCAAATACAAAGATTATTACAAAATATCCAGGAACTCTGGGAAATTGTGAGAAGACCATATTTAAAAATAATAAGAATAAAGGAAAGAGAAGACTTGAAAGTCAAAGGCATGGAAACTATTTTTAATAAAGTCATAGAAGAGAATTCTTCTAATCTAAAGAAGGATATGCCAATAAAGATATAAGAAGCATACATAACACCTAATAGATTGAACCAGAAAAGAAAGCTCCCATAGTATATAATCATCAAAAAATAGTTAAAATAAATGAACAGAACAAAGAAAGTATATTAAAAGCTGAATGAATAAAAGGCCAAGTAACATAAAAAAAGACCTATTGGAATTTCATTTGACTTCTTAGTGGAGACTATAAAGTCAGAGGGACTGCATATATGTGCTACAATTTCTAAAAGAGAACACAGATTCCAGGCCAGGCTACTATACTCAGCAAAACTTTCCATCACAATAGACAGAAAAAATAAAATATCCCATGTAAAATCAAAATTTATAAATTCAGCCACATGGAAGGTATAAGAAAGAAAACTCCAATCCATGGAGGTTAGCTGCATTATGAAAACACAGGAAATAAATAAATCTCATACCTACAAAACCAAATGAAGAGAAACACACACACACACACACACACACACACACTTACCACCACTAACAACACAATCAAGACCAACAATAACCCAAAACAAAATTTCAAGGATTAAGATTAATCACTCATTGATATCTTTTTTTGTCCCCAATAAAAGGATACAGACTAACAGAATGAAAGTGAAAACAGGATTTGCCCCTTTGAGGTACCTAAGAAATACACCTCAACATCCAGGATAGCCATTCCCTCGGGGAAAAGAGTTGAAAACATATACTCCAGGCAAATGGATAAAAAAATATTTTGTTGCTATTTTAATGACTAACAAAATAGAATTCAATCAAAAAACTAATCAAGAGATAGGAAAGGCACAATGTCTTCATCAAAGGGAAAATCCAACAAGAGTGCATTGCAATTGTTCTATGCTCCAAACAAAGATGACTAAAGTGTGCAAAAGAAACACTACTACAGCTTAAATCACATATTGACTCTCACACACTTTCAATGGGAGATTTCAATAACCCACTCTCAGCAGTAGACATGCCATCTAGACAAAAACTAAACAAAAATTCTGTACCTAACAGATATTATAACCCACACATGACTAACAAAGACTTACAGAACATTTCACCAAAACACACACAAAAAATACTAATGGGGATTTCCTTTCTGTATGCTGTGAATATACACTTCTCTGACTGGTTGATGAATAAAGCTGTCTCAGCCAATGGACAGGTAGAAGGTATAGGAAGGGCTACCTGTCTAGAAGAATTCTTGGAAAGGACGCAGGTGCCTTTCCAAGAGTGAGCTGCAAACAGAGGTGCCATGTAACAACCAGGAAGATAGGATGTTGGGTATTCTCTGGTAAGCCAAAACCAAATGAAAATACACAGATTAACAAAAATGGGTTATTAAGAGAGAGATAGACAATAAGAAGCCTGTGTCATCAGCCATAATTAATATAAGCCTCTGTGTGTGTATTTGGAGCTAAATAGCTGTGGGACCAGGAGGGACAGAAACTCCATCAACAATATACTGTCATTTTTCTATATTATAAAACTAACTCCAAAATTCATTGTATACTAAGACACTAAGCAAGACTCAGCAGATGCAAAAAAATCAAAACAATATGTTCCACAGTATCTGACTCCAGGAATTATAGCTGGATATCAACAGAAACACCAAAAGGTTTGCAAACTCATGAAAGCTGAACAGCCCTCTATAAGAAATGGGTCAAGATAGAAATAAGAAAGACATTAAATACTTTATAAAATTAAATGAAAATGAATGCACACAAAAACTCAAGGGACATAATAGAAGTGATCCTTTTTTAATATTCTATTTTTATTTAAATTAGAAACAAGCTTCTTTTACATGTCACTCTCAATTCCCTCTCCCTCTCCTCCTCCCCTGCTCCCCACCAACTCCCATAACCCAACCACTTTCTGCTCCCCAGGGAAGGAGAGGCCTTCCTTGGGGGATCTTTAAGTCTGTCATATCATTTGGAGCAGGGCCTAGACCTTCTCCAGGGTCTAGGCTGAGAGAGTATCCCTCTATGTGGAGAGGGCTCCCAACGTCGATTTGTGTATTAGGGGTAAATACTAATCCACTACCAGTGGCCCTGCAGATTGTCCAGACCTCCAAACTGACTTCCTCCCTTCAGGGGGTCTGGAACAATCCTATGCTGGTTTCCCAGGTATCAGTCTGGGGTCCATGAGTAACCCTTTGTTCAGGTCAGCTGTTTCTGTGGGTTTCTCCACCCTGGTCTTGACCAGTTTTCTCATCACTTGTTCCTCTCTGAAACTGGATTTCAGAGTTCATCTCAGTGTTTAGCAGTGAGTGTCTGTGTCTGCTTCCATCAGCTACTGGATGAAGGCACCAAAATGGCATATAAGGTAGTCATCAATCTCATTATAGTATAAGGGCTTTTAAGGTAGCCTCTAAACAACTGCTTAGATTGTTAGATGTGGCCATCCTTGTAGATCTCTGGACATTTCCCTAGTGCCAGAATTCTCTGTAAAACTATAATGGCTCCCTCTATGATGGCATCTCTTTTCTTGTTCGTCTCCTTTCCTCCCCTGACTAGATCTTCCTGCTTCCTCCTGTCCTACTCTCCCCTCCCCTTCTCCCCTTCTCTTTCTTCTAACTACCTCTCCCCTCCCCCCATGATCCCCATTAGCTTAGAAAATCTTGTCCCTTTCCTCTTCTCTGGGGGATCATGTGCATCTTTCTTGGGGTGCTCCTTCTTTCTTACCTCCTCTGGTGGTATGGATTGTAGGCTGCTACTTCTTTGCTCTAGATCTAAAATCCATATATAAGTGAGTACATACCATTTGCGTCTTTTTGCGAATGGGTTACCTCACTCAGGATGGTTTCTAGAAGAACTAAAAGTTCCATCCATTTGCTTGTGAATTTCAACATTCCATTGTTTTTTTTTTCTGCTAAGTTGTACTCCATTGTATAAATGTAACACATTTTCTTTATCCAATCCTCAGTTGAGGGGCATCTAGGTTGCTTCCAGGTTCTGGCTAATACAAAATAATGCTACTATGAACACGGTTGAGCAGATGTCCTTGTAAGAATGTGCATTTTGGGGGTATATGCCTAAGAGTGGAATTGCCTAAGAGTGGATCTTGTGGTAGACTGACTCCCATTTTCCTGAGGAACCGCTATACTAATTTCCAAATTGGCTGTACCAGTTGACACTCCCACCAACAGTGGAGGAGTGTTCCCCTTTCTCCACATCCTCTCCAGCATAAACTGTCATTTTTGTTTTTTATTTTAGCCATTCTGACAGGTGTAAGACAGTATTGTAGGGTGGTTTTGATTTGCATTTCCCTGATGGCTAAGGGTATTGAACACTTTCTTATGTGTCTTTCAGCCACTTTAGATTCCTCTATTGAGAATGTTCTATTTAGTTCTGTACCCCACTTTTTAATTGAATTAGTTGGTGTTTTGGAGACTTGCTTCTTGAGTTCTTGGTATATTTTGGAAATAAGCCCTTTGTCAGATGTGGGGTTGGTGAATATCTTTTCCCATTCTGTGGGCTGATGTTTTGTCTTGCTGACTGTGTCCTTTGCCTTATAGAAGCTTCTTAGTTTCAGGAGGTCACATTTATTAATTATCAACCTCAGTGTCTGTGCTACTGGTGTTATGTTCAGGAATCAGTCTCCTGTACCAATTTGTTCCAGGGTACCACCTAAATTCTATTCTAAGAGGTTCAGTATGGGTGGATTTATGTTGAGGTCTTTGATCCATTTGGACATAAGTTTTGTGCATGACAATAGATATGGATCTATCTACAGTCTTCTACATGCCAGCATCCAGTTATGCCAGCACCATTTGTTGAAGATGCTTTCTTTTTTCCTTTGTATAATTTTAGCTTCTTTGTCAAAAATCAGGTGTTCGTAGATATGTGGGTTAGTATCAGGGCTTTCAATAACATTCCATTAGTCTACCTGTCAATTTTTGTGCCAACGCCAAGCTGTTTTAAGGACAATAGCTCTATAATAGAGCTTGAAGTCATTGATGGTGATGCCTCCGGAAGTTCTTTTCTTATACTGGGTTGTTTTGGCTATCCCAGGTCTTTTGTTTTTCCATATAAAGTTGAGAATTGTTCTTTCAAGGTCTGTAAAGAAATGTTTTGGGATTTTGATGGGATTTGCATCGAATCTGTAGATTGCTTTTGGCAAGATTGTCATGTTTATTATGTTGATCCTACCTATCCAATAACATGGGAGATCCTTCAATTTTCTTGTATCTTCTTTAATTTCTTTCTGTAATACAGGACTCAAAATTCTTAAAATACAGGTCTTTCACTTTCTTGGTTAGCATTACCACAAGGTATTTTATGTTGTTTGTGGCAATTGTAAAGGGTGATGTTTCTCTGATTTCTTTCTAAGCATCTTTATCATATAGTAGGACTACTGATTTTTTTTTTAGTTATTCTTGTATCCTGCCACTAGGCTGAAGGTGTTTATCAGCTGTAAGAGTTCCCTGGTCGAGTTTTTCTGGTCACTTATGTAGACTATCATATCATCAGCAAATAGTGATTCTAATACACAAGTTCTTAGTACTAATTATCTACATTAAAAAATATTATATGTGCTGCCAAAGTGAGCACATACACTAAAAAAATAAACCTGAATGAATCTCATAATTACAACTTAGCAGCAAAACTAAAATTTCTAGAATAAAATGTTGTAGGATATTCCTTTACACTGTGTGAAAATGTGTCACTGATTTTGATTTAATAAAGAGCTGAATGGCCAATAGCTAGGGCAAGAAGAGGTTAGGAAGGACTTCTGGGGACAGAGAGGTCTCAGAGAAATATGTGAAAGGACTGGTCTTGCAAGACAATAACCAAAGGTCTCCATGACTTAGGGCAACAGCAGGATATCCAAGAGGAATTTTGGTGAGTATCCAGTGATGGTGCTGTACCAGATGCCTTGAACCAGACCAATGACTCCTTGCAATGCAAATTTTGTTGGATGTGTTGATTGGAGAAGAAGCTGTACTCTGTGACATACCACAGCTACCAATTCCACTAGGATGAATGAAGAGGTGTTGGAAGGATGAGCAGGTAGGGTTTTTGTATATTTATTTTTTGTTTTTAATTAATTTTGGGGGGCATGCTGCAGTGATGATGGGTGTACATGGAGGAACTAGGAAGTAAGCAGAATTTTGGGGCATGATGTTTAAAAAATGACCATCCTACCAAAAGCAATTTACAGATTCAATGAAATCCTCATCAAAATTCAAAATAATTCTGTACCAATCTTAAAAATACAACTCTGAATTTCATATAAATACACAAAAAAACTGAGAGTTAAAACTATCTTGAACAGTAAATGACCTGCTGGAGGTCTCACCATTCCTGATTTCAAGTTGTAATAAAAACCAATTGGCATTGACATAAAAGCCGACACATTGATCAATGGAATAGAATTAAAGACCCAGACATAAATCCACAGACATATGGACACCTGATTTAAAAAAATAAACACTGAAGAAAAAGACATTATCTTCAAAGTGATGCTGATCAAACTGGTTGGATGGACATAGAAGAATGCAAATAGATCTAAACTTATCATCCTGAAAAACAATCTATAGACCTCAACATAAAAGCAGATACACTGAAACTAACAGAAGAATAAGTCTTGAACTCGTTGATATAGGAGAAGACTTTCTGAGTAGAGTACCACTAGCACAAACACTAAGATCAGCAATTAAAAAATGGAACCTCATGAAACTGAGAAGTTTCTATAAAGCAAAGGACATCATTATTCTGACAAAGAGCCAGCCTGAATAATAGGAAATATTTTAACCAATTCCAAATCTGATGGATGACCATTATCCACATATATAATGAGCACAAGAAACTAGATATCAGAAAGTCAAGTAATTCAATTTAAAAATAGAAGAAACTCAAGTGGCCAAGAAATGCGTAAAGAAGTATTCAACATCCTTAACCATTAGGCTAAAAACTACCTTGAGATCCGATCTTACACCAGTCAGAATGGCTAACACCAATAACACAAGTTACAGCTCTTGTTAATCAGAATGTGATGCAAAGGGAACACTCATCCATGCTGGTGGGAGTGCAAACTTGTATAGCCACTATGGTAACCATTTTGACAGCTCCTCAGAAAGATGGGAATTGATCTACCTCAAGAGCTAGCTATACCACTCTTGGGCACATACCCAATGGATGTTTCTTCCTACCATAATAACACTTTCTTCAACATGTTCAGTGTTCCTCTCTTCAGACTCTCCAGAAATTAGAAATAGCCTAGATGCCCCTCTACAGAACAATGGAAAAATTTGGTACATTTATACAATGGAGTATTACTGTGACCTCATGAAATTTGTAGGCAATTGGATAGAACTAGAAAAAATCATCCAGAGTGATGTAATGCAGGTTAAGAAAGATAAAAATGGAATATATTCATTTATATATGGATATTATTAATTAAGTAAATGATAACTAAGCTACAAGCATTAGACCCAGAGAGGGTAGCTGTGAATGAACAGAGCAGGGGGTTGGTGCACAAGGATTTCCATAGAAGGGGAGATACAATATATTTTATGGGTGTACTGGAGCCATGAAAGCCAGGAAAAGAGAATCAGGTGAGGAGTGGGAGGGGAGATGCATTTGAGTGAGAAAATGTAAGGAGAGGCAGAATTGAGGGGCATTTGGTGGTATGGAAACATATTGCCATGAAACCTTCTTGAAATGTATAAATGTGATCCTAATAAAGTCTCCACATAATGAGAGACAGAGTTCCAACTGGCCATCTTTTGTATCCAACTGAAGCTTTCAGTAATGAGACCAAGTTACATCCAGTGGAGTTGTTAACCAAACATATCCTCTGGAAATACCCCCAAACAATTCAGTTTGTTGCTGAGACTATGGGTTGCTCTCCACAAACTGACAGCCAGGCTCCATGCTGAAGACAACATCCAGACAACTGATTGAACATGGAGAGATTAAGCTAGAGCCTGCAAAGAACCTCACATACATATCCTAGTATCTTTGTTGTAGGAAGGTACTCAGAAGGTTACAAAAACAGAAATGTAAACACCAACCAAGCCAGAAAATCTTTGATCTATAATGCTGACCTGCTTGCAAAATATGCCACTGGTGGCACAAAGCTTTTGGGGAAGTAACCAACCAATGACTAATTGACTTAAAGTCCACTCCTGGAGATGGAACCTATACCCAATACTGCTTAGGTAAGCAACAACAATATATGAGATAGCTCAGAGATCCAGAATAAAAGCAAATATTGCTTTACTAAAAAAAAAAGGTAACAATAAAATGACTCCTATTTATATTCTGCTGTATTTATAAATCAGGGCCTTCACAGACATCATCAGAGAGGCATCCTCTTGAGGCAGATGGAAACAAATACTGATATCCACAACCAGATAGTAAAGAGAGAGAAAGAGGGAGAGAGACAGAGACAGAGACAGAGACAGAGAAAGACAGAGACAGAGAGACAAAGACAGAGACAGAAATAAGTACCGAGACAGAGGCTTTGGAACACACAACTCTAAATGGAATGTCCCCATCAAATCCCATCACTCAGAGCTCAGGGAACTCTGTAGGAGGACACAGAACTGATGTGAGAGCCAGAGGGCATGGAGAACACCAAGAAAACAAGACCCTCTAAATCAACTGAGCAAGTCTGATATGAATTCACAGAGACTCAAGCAGCCAGCATAGATTCACCATGCAAAAGACAGGTTTAATAAATTTAGTCACTTATATTATCTCAATTATAATATATAGCATGGTAAAGAAATAAAAGGAAAAACTGGAAAGAGCTCAGATATTCATAGAGCTAGTCTTTTAGAAGAGAAGAGTCCACAAAACCTATGCAGGGCAGCTCACAACTTCCTGGAATTACAGATTCAAGGTACAAAATGCCCTTTTCTGGCCTCCACAGATATCTGCATACATAGGTACACACACAAATTCACACAAGTAAACTTAAATAAATAATAATAATAAATCTTTGAGGGAAGAAATACAGAGAAAAATTTAAATATGTGGTTAATATGTGTTTGTACATGCACAAACATATCCTTAGCATCATAAGTTTGAAGCATGAACTACAGTTCTCATTTCTGCCACTGTAGAGTTCTGCAGGTTGTAGTATTTATGAACACCTTCTTTTACACATCCCATACACATATTATTTTACACTCTCCAAGCACTTTCACAAATCTCTGTCATTTATTGGAAAGGTGACCTAATCTTCATCCATGGATGGTCTGGGGCATTTACATTAAGCTTAGATTAGGTTCTTTTTTCTGTTGACCTTAATCACTGCACAGAGTAACACCAAGAGATAGTTGTATTTTTTCCTGCACTCCAGACAAAGTGTTAGTCACCCTCACTGTGTACCATTACTGAGCATGCTGAGTCAATCATCTCTTCTAACACTCTTGTTTCCATTTACCTAATTGACTCAGAGGTATCAGTAGACCAAATGAACAAGAGGACACATTAGTTTGAATTGAAGGTTTCTTGTGCCTCCTGACAGAAATAACCTTCTCTCTGTAACTAATACTTGTAGGCCAGAAATGTTGAGATGAGTATAAGCATCCCCAGTATCTTTACAGCATTTATCTCATACACTTAGATGGTATTTGCCAGAGAGACTATATTTAGGGTCATTTGAATTTACATCTGCAATCAAGAAAACTAAATGCATACTCCACGTGTAGATGATTCAATTGACAGACTGTAATCGTCCTTTTGCAGCCTTTATATCTGCTGCCAGGCACTTCTGAGAGACTTCTAATAGGGTCTTGGCAATATGCCACAGACAAGCACTTTCACTATTGCTGTTCATAAATGCCTTTGGGGTTGAATTACAAATATTGTAACCCCTGAGGTTTGGCAGGAAGGTCTGCCAAGGTTCAACTGGGATTGCCTATTAGCCCATTGAACTCCCCTGAACCCTTGGGACTCAAGAACAGGTTTCATTCAAGCAATGTGGAGAAGAGAGACTTGCTATCATTGTTTCTGATAAGCAGATATGTTATATACACTCCAACCTTGAAAGCTGAATTAAGGAGAGGATGATCACAGCCACTGTTTGGTCTTGTTGTTGGAGACTGAAAATGCTAAGGATTTTTGATTATGTGATAAGATGGGCAATTAACTGTCACAATGTTTTTATGATATGACTTTATTACTTTCTTCAATGTAAAAAGGGTATGCATATGCCAAAAAGAAAGAGTACTTAGCCTTTTCTTTTTCTCCCTCTACTATTTGTATGGGTACAAGTGAAGGAACAATACCTGATTTGTTCACTGTTATATACCTAGAAACCATCACATTAATGGACATTGATACAAAAATAAACACTTGTGAAATGAGTCCGGGTTTTACCTAAGTACAGAAAAAGATTAAACTCCCACCAGGTGTTCAGATGGACTTTGTGAAAGCCAACGCATCATTAAGATGAGATGAATCAAAGTTAATGACTCAGGTAGGCATGATTTCTTTCTAAAAACACATGATCAAAGAAAAGAGGAGGCTATCAACACAGTAGTTTAGTTACTTACAAGGACATTTTGTGGGGTGGGAAATGCAGTATGGAATAAGAATAGAATTACACTGTCAAGGATTGAATGGCTGATTCCTTTCCACCAGTAGTCCTACTTCAATACTCTCTGTGTGTTCATCAGTAAGTGATGAAATGATATCATATAGGATTGTAAGAACTACTCAGTCCTTTATGGTTACAGAGAACAAGGAGAAGCTGTGAGGTTTTTTTCCCCCTCATATACTGCTGTTTCTTCTCTGGTAGTTCTGCTACTCCAATAGAGTCAATGAACATTTTTATTTTTATTACTCTCTAAATCAAACTGTATCTTACTCTAATTTCATAGTTTTTTCATACACTTCCTCTCACTTTTAAACTTGTAATTTTTTTTTGCTTTACTGCCCTCTAACTTAAATCCATGTAAGACAATATTCTAAAGACCCAGGAAAAATTTGTTTCTCTCCTCTGAGCCTCCATTTTCTCAAATGTACCATTAGATTAATAAAAGCCATTTTTTCAATGTTGTCTTAACAATCCTATGATGCAGAAAATTAATAAGGAGAGATATCAGAAACAATGGAATACCAACTTTTCCTGCTCACAATAAGTACAGAAACAATAATTTTTTAGTCATATTCAGAGGAAAAAATACCCTATCTGGAAATTGTGTGATTCATGATTCAGATAGGAGGTAACAAAAGTATGATGGGCCATAAAGCCAAAGTCCATAATTCTGAAGGACTCTTTTCTTTGCAAGTGACAAGCTGTAGTTCTGCCTACAGAACTAGAAACATTCTTATCATTTGCGGGCTCAGATGCAGTCCTACTTAGTTTTGCTTCTGCCACCAGCACAATCGGCCTAAGGTAAAGCCTTAACTGCCCATCCATTTCTTGGTGTTTGCTGCCTACTTTCATCCCAGTGGCCTGGGCCCTGCTTTTAATCCCTTTCAGCTATGAATTGAGAGTTATCCTCATCACTTAGCTGTCTAGCAAAATCATGCTTGACTGTGCCTCAAATGATGCCTATTAAATTCAACACAACTCTGGATTATGAAGTAGACCCATATTCCTGCTCTATCAATCAGTAGGTCAGGGACATCCTTTCCCCGGGAACCTGATAAAAGATCCACCTGCGTGTTCCAAGGGAGGAGACCTACTAGTGGATTGGCTGGATATCTTGAAACTTATAATTTGTGTCAAGGTTCTCTTCACTACCCTCCAAGGCCAGGTCTTCCTAACCACTATTCTGAGCAGTAACTACTTAAGCCCTCCCAAGGACATATAGAGGTGACATTCATAAGTGCATCTGGTATAAGATCTGCTGAACCTAGGTAAGGATGCTGTTCATGTACCAGTTATACTGACTATTAACCATCACCCTCCCCAATGGAGAATTATGGATTTTCTGGAAAATTCTAATTAATCATCTTAAATAAGCTCAATGAGAACCACATACCAACAACTAAGTAGATCAGCGCATGAAATATGTTTTAATAAAGTAATTAAAATATTGAGCAGAATTAAACAGAAATCTTGAAGGTGAAGGATACATTAACAGAGCATAAAAATATCACAAAGATGCTTCAATAGAAAATCCTAACACACATACACATACTATGTTACCTGATACGTAGGTAAACTTAGTGATTTCACCAAATATATAGAAATAAAAGATTAATTTACGTTACAGACTTCAAATTAGTACACAGACATGATTAATTTATGTTACAGACTTCAAATCAGTACACAGACATTTTATATATTAATAAACTATACTAAAAGAAACTACAAAAATAATCTATTTGTGATAGCATCCAAAAGAATGGGTTAGGAATAAGCTCTCAAGATGAAGAATAAAGATATTAGATATTGTAAATACTAATGAAAAGGTTGAGATAAAAATAAATGGAAATGTACTTTATGTTCACAATTTGAAATAATTAATATAATGGAAATAATGCTTTTCAAAAAATTAGAGACAGTATAGTTTCTTTTAAAATTTCAATGTCATTTCTATAGATATTGGAAAAATTATCAAATAAAATTCTGAACTCATAGGGAAAAAAGCTTCCAAGTAAGAAAAATGATCTTGAATAAACAAATCTATATGTATCTTGTCCCCTGATTTCAGACTCTATATTAATGCTGTAATAATCAGAATAGTACTAGGCTGACATATAATTGACACATAGACCAATGGAACAAATATAATGCCTAGAAAATCTTTAGTAAATGAACCAAAATTGTGTGGCAATTTTGGCATATGCAAGCAAAGGAATTCAATCAAATCCTTGTCTTATTTACTTATTTTCTAAATATGAATACAAGAATTAAATATAAGTTTAAAACTGCACAAAATGGTTGGGCGTTGTTGGCGTACTCCTTTAATCCCAGCCCTCGGGGGGCAGAGGCAGGCAGATCTCTGTGAGTTCGAGGCCAGCCTGGTCTCCATAGCAAGTGCCAGGATAGGCTCCAAAGCTACACAGAGAAACCTTGTCTCAACAAAATGACAAAAACAGAAGGTAAAACTTTTTGTGTTGGTCTTCAATATGATTATTTGATATCTTAACAAAAGTGTGGGTGACAAATGCAAAAGCTTATAAAAATGTTTCATTAAACTGAAGATCATCTAGACAGCAAAGCACAGCATTAAAAAATTCAAATTCAGCCTGTGTAATTACAGACAATAATTGTAATCCATATGTCTGATGAAATATTAATATGCAATATACATGAGTAGCTTATACAAATAACAATAATATTATAAACTAAAGATTAGCCAATTGAAAATTTGGTAAAGAACTGAAATAAATGTTAAACTAATGAAGACAGAAAATTACCAACTATCACTAATCATAAAAGGCCTGTGAAACATTGCTTCAAACATATATGATGTTACTACTGTAAAGTTGAGAGATGAAAAACACAATGAATATATAAAGAATAAGCATGTGGAAGAACAGTGGTGGGAATATAAATACACCTGGATTCATGAGAATTAGTCAAGATCTATTCAAAATCTTACACACAGGAAAATTATATGCTCAAACATCCTCTATTGAATATACATCAAAAGGAAAATGAACAGTATTTTGCAGAAAGTACATTCCAGTGATGATCATAGCATCTTTCATAACACATAAGACAGAGCCCTGATAAAAGTCTCAGGCAAAGGATAACTAGATAGATAAAATATGTTTAAACTAACAAATGAATATCCTTTATCTAAAATATAAATTTTATATTACATAATCATATGGTCACAAACCTAGATTATTATATGTAGCCTGTATGTGTCTATATACATATATGTACACAACAAGAACACTATGAACCTGGGAGATGTTATTGAAATAAGTCAGATAGTAAAAAGTAAAAAACTTTTGCTTTTTATATGTAAAATGTGTTCATATTTATATGTAAAATCTAAAGTGGTAGAAGTACTAGAATAGACAGTATGACTTTTACTAGAGGTGGAATTTGAGAGACCATGAGGACATAATAGCCAAAGGGTACCAATATTCAGGAATAAAGTGAATGGCACTGGGGGACACTGTGAGTGGGTTCTGTATAGCTAATGTGCATCATAGTCACTCTAAATAACAATGATATACACTTGAAATTTGGTAAAACATATCTTAGGCTTTCTTACCAAAATACATACAATAGAACAGTTACTTTGTTATAATTCACAATGAATATACATAACAAAACTTTAAACTTTAAATATATACAATATTTGGTGGTCACTAATGTATTCAACAAAGCAATTGGAAGAAAAAATAGCACAAGCTTGACTGATTTTAGGTGGCCAGTAAATAATAGGGATTATGGAAAGGAAGTGAGGAAACAGAGGAGGAGGCAGGCATGAGGGAGTGAGACGAAAAGATAGGTTTAATATATGAGTGTGCTTCATTTTGGCAGAGCTATGCAGAAGTTTGAGAAGACACTGTCTCAAGAAGGATGGAAAAGCCATGCCAAAAGCCACATGGCCAGCCTCAAAAACTCCAAAATGCCAGAGTATCAAGAGGAATGATTATTAAAACAGATGATGTTTCTCAAATCTATTTTATTTTGTTGAGGGAAAAAGAATTTTTAAAAATTAAAGAAAAATCATGCATAGACTTTCAAATCATTACTATGTATGCAGTACTGAATTTTTTCATGTGTGGCTGGGGGACATTGATCAGATTTTGCAGTTTCATTAAAAACATGCCATCAGTTCTTACAAAAAGAGAAATAAATCTTTAACAGAGATGATTGCTTTATTAATCACAGGATAAAGAGAGATTAATGCTAAAAGCAGCTTCACAGATTAAGAAGAGCAGAGTATTGGCTGACTTCAGAACCAGTTATTTATTTTCAAAGGAAACGTTTACTCAGAGATCTCAATGTATTTTTCTGTGATATTCTCTTACATCTAGATGAACTGAGTTCAGGTTACTCTGCCCACTTATCAAAGTGAGCTAACATTACATAAAGGCCCAGTATTTTATCAACAAATTTAATTTAAAAATTTTTAATTTTAATAATTAACAATAGTATGTTCAAATTGAGCAGTACCCATGGGATTTGGTCAGCACACACACGTTTCCTGAATTTGCAATAGGAGTGTTTGCTCTCTTTGCAGAATGAGAAATTGGATCATAAATAAATGTGGTACACACTTTACCAAACATTACACAATTATTTAGAGTAGTAAGACAAAAGAAATGTTGTAGCCTAAGGTCCATCATCCTTAACATGGGATCTATGGAGTCCTGGAAAATCCGTGGGTGAGATTCTGGTCATTTGGCACTCCCAATTCAAAGGAGCAGAAGTTGTTCTTTCTATTGAAATTCATAGAAGGGTCTGTACTCTCAACACACCTTTAACAGCTTATGACATATGAAAGGTAAAAAACCAAAAGTAAACTCTCTATGGGCCAGGCTATATAAGTAGTGTATGTAACTAATTTATGTGGTCACAAATCAGAAATACTTGCAGGGTCACTGACAAAAAGTATTGACAGAAGAGACTGATTTTACTCTTAGTTCTTCAAGGCCAGCTTTGTGGCTATAGTTAATAAGATATGTGCCGAGATATTTATTCTTCACAGATTAAAACAAGATATAGGATCATGGGGAATGGGAAAAAAGATATAAGATCATTAGGAACAAAAGTCTATACTTTAACATAAAACATATACATTTGCAATGCTATAACTTAGCAACACTTTATGATAATATAATCAATGATTTGGACAAACATTTCTGAACTTCATACTATAGACTAAGCTGTACAGAACTGAAACTATATATAGGATACACTCCTGCATTTCCTGTATCATACAATTAAGTTATAGGGAGGCATGTGAAAAATTAAATGATAATATCTGCTCTATAAAACAACATGTAACAAAAACATAACATAATTAGTTAGGCAGGAATGGATAGCAGCATACATAATGCTAATATCACAGTCTATAAACCTTCCAATGAGCATTGACAAATGAATATTGCATAAAAGAAGAAAAATAAAAACAACTCTCAGTTTCATGGAGTGAAATGGGGAGTCTGGTCAGTTGAACACCAGTAAGAAAAATCATATTTATATTTTAATGAGAAAAAATGATTTGTTAAGATAAACCAAAGAACAATCAGAACTTGCATAGAAAAACACTCCACAAGTAAAGAAAACACTAGCAAAAGATTACAGTAGAATACTTTGGACATGGGACACAGAGAACAGAAAAATCAAGTTGGAACAAAAATGGGAGCTTCTCTTCTAGATAGCATTCATAGTACAGGAAGACACTATTTCCAGGTGTAGACCCTACATCATCATCATCATCATCATCATCATCATCATCATCATCATCATAATAATAATAATAATAATGAACTCTCTGGCAATCTATGTCCATGGGTACAATAGTAGCACAAGTGTTCTAAGGGTAACGAACTACTTCCTGGTTGGATTTGGAGGTCTTCACACTGGGACTGGTATTATAAGGCTGGTATCAAAAGCCTATATCAAGGGAGGTCACAGTCCTTCTGGGGAATCTACTACTGATGTATTGATAAAAGGACATGTAGTTAAGTTTTCTTATAAATATTTATGCTTATACATATACATAGCAACAAGGCTCTTTATCATGCATAATATCTTGTGTGTTGCCATGATATACATCTATGATTTAACATGCTCCAAAACAATCATCTCCAACACTTCCTCTCACTTTGCCTTAATCAGGGTTACTATTGCTGTGATGAAACACTATGACCAAAATGCAAGTTGAGGAGGAAGGGTTTATTTTATTCTCTGTGTGTTATAACATTTTATTATCAAAAGCACTGAGATCAGGAACTCAAACAAGGCAGGTTCCTGAAGGAAGAATCTAAATGTAGAGGCCATGAATGGGTGCTGTTTATGGGTATGTTCAACAAGGCTTTCTCAGCCTGCTTTCTTTTATAATCCAGGACCTCCTTCCCAGGGATATCAATACCCATAATGGGGTAGACCTTCCCACATCAATCACTAATTATGAAAATGTCCTAAAATTGGATCTGATGGAGGCATTTTTTTCTCTAACATGAGGTTCCCTGTTTTCAGATGACTCTAGTGGTGTCCTGGATATTAAACTATCCAGGACAATAGGGGCTTAGCAAGAGAAGAAGACCCACACGCCTGCCTGTGCCTGTCTGCACTAGGCAGGAAAGAAAGAACACAGACTGCCCCAGGCAATTCTGTGTCATGGTGGGTAAATATCTGGTATGATACGGGAGAGAGACAAAATGGTTCATGTCCTGTGGAGAGAAGCAGATCTGAAGAGGGGAAGGCAGTGAGTAGGGGTCTGAGGTGAGTGACCTGCCAGCTACCTGGAGCCATAGTGATATCTGGGCCTGAGTTGCTGCCAAGGGCTATGTCTGTATCTGTGACCCTGCCACAGCAGCAGCCTGTTAAGTCCTTGGCTCCTGTTAGCATGAAAGACAGTGAGGACAGGAATACACAAAGGTTTCTCCAACTATCACTTGGGGCAACACTAGGGAGATCTGGTCCTGGCCCTCACTAATTGCAGCACTTTGGAGAACAGGCCTTGCAACTCACCAGGGAAGCACAATAGAACTGACCCTGTTGACATAGTTGCAGGTGAGTCAGGCTTGAGGTCCTTAGAGCAAAGAAACTGACCCCACCCCTTCTTCTGCCAGATGGTGGCATGGACAAGAGAAAGATAACCCCCTCTCCCCATACCCCCTGGGGCAGGCAGGAGAGCTTGGCTCTGGGACATGAGATTAGAAGTGGCCCTACCCTCCACCAAGTTCAGCACTATAGAATCGCCCCTGCACATTAGAACTAGCCCTGGTGGTGTAGGTGCTCTTTAGCCAGCCACAAGGGCATGAGAGCAAGAGAAGTGGCCCTTCCCCTTGCTTCTGGCTGAGAAGTGTGAGCTAGCTGGGGCAGTACAGGAGAGCTTCACACTGGTGATATGGATGAGGGAGAGGTGGTGGGCTGACAAACCCAGTTGCCATCCAGGCCCAGAACTAGGACTATGAGTTGGCCCACCACAATATCCACCCCATCCTTCTATGATCTGCTGGAGAATGTGAAGGCGTTAGTCCTGCAGATCTAAAGCAGCAAGAACTCAATGACAGAGGAGAGGACCAATTAAAGTAGGAAATTACCAATGCGGAGTCAGGTAGAAATATAAGGGTATTTAATAGGGAAAAGCCTTACTTTACAGAGCAACCTAGCCAGCCTGCGTGGCAGCGGTCTGTCCAGCAAGTACCAAAGTGAAACCGAAAGAACAAACGCAGTCACACTACGTCACCCTGGCCACGCCCTCCCATCATGGTCAGGCACACCCTAAGTAGGCGTGGCTACAGCTTCCCCTACAACCAATGACTCACTTCAGTGAACATTTACAAAATAAGGACGTATGGAATAAAGGGTCCACTTTGTGATGCACTATCATACCTCAGCTTCTATGACCACATTTTTAATTTCCTTTTAAATTATTTTTTTGGTGTGGGGGATGGTTGCAGGGACAGAGGAAAGATGTGAAGGGGGAGGGAAATGATTGGGATCAGATTGCATGATGTTAAAGCCACGAAGAATCAATAAAATGTTTTTAAAAATTATTCAGGACAATTGGCCCCTTGTCAATTTGACATACAAACCCACTGTTAAGCCACAACTTTCCCCTTCTTTTTCATCCCCAAGATCACACATTAACATCAAAACCACAAGAAAAACATTTTACAAACTTTAAAAGTTCCACAGTCTTTACAATTTCAAACACTTTAAAATTTAGTCTCTTTAAAAATCCAAATTGTTTTTTTAACACTAAAAACTCTTTAAAAATTCAGTCTCTCAACTGTGGGCTCTTATGGAATAATAAAATATTTAAATACATTCTTACTTTAAGAAGGAAGAACAGTCATAATCAAATCAAAGCAACACCAAACTCCAAAAGTATAAATAACTCAACACCTAATATGTAGGATTTACTTTATGAACTTCTGGGCTCCTTCACGGAGCTTAGGTTACTTCTCTGGCTCTATCTTCTGCAGCACAAATGGCTTCTCCTATAAGATTGGGCAGGCTCCAGTCCACTGCCCTTGGTGGCCATGACATGGTACAAGCATCCCCAAATGCTGAGGACCTCAATGCAACTCGGCAGCACTTTCACCAATTTCCTCTCATAGGCTCTCTTCTTGGTGCCAAGCCTCAGCTTCTCTGCATGATCCCTTCAATCCTGGGTCTTCTACTGCACCATCACTGATGACCGCTTGTTTACCCTCACATTGCCAAGCCTTAACTGCTCTTCCATAATCCCTTCATTACTTTAAAACTGGTACCACCTGGTGACTCTAAAGTTCAGTGGCCAGTGTGATGTACTACCTTAGCTCTCTCTGGAACACAGCTTCTGTGTGTTGACTCTACAGAAACACTTCCCAGAATATTTAACACCAGGGATGGTAGACTCTTCTTAATCACCACTAATTTCTCAGCTCTGCTTGTTCCAGTAGGCCAAAGGTTTCACTTCAGTGGTGCTGGCATCTTTTTAATCTCAGCTCCAGATGATCAGACACAACAAATTTATCATACAAAAGTCACTGCTCTCAATACTCTTATCTTCCAACTCCTACAAAACAACTCACTGAGCTCTCAACACATAATGCCTTTTCTAGGCCAATGTTCCAAAGTCTGTCTATTCACAATCCTCCAAAACACAACATGGTCAGTTGTGTTGCAGCAATACCCAACTATCATGGTACCAACTTATCTTAGTCAGGATTGCCATTGCTGGGATGAAACACCATGACTACAAAGCATGTTCAGGAGCAAAAGATTTCTTTTACTAGCAGTTCCACATAACAGTTTATTTTCAAAAACATCAAGGGCTAAAACTCAAACAGGGCAGGAACCTGGAGGAAGGAGCTGATGCAAAAGCCATGGACTGGTGCTACTTACTAGATTTTTCAGCCTGCTTTCTTCTGTAACCAAGGACCACATTCCCAGGCAAGGCACCACCTACAATGGGTTGGACTTGGCACCCATCAATCACTAATTATGAAAATACCATTCTATTGGATCTTATGGAGGCATTCTCTCTAAACTGAAGTTTCTGCTTTCAGATGACTCTAACATATATCAAGTTTACATAAAACTAGCCAGGACACACATCCTTTCCCACGCCAGTAAGTATATAACAACTGTAGAGTTCTCAAGTTTTGTCAGAAAACGCTTATATGGCAGTGGGCAATTATCAAAGTGGGGAGACACAACAGTCAAGGGACTGGGAAGAAGTAGACATTGAGTGATTTACCCTAAAAAGGACTGTCCAAAACCTAAAGAAACCTGCAAAAAAGGGATGAGTGTGAGAGCCAGAGGATTAGGAGTAAAGCACCATCTTTAGGATATGACATGGTCACTGTAATAATAAGCATGTAGTGGCTGTGATGACTTTCATAAGTAATTTAAAAAACATAAATAAACGAAAAAATAAAAATGAATAAAAGAAAATTGATGCTAGCCGGGGAGGGTACTTTGAAACAAGGTCAGCAGGAATGTGGGGGACATGATAGTGGTTGTACATGAATGAATGTGACCACACTGAATTTGACTGGATGTAAGTATGAAACTATGAAACTGTCAAGAAGAAAGCTAGAGAAACACCCCTCCAAAAAATAAAAATCAAAGCAACCATTAGTTCTCCAAAAATAGAAAAACTAGAAAGTAGAAGGAGAAGGAGTTAAGAAAGAAGGTGACCAATGGGAGGGAGATAATGGGTATAATGAATATGAACAAAATAAATTATATACATATGTGAAAATGTGATAATGAAACACATATCATGTATAATTAATATATGCTAATAAAACTTGTTTTAAAAGATTGTAGACCAGGAGCTGCATTTGTAAGCTATATCATGAATGTGGATGTGTGTTAATGATACAATTGGCAAGATGCTTAATTGTCCTAATGTGAAATAAAAGAAGGTGAATCGCAGATTACTCCAGAGTTTTTCACTGAACAAACAGAAAGAAAGTTGTTATATTTTGGTGTGGGGGAGGATGTGAGAGGATGTGTTTGAGATGATTATTTTAGAACATGTTAAATCTGAGGTGTATATTAGGTAAGCACACAAAAGAGTATGGATGATAAAGAATATGTGCTGCTATTTGAAGTGAGAGCTATGTTCTATAAGGGATATGGAATTTGAGGAAATATATGCTTAAGAGTATTATATAATGAGTGACTAGGAAAAATTTAACAAAAGAGAAAATTGGAGAGGGGAATAAAAGAACCAACTGATAATATTAAATACAAACAGAGACTGAAATGCAAAGCTTATCATGTTAAGCTGGAAGACCAAGAACAGGCTAGGCCAGAAGACTGTCCATAGTCTATGAACATAAGAATACCATATCATTTGGCAAAGTACGTTCCCAATGCAGAGCCAGATATACATAGATAAATCAGGTGAGATAAATACATTAATATATGGAAAATTTTCCCAAACTGTACAAATATGCCCTTAAATTCAGCTAACACCCCTTGCACTCTCAAATTTCCATTAAGCTTCCTTCTGTGTTCTTTTGTGATGAGTACTATTTTCTATTAATACTACTACTACTATTATTATCATTATTATTACTACTACTTATTTTATTTGGGTGGTGCATCCATGAAGCATGATATGGGTGTAGAAATTATAGCACTATTTCATGAAGCAGTTTCTCTCCTCCATTTTTAAGAGAGTTCCAGGGGCCAGACTAAAGTGACCACGCTTCTACAGCAAGCACCATTACCTATCAAGCCATCTTGCCTTCTCCTGAGTACTGTTTCTTAAGCTAGTTACCATGTACTTTTGCTTAACGGCTAAGTCCAAAATGTGCCACAAGTTAATGGCTATTCCTGCTAGCCTGTATACTTCCATTAAGTACTCAGGAGAGAGGATCAGTGCTACATATCTGTTTGAGTATCCATGCACTGAGCTCTGGCATTGCTCAGTCCTAGGAACATATGTGTCTTAGTTTGGTCACTATTGCTGTGATAAAAACCATAACCAAAAACAACCTGGGGAAGAAAGAATTGATTTGCCTTATATAGCTCAGTAAGAGTCCATTGAGGGAAGCTAAAGCCGAAACTCAAGGGAGGAACCTAGAAGGAGAAAGTTAAAGCTGAAACCTTGGATGAATGCTGCTTTTGTCTGTTTTGTGTGGCTTGATCAGTGTTTGAGGCTTTTTCTTGTTATTTGGTTTAGATTTATACCACCTTGGACTGCCCATGTTGGGGTGGGACCCCCTATCAATATTACTCAAGAAAATGCCCTACAGACTTGCCTAAAGATAATCTTACAGGAAAAATTCTCAACTGAGATTCCCTCTTTCCAGGTATGTGTAGATGTGCCAAAACTGCCTTTCAAACAATAGTGTGCTGTTTCTATTTGTTCAATAATGAAACCGTTTGCTATGAGAATCAAATGTATCAATGCATAATCATTCATACCTTCTCTCCAGGCCCAGGCTTCCCTTCCCTGTGTTGTATAAGACTTTGATATCCTAACTTACATATGGATAACTCAGCACAAAGTATAATGTATTCTTCCCTTAGCAGATTTGATCATGTGAAAATATATAGCCAGAGCTTCAAGAAATTCTCTACACTTTCTATGACCTTGCTATATTCCAGTGGCATTTGTGATATTTCACTTCTGTTTGGATGTGTTTATCAATTTACTTCCCAAGTATAAATTGATAGGTGTGGGTTTTCATCAGTGTATTAACTGCTGCTCTACAGCTCTTATTCGAGGTGAATCTTTTCTTTCAGAAATTGTGTTAAAACATTAGCAGTTCTATAGAAGAAAAAATGGCAGTATCACAATAGAATATTTAAAGACAACTATAATAGTGTTTTAACCTCAGAACTTTCAACATATTTAAAAGATGCTTTTATCGTGGAAATAAAAAGACAGTGATGCATTTATTCTGTGAATTAGACCAAGTGTGGGTGGCATTGTTTTGGCACAGAAAGCCACGTAGCTTCCCTATCAACTGGCATGAGAAATGAAGAAAAGGTATAAAAACAGAAGTGGGGTGCAGGGCTGATTGTTCTCTTGTGTTGTTACTTGGATTTTGCAAGTCATTCTCATAACAGATAGTTTTGAACTCTTATGTTTAGCAGTAGCTGCCAAATTCTGAGAGTCCTATACTATTCTGCTCCCTAATTAGTTGTGGTAACCTATGATTGTTTAAGTCCATGCCAGCATATACAGACTGCCAACTCATCTGAGCTGAACTGAACAGGAAAGTTGAAGACTTAGCTTTATGTTATTGCTTATTTATTTATTTATTTATTTATTTAGATCAAATCATGATCTTAATTGAAGAATATCCTTACATCACATAACCCACTTCTTTTAAAATCATCAGGTATTGGCTCTATCTGTAGGGGAAGTTGTAGCCATGCCTGCTTTGGAGCTGGCTACAGGTGTTCCTGATCATGCCTATGAGGCGGGATCATGCATGCTGTACAGACTGCTGCCTGCTGGCTGGCTAGGTCGCTCTGGAAATAAGGCTTTTTCCCCATTAAAATCCCTTGTATTTTTATCTGGCTCTGTATTGGTAATTTCCCACATTATCTATCTCTTTGGACCTGGAGATTTTTATGTTTGAGAAGTCCTGTTGATGTTTTTTAAATTGAACCAGGACTGCCTGGCATGACCCTGTGAAAACAATCTACTTTGGATAAAATTTACAAGGTCAGTGATGAAACATCCATTATGGCATGTTATTAATGGGATTTGGCATGAAAGCAGCTCTGCTCCTTCTCTGGCATTTTTTTGTATGTGTTTAACAAAAATCTGGAAGGGAAGAAGTATGTGTGCTCTGGAACAGTGATTAGTACTGAGTTCAGAATCTGTAGTTGTGCTGGAAAGCTGATTAAGTAATAAGATCCCATGCATGTTTCTACTTGCAATATGTAAAATGTTGAGACTGATCTCTTTTCATTAATTGTCTATGTGCATTCTCTGCAGAATATTGCTATTTGATGTGCCCTGACTCTAATCAGCTGTTTTACTATGAGTACAAAGATGCAAGATGTATTCAAGACTGTGGCAGGATAGCACAGGAAATGGTCTATACTGGCTGCTGCTGCCATTCCTGAAGGGATGGATCAATGATTCTGCTTTGCCAAGTTTTCTCACTTGCCCTTCATGAATGCAGCCACTTAGGACCATATGACTCATGGCAACAATTTTCAACTTTGGGAAAATACCAGTGCTGTTTTTATTCTCCTCTATAGGAGTAGTCCTCCACATGGAGGCTTAGGGGGATATAAAAATTAAATCGATACAGTACTGACCAGAGAGTGATCATGGACTTCTGAACAACTTATTATTTCAGTGGAAAGCTCAGCTATAAATCTCAAGACTACATTTACCTACAAGAATCATGTAGAGTTTAAACTGTCCTGATTATCATCAAGCTGCTGCAGAGCAAGGCCCAATAAACACATCTTTTTTTGAAATGAGCATTGATCATGTCATGATTACAGTGTGTAAGATTATGCACCACCAGCAAGATCAGAGACAGACCTTATTATACATAAAATAATATTTTCCATCAAATATATTCTGTTTATTTAATAAGAGATATCTTACTTGCTATCTAAAAAGATTCATTTTGAAGGAAAACGCTTTTCCTTATTACATATCCTTAGTCCCAGAAAATTCTTATGGCCACTCTCAACAATTTTGCTTCAGCCTTTAGACTTACTACCTCTGACTCCTACTGCTGCCAGCTCACTTCCTCACCAACTGATCTTTCCTGCCCTGCTGACTCTAACTCTGTTTCTCAATGCTAAGAAGGTACTCAAATTCTACTGTCACTGTTGAGGGAGGCTGCCAAAACTGAATTGATGTACTGTATTATCTCTTCTACTGTCTAAATTCCATGACCCCTTGCACTTCCGATTCCCCGTTCTCAAAATACAGTAGGAATTTGAAGGCCACTACATTTGTGCCACCTCAGTTGCATCAAACTAATCCCTCTTCCTAGCCTTCTAAGCTCTTTTGCCTCCTCATCACTTTTCAAACCCATATGCAAAGGCCATGCTTAGCGTAGTCATAGCCAGTTTCCAGCTGAAATCTCAGTGTGCAAAATCAATGAGCCTCTTTGCTATCCCAAATGCCCTTTGCCCCAGACCCTTTGCCTCCATGTCATTAAATACATGACAGAGCCTCCAGACAGCATGCTGTCCACATCCCCCATCGCTACAATCCAGATCACTCCAGATAAAAGGGGCAGTACTGAAAGCAGTAATACACACCCAAAGCTTTTGAAATCCCCAAAGACAGATGCTTTATGAATACCAGACATTATTATTATCTCCTCCACTGCTCCCTGTCATGACAGAGTCTACACAGGTTGAACATCTGTAGCCTCAGTGCACCCTCACAAATGTATTTCTACTTTTGCAAGCTGTTGCCCATTAAATTCTTGCTAATATTTCTGGTTATTTTGGGGCTCTTTATTTTAAACACTTGGTTAATATTGGCACTTGTCACCCTTCTGTCTTTGCAGGTGTCACTTAGCATTCTTTCTGAATTAGCAACACAATTATGTAATGCAGAATACATATTTTTGACCTTTTCTATACCACCTCACTTTTTACTTCTAGATGGGTTAGAATTCAACCCACTACTCAGACATCAATTTAAAAAAGTATTACTTTTCTCTCAAACCTGCCCAACTCAAGTTTCCTTAGGTTGAAGAATTTTAGGCATTTACAAAATCTTATCTATCTTTAATATGCACAGCCTCCTTCCTTCATCTTTACGATTTTTTTCAGTTTTATACTTTGTACAATGTTAAAGTAATAATGCCAATTTATAACCCCTGCTATTAGCTGTTTTCCTAGCTGAATATCACAATAATATTTTCTCCTTCTTTTGTTAAAGATTGAAGAAATTGATTCAAAAGAAAAATAAAAGCAATCTTAAAAATGAAAACCTTTAAATGTATTGATAACTCTCTGTCTCTGTCTTTGTCTCTGTCTTTGTCTCTGTCTCTGTCTCTCCCTCTCTCTCTCTCTCTCTCTCTCTCTCTCTCTCTCTCTCTCTCTCTCTCTTTTTCTCTCTCTGTCTCGTGTGTGTGTGTGTGTGTGTGTGTGTGTGTGTGTGTGTGTGTGTGTGTGTGTGTGTGTGTGTATTCTGGAAGACAAGAATTCAGAGAGCTCTTGTTCAGAGCAGGCTTCAGTAGAGTGTTTATCTGTTGCTTCCATATGACTCAAAGGCAGATTATAAACCTAGGAACAGGAAGCAACACTTTAGTGTCACTATTAGGTCTGCTCCATCTTGCTCAAGATCTGCAGTCTCCCAAAATCTCCCCTCTGTGGCAGCAGTTCTTCTTTAACCCAGCAATACTAAGAACTAGTGGGTTGATATTTCTTAATAAGTAGGAGCCTGGCAATGAAATGCATTGTACCAAAGTCAGCAATAATTCACAACATCTAAATCTTAACTTCCACCACTCTTATAAGACTCACCATCCTAGAAGCTATTTCTTCTATTATTCAAATTCTTTCTCATAGTCAAATGCCTTAAGATTCAGTAGACTAATATTTTGGTCTTCTACAATAGAAATCTGTGTTTCCCATATGCTGCAGAACCAGATGGTTCAGGTTGGTCTTTTATTTGTCAGCCTCAATATAAAACACTGCTTGCTCTCTCTCCTTTCTCAGGGTTTTAACAAAGGCCATCCAGCCCACCAGCCTCCAACTCCCCCACTCCAGGATTTCACAACAGGCTGAACCAAAAGATGAGCAACTTCTCAGCTGCTGGCCTCAGAAGGCACTCTCAGCATGGCCAGCCCCCACTTCTGTTCCTGCTGGTTTTTTATGCAGGCCCTTGATTGAGAACAGTGCAGCTGGGCAGCCTGTTAACTACTTTAACCCAATCCTTCCCAGGTTACTCCAGCAGGCAGGCCTCTTGTTTTGTTTTGTTTTGTTTTTTCTAAAGTTGCCATTTTCATAAATCTGCATTGATCTTCTTGTCCTGGCACTCTTTTTGCATAATAGTTTTCCTGTCCTGACACAAAGTTGAAAATGATTAACTGTTGTGTACCTGCTATGTAACAAAGATTGGGTTAGGCTATTTTAATAGTCGTGATCTCAGTTAAGACAGAGAATCTCAAAGGCAGTGCAATGGTTCACAGTGTGAAAAAAAAATAATGAAGACACAGAGCTATCTGTGACTACTGGGATGTTCTAAAGTGTGATGTAACAGGGATCCCACTCTAGTGTCTGCCTCCAGTGTGTGCATATAGATCAGAGATGCTCATGCATGTAGGCGCAGCTCCAGTAACAGATTCTGAGCATCCTTCAGTTCTGAATTTTCTGTTATCTCCAAATATCATTTTTTTTTTTTTTGCTGAGAAATCATGCATCACTGAGATGAGAACTTTAGCTTTTAGTGAAGAAACAATAGTCCAGGAAAGAGAAAAATGATGAGGGGGAGAAAACACAAATACCCAGGAGGTATTAGTCAGTATATTGTAATGAGTGGGTTTTTAGTGGTTTTATTGTTTCTTTGTTTTTTTTAAATAGACAGATAATTTGATATATTTGAACAGAGAAGATCCCTGATCAGATATATACTTTAACAAAATAATTACAAGGAAATTGAAAGTGACTAAACTGGGACAAGGTTTGCCACAATCAGGCCAGTGGGAAGGCCACTGGGATGGAACAGAAGATAAGAGGTCAAGCCACAGAGACGGCCAATCAATAGATGAGAGTAGCTCAGGTGAGGCTGTGGAAGGAGCAGTAGGTGATTACATGAATAAGATATCTTAAAAACAGAAAAGACAAAATTTATATTAACACACTGTCTTAATTAGTTTCTTTTTTATCATCCATTCTTACTTCACAGGACATTTCCAGATGCCTTGTTAAACATCTCAAAGAGGAGTATCTTTTCTTGTAATTCCCATTGTCCCTTTCATAAATGCTATGTGGTGCATGAGGTAAGGTAAAAATCCATTGATATACAAATTGAATAATTAATTCTTCATATTTCCATATTCTGTCCCTTCATCTACATGCTGATCCTTGGCCAGGTTTGCTAAAGCTTCAGCATAAAGGGAAAATTCATCATTATTTGTGAGCTAGGTAGAAAAATCCATACAGACCCATTGAGCAGTCTATACCAATTTACTTCTAAACATAATTCTTTCCCCATCTAATGCTCTGGTGCTGAAGTCTGCTGTCCCCATCATTTTGCAGATACTGACAGATGCCAACAGGTCCCAGAAATAATGTATCAGGGCTTCATATTTAAAGGACCATCAGGGACACCAGAAGATAACTGAATATATTTTATAATTATAAAGTTGTATGTAAATTGTGTAAAAATATGAAGACATATAAATTTCTGGGGAAATATAGAAAGAAATATAACACTTTCCCTACAAGTCCGTGCCTCCATCCCACTCTGTTTTCAATAAGTAACCTCTTCCACCTAGCTACAGCAGGTACTGGATCTAACTCAGCATACCACTGTCCCAAGAGTATATAAGCCTCTGAAAACACCCCAGGCAGCACAGGACCTTGACTGAGATTCAGTAACTTCAAAGGTAGAGGAGACAATGGAAAACATCTTGTCCCATATAACATTTTAAATCTTTATATGTACACACATATTTCTGAATATCTATTGAAATTTCAAGTGAACATTTAGGTTATTTCTATATTTTGACAGCTATAAATAATATCACATGAAAGTAGAAGTGTAAACATCTCTTAAATGTGCTATCACATCATTATATAAATATACATATGTATATATATATATATATATATATATATATATATAAGTGAAATTGCGTACCACTCACAAATGAAGTAATGATATAAGTGTATGATGCCTTGGAATTTCAAACCAGATTTCAGAATTTTACCTAGAAGTCTCCGAAAATGTGTAAAGTATATGCCTTTCATTGTGTTTGTTCAGTACATGTTTCCTCTATTGCAAATTTTTGATTTATTTTATTGTGACAAAACACTCAAGGTATTTTCTGAATTCACAAGATTTCAAGTTTGGAATACATGATACAACATATACAATGTATGTCACTTTTCTAGAGACTGTATTTTTCTTATTGTAGTAGTGATATTTTGGCATTTTTGTTTATTTTAATTGAGCTACATATTTTCCCCACTCCCCTTCCCTCCCTATTCCTCTGCTTCCACCATCCCTTCTGCCCCCCATGCTCCTAATTTTCTTGGGAGGTCTTGTCATTTTCAGATTCCTAAGTGGATCCATGAGTGTCTCTCTTAGGGTATTCTTTGTTACCTAGGACCTCTGGGGTTGTGGCCTGTAGGCTGGTTGTCCTTTGCTTTATGTCTAATACCACTTATAAGTGAACATTATAATATTTGTTGTTCTGGGTCTGAGTTACCTCACTCAGGATAGCTTTCTCTAGTTCTGCCCATTTGCCTGAGAATTTCGAGATGTCATTGTTTTGCAGCACCAAGTAGTACACCATTGTGTAAATGAACCACAATTTTTTCCTCCATTAACCCATACAGCCACTGTTTTATTCTGGTTCTGTGAATTTAACTATGTTAGATATTTCATCTAGTAGAGTAATGTAGTATTTGTTGTTCAATAGATATCTTATTTCATTTAATACAGTGTCCTCAATATTCATTCTTGTTACCATGAAATGCAGAATACTCTTCATGTGTAAGTACGAGTATGGTATTCTATATGTACATACTACATTTATATCTACACAATGATGAAATGAATATTTAGGTTATTTGTTAGGAGTTTACAAATAATGTTAGAATATACTTAGGGATATTCACATCTCTTCAAGTTCGTACTTCCTCATATGATGAAACTAAAAATTTCTTTTTCCCAGCAATAAATCCTCCATTCTTAATTATTCCATTTAACAAATGATTTGCAAAGAGTACTTGTATTTGAGTATCTGAAGATAATATATTTGATGGATTTTGTAAAATATTTTAATCTACACTGAGATATGTCCCGTAGTGATGTGTATATTTAGATTGGAGTCCCAAACTGTATATGATTTTCTGTTTTTTTTTTTTTTTTTTTTTTTTTTTTTTTTTTTGTATTATGACTCCACCTGCCGCCTGAGTCTGGGTGAGTCTGGGTGCTTCTCTGGCCCCAACTCCTACCATTATTACCCCCTCCTCGCTTCTTCCTGGGCCTGCTCCTCACATAGACTGGACTGCCCAGGCAGGGAGGAACACCCTGAATCAGAACATGCCTCACCCTTGTTTCCTTCTCTGACTTATGCATGGTGCCTGATATGAGTTAGGGCTCTGCTTGGGCCCCAACTCCACCATTACCTGTTCCTTACATCTTCCTGGCCTTGCTCCTCACATAGAGTGGACCTGTCCAGGCAAGGAGGACCACCCTGGGTCCTAAAAGACCTCACTCTTGGTTCCCTCCCCACCCTCCACCCTCCCCTCTCTGCTTGAGGTGAGTCTGGGCTTTTCTCTGGCCCCAACTCCCTCAATCACCCCCCATTGCTTCTTCCTGGGTCTGCCCCTCTAGTATAGTGGACCTGCCAAGACAGGAAGGCCGACCCTGAGTCTGGCCACACCTCACCCTTGGCTGCCCTCCTTCTGCTACCTGAGGTGAGTTTGAGTGCTACTCTGGGCCCGACTTCCCCTATTACTCCATCCTCAAGTCTTCATGCGCCTGCTCCTCCCATAGAGTGGACCCAACTAGGCAGGGAGGACCACCCTGAGTCTGGACACACCTCACTCTTGGTTCCCCCTCTGCCCTCCACACTTTGCTTCAGGAGACTAGAGGATAGGGAGAGACCCCACTTGCAAACAATGGAAGATGAGATGGGAAAACAACAGTATAAGAATACACTCAACAACAGAAAGATCAATATGACACCACCAGAATCTAGGGACACCACACCAGCAAGACGGGAATATCCCAACCCAGAGGAAGAAGAAAAGATGTACCTTAAAAACTATCTTATGAAAATGATAGAGACCCTTAAAGAGGAAACGAGAAAATCCCTTAAAGAAATAGAAAAGACAAAACAAACAAAAATACATGAAATGGAAGAAAAGACAAACCAAAAAATTGAAGAAATAAACAAATCTCTTAAAGAATCTAAAAAAAGCCAAGAAAAAACAACCAAATAAGTGAATGAAACAATTCAAACAGTTCAGGATTTGAGAGCAGAAATAGAAATAATAAAGAAAACAAAGAATGAGGGGATGCTGGAAATAGACAAGCTGTATAAAAATCAGGAATCACAGATGTAAGTATAACCAATAGAATACAAAAGACGGAAAAGAGTATCTCAAGTGTTGAAGACTCAGAAGAGGATACACAGTCATCGACTAAAGAAAATCTCAAGTCTAGCAAATCCCTAACAAAAAATATCCAGGAAATATGGGGCACCATGAAAAGACCAAACATAAGAATAATGGGTTTAGAAGAGGGTGAAGAAATTCAGCTCAAAGGTACAGAAAACATATTTAGCAAAATCATAGAAGAAAACTTCCCCAACCTAAAGAAGGATATGCCTATGGAAGTACAAGAAGCTTACAGAACACCATATAGACCGGAAAACAAAAAGAAGTCCCCTTACCACATAATAATCAAAACACCAAAGTTACAGTATAAAGAAAACATATTTACAGCAGCAAAAGAAAAAGTCTAAGTAGCATACAAAGCTGCCTTTAAACCCAGAAGATCCTGGATAGATGTCCTACAATTGCTGAGAGAACATGGATGCCAGCCCAGACTACTGTATCCAGCAAAGATTTCAATCACTATAGATGGAGAAAACAAATATTCCATGACAAAACCAGATTTAAGCAATATATATATATATATATATATATATATATATACATATATATATATATCTAGCACTACAGAAAGAACTGGAAGGAAAACTCCAACCCAACAAAGATAACTGCACTCAAAAAAAAAAAACATAGGCAATAGATAATCCCACTTTACCAAACACTAAAAGAAAAAAAAAAGGTGAGTAAATCCACACATAGTATCACTACCACCAAAAAATCCAAAACAAGCAAGAATCAACAATCAATGATCATTATTATTCCTCAAAGTCAATGATTTTAACTTGCCTATAAAAAGATACAGGGAAACAGAATGGATACAAAGACAGAATCCATCCTTCTGCTGAATACAAGAAACACATCTCAATGTCAAAAACAGATATTCCCTCAGAGTAAAGGGTTGGGAAAAGATTTTCCTATCAAATGGACACAAGAAACAAGCTGGTGTAGCAATACTAATATCTAACAAATTAGACTTCAAACTAAAATCAATCAAAAGAGATGATTTTATCAATCATACTCATCACAGGAAAAAGTCCATCAAAATGAAGTCTCAGTTCTGAACTTCTATGCCCGAAATAGGAAGGCACCCACTTTCATAAAAGAAACATTACTAAAACTCAAATCACA